>NC_133326.1:489571580-489909425 GCF_042186555.1 Aquarana catesbeiana | reverse complement strand
TGCCATTCAAAATATGACAGTAATGGCCTGGACTGGAAGAGGATGAAAGTGTGACAATGAACACCTTGGTCGGGACCATGTAATGTACAACATAGTGTGAGTGCAGCAGTCAGGACAAGCCCCCAATTCACATCATATTTTCCCCTTGCATCATCAGGGTACCCATCACCATCCCCATCCCCATCAAGGATCTCCTTTACATCAGAGTCCCTCTTATATTTCAGAGTCCCCAGAGTCCCCCCTCATTAAATCAGGGTCCCCAAATTTCCCCCTTACATCACAGTCCCGCCCTTCATTAGGGTCCCCAAAGTCTCCCCTTACATCAGGCTTGCCAGTGTCATCCTCTTAAATCAGGGTACCCAGAGTTTCTTCCCCCCTTACATCAGGGTCTGCAGAGTGCCTTCTTACATCAGAGTCCCCAGAATTCCCCCTCTGTCTTACATAAGTTTCCCAAGTGCTCCCCTTACATCAGGGTCTCTAAAGTCCTGCCCCTTATAGTCCCCCCTTGTATTAGGGTCCCCAGAGACCCCTTATTACATTCGTATCTCCAGAGTCCCCCTTCTGTCTTACATAAAGGTCCCAAGCATCCCCCCCTTACATCAGGGTTCTTAGACTCCCTCCCCCTTGCACTAGAGTCCCACCTTTTCATTAGGGTCTCCAGAGCCTCCCCTTTTCACTAGCATCCTCAAAGTTCCCCCTTCACATCAGGCCCCCAGAGTCGTTTCTGCTTACATCAGGGTCTCCAGAGTCCCCCTCTTTAAATAAAGGTCCCCAGACTTCCCCATTACATCAGAGACCCTTTCATTAGGGTCCCTAATGTTCCCAACCCTTACGTCAGGGTCCCCAGAGTTCCCCTCTTACATCAGAGTCCTCCCTTCTATGAGGGGCCCCAAAGTTCCCCCTTACATCAGGGTCCCCAGTGTCATCCCCTTTAAAAAATCAGGGTCCCCAAATTTCCCCCTTACATCACAGTCCCGCCTTTCATTAGTGTCCCCAAAGTCTCCCCTTACATCAGGATCCCCAGTGTCATCCCCTTAAATCAAGGTACCCAGAGTTCCCCCCCTTACATCAGGGTCTGCAGAGTGCCTTCTTACATCAGAGTCCCCAGAATTCCCCCTCAGTCTTACATAAGTTTCCCAAGTCCTCCCCCTTATAGTCCCCCCTTGTATTAGGGTCCCCAGAGTCCCCTTATTACATCCGTATCCCCTGAGTCCTCCTTCTGTCTTACATAAAGGTCCCAAGCATCCCCCCTTATATCAGGGTTCTTAGAGTCCCTCCCCTTTGCGTTAGAGTCCCACCTTTTCATTAGGATCTCCAGAGCCTCCCCTTTTCACTAGCATCCCAAAGTTCCCCCTTCACATCAGGCCCCCAGAGTAATTTCTCCTTACATCAGGGTCTCCAGAGTCCCCCTCTTTAAATAAAGGTCCCCAGACTTCCCCATTACATCAGAGACCCTTTCATTAGGGTCCCTAATGTTCCCAACCCTTACGTCAGGGTCCCCAGAGTTCCCATCTTACATCAGAGTCCTCCCTTCTATGAGGGGCCCCAAAGTTCCCCCTTACATCAGGGTCCCCAGTGTCATCCCCTTAAATCAAGATACCCAGAGTTTCTTTCTCACCTTGTATCAGAGTATCTAGAGTCCCCTTTTACATCAGGGTCCCCAGAGTCTCCCTGTCTAACATAAGGGTTCCAAGCATCCCCCCTTACATCAAGGCCCTTAAAGCCCCTGCATCTTACAGTCCCTCCTTTCAATAGGGTCCCCACAGACCACCCCCCCCCCCCCACATCAGGGTCCCCAGTGTCACCTCCCCTTTCATTGGGGTCCCCCAGGGTCTACCCTCCCTTAATCAGGGTCCCCAAAGTCCCCCCTTTCATTAGAATACCCGCCTTATATCATGGTCCCCAGGGTCACCCCTTTACATTAGAGTCCCCCCCCTTTCATTAGGGTTGCCAAAGTTCCCCCCTTACATCAAGGACCCCAGAACTCCCTCTTAGATAATGGCCCCAGAGATCTCATTTACATCAGGGTCCATTCCTTCTGCAGCAGGCAACTACAGTACAGACAGGTGGAAACTGGGGCACTGTGACCGGGCAGGTCTGGAGAAGGAAGTTATTTTCTCCTTCTCTGAATGTCAGGGCCTAGGGGTTGGGCAAGCACATGATTGGTTTCTAAGACACCGGCGGTAATAGCAACCAACCACTAGCACTGATAGCTGTGGTCAGTGACGGTGGGTTGATGCTGTCAGCCATCAAATTCTCACTGACAACTCTGATTGCTGCAAAGCCTACGCTGTTGCTGAGGCCGAGTAGCACAGCTGCGGCAGCAGAGACACTGACTTAGCATTTGTGCAGGACTGGGTGGGTGGGGAGAGTCCCCTAACCACTCCCCCCTAGTTAAGCCCCTAAAGGCAGAGTCAGCAGAGTCAGGGCACTGTCTGCTGTGAAAGCGAGTTGATTTGGTGAAGAGTTTCCTGCATGTATGTAGCATGGTACAGCTTGCAAACTGGCACCCACCTCCAACCCCAAAGGACTGCAACCAGTGCAAGTGCCCCTTTCTGCCCCTCCTCGTCCCAGCCCTGCTGGGGTTCTCTTTGTTTTTGGGCTTCTTCCCATTTCTTTTGTTTGTCCTGTCACTTGGGATGTTATATATAAAAAATTAGGTTTTTGTGTGTGTAGGGGACATTCATGGACTCATATCTAATTTGACAACATATCACCTGTTTTCAGCCTTTCCCTAGGTTTCACTCAGTCCAGCAGCCCATGCCCCTTGAGTGTTTGGAGTGGGAAGAAATGTGCAAATTGATATTTGGGATTTTTTGTTTATTTAAATATAATCCTATTGTACTGTATGTTTGTTTGCTCCTTATATTGACTTTTAAACCATCTTTGATAACCACTTGCCGACCAGCTCACACAGATATACTGCGGCAGGTTGGCTCTCCTGCACGAACCAACATACCTGTATGTCGGTCTGTGCAAGGAGGATAGTGGGCGAGCCCACCACGCTGTGCAGGAGCGCGCTCGCGGGCCCCGGGGACTCGATGTCCACCGGCGACCCGCAATCAAAGTGAGGAGAGGCAGAACGGGGAACTGCCTATGTAAACAAGGCGATTCCCCGTGCCAGATGACATGACAGAGATCTACTGTTCCCAGTGATCAGGTACAGTGATCTTTATCATGTTCCAGTAAGTCTATCCCCCCTACAGTTAGAACACATCTAGGGAACACAGTTAACACCATTGATCGCCCCCTAGAGTTAACCCCTCCAGTGACATTTTTACATTGATCAGTGCATCTTTATATGTAATAATGTCACTGGGGACAGATTTGGCCGCTGCAATGTTGCAGTCCCGCAAAAAATTGCAGATTGCCGTCATTACCAGTAAAAACAATAAAAAAAAAAGTCCCTAAATCTATCCCGTAGTTTGTAGACGCAATAACTTTTGCGCAAACCAATCAATATACGCCTTTTGCAAGTTTTGTTTACCAAAAATATATAGAAGAATATATATCGGCCTAAACTAATGATTAAATTAGTTTTTTTTTACATATATATATTTTTTGGATATAGCAGAAAGTAAAAAAAATGTTTTTTTTTTAAATTGTTGGTCTTTTTTTGTTTATAGTGCAAAAAATAAAAATGGCAGAGGTGATCAAATACCACCAAAAGAAAGCTCTATTTGTGGGTAAAAAAGGACATCAATTTTGTTTGGGTACAGCGTTGCACGACCGCGCACTGGTCAGTTAAAGCGTCGCAGTGCCGTATCGCAAAAAATGACCTGGTCATTAAGGGGGCAAATCCTTCCAGGGCTGAAGTGGTTAAAGAATACCCTGACTGTGGAAATAAGTATCCACAGAAAACATCCATATCCTGAAGAAGTCGACAGAGAATCCACAAAACGCATACACCGACTGTTTGACGATTTTCAGAAATAATACTGTATACAGATAAAAATATATATGTAGAGTATGTGGGGGCATTTCTTTAACTTGTTGTGGGTCATTTTATGCAGACAAGACTACGTTTGGAGATCCCTCTGTTCTTATGATAAGTTACACGGTGTTATAGTAATAAAAATTTTATTTTATTATATGTGTCTTAACATTTTTTCAGCTCTCAAAAACCATGACTTAGAAATATGTACATACTGTATATACAAGGAAGGCCAACACAAAGTTTTCAAGGTAATTATGTTATTGGGGATTTCTACAGGTAAACATTTTAGGACTTAATATATATTTTTTTATATAACTGACAATTTTTATTATTTTTTCCACAGAAAACACAAATACAGCATTATAGCATTGGGTACAGAGAGAGAAAGAGATCATAATGTCACATTTCAATTTGGCACACAGTCACCCAAACGTTGGGCGACAAAGCCTTTCAATATAAACAGTTAGTGATAAAATGAAGTGGGTTTACTGGAAAATAATACATCTCAAACAGTATATCCGTTAGTACCCTTTGCATAAATATATAAATTCACAAAAAGAAAAAAGAAAGAAAAGAGTAGAGAAAGGAGGAAGAAGGGGGAGGGGACAGCCACCCATCTCCAGAACCCGGGACAGGTCGGTGGAGGATGGGTCATAAATACCTAAATGGCACATATCATTAGGTCGCAGGAGTCTCCAACAGAACCCAGGGTTCCCAAATACGGTTATGCTTATCAAGAGTATCATTTAATAAGGCCGTAAGATATTCCTTTCTCTTGACATCTCTGATCCTGGAATGCAGCTCAGTCAGTGAGGTGGTTTCTCTTTTTTTCCACTTTAGAGCCACCAAACAGCGTGCTGCAGTAAGCACATGGGCTAAGAGTTTTTTGGATATTTTAGAGAAGGTGGCAGGTGGAAGGCCCAAGAGAAAAATCCTCGGATCAAGGAGCATCTCAACATTAAAGATGTACTGGAGTAGGGATTGTACCATCTTTCAGTCCAGCCCTTACACTAGTGAGTTCTCTAAGGATTGTTAGGGACGGGGATATGAGCAAGCGCGCTTCTAGATGTTTAAGTCTGTCTAAAAGGGCGCTGCGTGCTGCATTAGCGTTTCTTTTCAAGGCAGTGGAGAGTGAGATGCATTGGCCTCAGAAGACCGCCTTATGGGCTTCCCACAAAGATGAGGCGGAGATCTCAGAGGAGCAATTTCCCGCAAAGTACAGCTTCAAAGTTTGCTTTAATTCTATTCTAGATGGGTCATGTTTAAGTAGAAAGTCGTTTAGACGCCAATGGCATTTACGAAAGGAGCTTGGGGAGAGTGTCAGGGAGATTTTGTGGAAAGAAACGGTAGCTTACCTAGTGGATGTAGTAGGGCCTCGGAGCATAGGAGGTCCCTATCGTGAGTCTCCATGATGATTGCGGTTTGGAGGTCTACGACCCCCTGAACATGAACCCGGTCCCGGAGATGGGTGGCGCCCAAAAAATTAAGAAAGAGAAGAGGAATGGGAATAGCAGTAGGAGAAGAGCAGAAAAAAAAGTGCAAAAAACAGAAAAAAAACACAAAGGTTAGTACAAAATTAAGGTTAGTTAACCATTCACAATATAACCCACCTTCACAAAGTGATGGAGTGGGAAACTCCGGAGGGCCCCCTCTGACATAGAAGGCAAAAGTGCCATTGTCAGAAAAAATGGAAGAAGGAGCCATTCGGAGAGCCCCGGGGGGGGGGGGGGGGAGGAGAAGATGGACCCAAGGAGGGGATGACCCCCTTCCAGGCCTGCCTGCATCTAAATTCAAAAAATGAAAAACTAAATAACAGAAAAAACATGGAACCTGCATGCGTCAACTGGTAACCGACACATCTATACTCATGACTATGGTCCGAATAAAAGAATAAACCATTGAAGCTATTGATTCGTGAGATATGGAACTATAGTAAGATGTGTTCTATGAATTCAAAAACGATAATATAAAAGTACAAGTGCAAGATATGTCTCTCTTTGTAATAGTATTCCCCTATAGCTTGACTCCCGACAGGGGAGAAGCAAAAAAGAAGGGGGGGGGGAGGGGGGGATAACCCTCCCAACTAACCATGCCCCTCCTCTGAAACAGAAAGTAAAAGGAAGGGGAGAGAGAGAGAGTAAGTGAGTGGGTATAGGTAGATGCAGGAGAGGGGAGATGGAGAGGGGAAGGGAGGGGGGGAGGAAAGGAGAATGGGGGGAAAGAAGGGGGAGAGGGGGAGAGGGTAGGGAAGAAGAGGGTGTGTGAGAAAGAGGAGGAGCATGGGGGGGGTGGCATAACCCGGCTAGCTATGCAAGTCTTATCTAAACCATATAGTCACAATCAAACATGTGTTGCTAACTTAAGAAAGAATCTGTTTGCTGAGTATGTCCATACTATAGCTGAGTAGGATGAGCAGGATATGTCTCTGGGTTCTCAGGTAGAGAAATAGGAAGAGACAGACCATGTAAATCCGGAGTCAGACAGCTGGGTGAGGAAGGAATTCAGATGAGCAGCAGTTCATCTCTGACGAGGTGGTGGGGAAGGACCCGCAGATCGCGGTCTTGTGCGTTTCCGGCCTGCGACTTGGATCCAAGGATCTGGGCGAGGTGGGGGTGCTGGCAACGGATCCCATCCAGGGGAATATCCAATTCTCTGCAGAAAAATTGAAGATCCTCCGGGTATCGGAGGGTTGTGGACTTTCCATCTTTTTTTGCCGTGAGGCTAAAGGGAAAACCCCAATGATAGCGAAAGTCATGTTCTCTTAACAGGGTGAGGAGTAGTTGCAAAGATCTTCTTTGTTGAAGGGTGATCCATGAGAGATCTGGGAAAAGTTGTAGGGAGGCCCCGTCAAAATCAATAGCATGCATGTTTCGCGCCTTTCTCATAATGTCCTCTTTAAGGGTTTAGTTTTGTACCCTGCAGATCACGTCCAGTGGGCGGGAACCTGGCCCACGGGGGCGCAAAGCTCGGTTTGCACGATCCAGCTTAACTCGCTGATGCTCCGGACGGCCTAAAATGCTATTGAAAATGGCTTGCAAAGTCACATTCAGGTCTTCTTCTTGTGTCGCCTCCGGTAGGCCTCTGACCCTAATATTGTTACGCCTGCCTCTATTGTCGAGGTCTTCAAGGTGGCATTGGAAGTCTCTAAGGGTGGTGGCTTGTGAATTTAAGTGATCATGTATTTGTGAGATTTCAAATTTAGTGTCGTTTGTTTCCTCCTCTAGGGATGCGACTTTAGTGGACAGTTGGTGAAGATCAGTGCGAAGCATGCTAATCTCAGTTCTACAAGTGTCCCGCACTTCTTGAATTAGCATACGAAAGTCCTGCTTTGTGGGCATACAACGGACGTAATCTCGCCAAGATGTACATGCTTCAGGGTCAGGGTCAGAGTCTGATGTAACGTGGGCATGGGAGCCCTGCACTATAGCCGAATAGGAAGCTGGCATAGGGGGTCCCCTCTGAGGTGGTAGTGAAGGGGGAGTAGTGCTAGAGTGCTTAGTTAGCAATGGGCCTTGCGGGCTCCCCGTGTGTGAATAAGCCCCCTGGGATCCTGATGGTCTTGGGGCCTGAGAAGGTGCTGGAGCCTGGGCCGTGTCCCTCTTGAGAGAGGAGAGAGAGGGGGCTCTGTCCCTGTGTGGTTGGGAGCATTGTGGCAGGGAGCGGGGGTCCCATTCTGGAGCATAGGAGTCCCAGGAGGGGGATGGCTGGCCGGAGGATATAGAGGGCGCAGGCCCTATAAGGCATGGGGGAAAAGTCTGCGATAAGCTGCCCAGTATATGGCCTCCGGAGGGGGGGCAGATCGAAAGGTCAGCAGGGGGGATCGGAGAGTGGATAGTGGGTAAGTCACCCTCGGATCCGTACCTGTTGCTCCTGCGGTCCACGGAGGCTTGCAGAGAAGGAGATGGAGGGAGTGCTGCGTGTGGCGTCGGAGCCACCTTGACCTCGTGGTGCCCGGCCGTAGTTCCCTGCCCGAAATACTCGGTGATGAGTGGCGGGGGAACCGAGGAAGAACGGGTAGCATGTCCTCTGGGGTCCGATTCCTTATTTTTGCGCGGTTTGCCCATAATTAGTGGCGGAGAGGTGCAGGTTCCAGCTCTATGCAGGCAGGCCGGAGCGGGAGCTTCAGTGAGACACGTCTGCTCGGGAAGCCATCCAAGCCACGCCCCAGGATTTAATATATTTTACCACTCTTTATGTACAGGGTGACTGGTCTTGTATCTGACATCCTTAAATTTTCTGAAGGCACTCTGTAGTGGGTGAAGCTGCTGGGACACTCCTACAGCTCTCTCACTCTGCACAGGCTATGTACAACACAGTGATGATGTCTCTAATACCTGGGTTTGCAAAGGCATTTGATGCATAGAAAATGGATTTATATTCTTTGTGGGTACTGATAAAAGTTGTGCCTGGAGTTCAGCTTTTAATTAAAAACTATTCATTATATTTATCAATATTCAATTCTGAATAGCTGTATAAAATCTCTGTTGCGTGTCAGACAGTTTCTGTAGTACATCTTGGCTGTGGTTCCAGTTTATATAGAAGTCAACAGATTCACTCCCGCACCATTCACATAGAGCGATATAAAATTGGCAACAGTAAGCAGCACGATTCATATTGCATTACAGAGGAAATATCCTAGTCTTTGGTTTCAGGACCATGGATAGCACTTAACTACTACAGTAAAACCTTGACTTGCGAACGTAATTCGTTCCAGAAACATGCTTGTAATCCAAAGCACTTGTATATCAAAACAAATTTCCCCAAAGTGCGCATGCGCGGGGCTCGCAAAATGGCCGCGATAGCCTAGAGCACCGCTCCCTCACGAGATGACGGCGCCCACAGCGATCTCCTCAGCACACAGAAGGACCCCAAAACGGAGGGAGGCATACTTTACAGGCCCGGCTACACCCCCATATGCTCGGGACTAAGGTAAAACGAAACCTGTGGCCGCAATTAGACAAAGCAGGAACGGCTGGGACATCTAAGATGGCCGCCGCATCACAGGCACAGCCACAGCCACAGATACAGGATCTCTGCTCCACAGGACAGGCGGACTATAGGTCAGAGCAACCCCATATCCCCATTCACTTCACACCAGGGAGGCAAACGGGATACCCACCTATCCTCCCCCCATCCCCTGCTTCCACAGACTCCCTCATAGAAAGATCTCTAAATGACTACTCCCTGACCCCAATGAGATCTACCACAGGGCACACAGGCTTTCCCCCTCAGGACACTCCAGCCAGAGACCCTGCCTCTCACATGGACACCCTCTTTCACAGATTCTCTGAACTATTGGACAAAGGATTGGCTCAAACGGCCGCTAAAATCACAGGGGATCTCAAGGTTGATTTTATTAATCTGGGAGCCCGGATCGACACGATCGAACACAAAGTTGAAGAAACTATAGCTATCACTAACCAAAATTCTCAGCACATCTGCACCGTGCAAGATTAACTCGAACTAGCCATGGCTTGTATCGACGAACTTGAGAATAGGTCAAGACGATACAATATCAGAATTCGTGGCCTACCTGAAACTAAATAAAATATTCCTGAAGCAGTGCAAGACCTGATTAAACAACTAATCCCCACCATCTCATCTCACCTAGAGCTGGACAGGGCCCACAGAGCCTTGGGGCCTCCCAGAAAAGATGGTACCCCAAGAGATGTTATTGCCAAGCCCCATCACTACACAGTGAAGGAAGAAGTGATGCAATAGGCCAGGTCCGCTCACACAGTAATGTGCATGGGTCACCAAGTGCAGATTTTTGCGGATCTCTCACCCTACACGATCCAGAGAAGGAGATCATTGAAACCCCTGCTTCTCGTTCTCACCCAAAGAGACATAAAGTACAGGTGGACATTCGTGTTCGCGGTTAAGTTCTCCGTTAAGGGGAAACAATATGCATTCTCATCCCTCCCAGAAGGAGAAAAACTCCTTTCACACCTGAAACTCATCTCCCAGGAAGCTGAAATGGACACAACCAATGCCGGAGTCAACTCTAACAAAAGACAGACCCCCACCAGCCCTCAATCTCCCTTGTGGTCTACAGGAAAAGCTAAGAAGGCCAAAGATAACAACCCAACCTGAAGCCAGTGAAGATGTGGATCTCAATCAACACATCCCAGGTGTGAAGCAGGGACCAGAGTATTAATTCCCCCAACTGTGGGGGTCCCTCGTGCCTAAATCCTTGGGCACGCTGGTCACCTGGGCACCAGTTACTGAATCTTCAGTGCACTTATTTTTCAATTTTTAAAAATTACTTTTTTTCATATAATTTTTTTTCCTCCTTTTTGGGTTATTTGTTCTTTTTTACATTGATCTTGTTTACCGCAGAGTAGGTTGACCACAATGCAGCCACACCTCACAAGATTGAATATCTTATCCCCCCACTGCTCCAGAGAGTACTTTATCCATTCAGTAAGGGACAACCTAAATAGCTCCCCCAATGGACGCTCTGCTGTGATTGAGAGGGGAATGAGGAGTTAGAGGGGAGGGGAACATGCAAGTAGGGGAGGTGAAGGGTCTATAGCCAGTTAAGCTGCTAGATACTGCGATATGTTTATGAGAGGATATTATCTACATTAGAAGTACATGTTATTTAGAAGGCGTCCGGTTTCGTGACGGACCACTTGCGTACCTATCTAACCCTTAGATACCTGTTGGTCTCTGAGGGTTAGGTTGTCTGAGCCCGGATGGGTCAGACTTTAACTGATTCTCTTCAAAAGGACACGTGGGGGGGGCGTGGCCTGGAGCAGCATGGTGTAGGACACTAGGGAACAGAGCTCCGCCGGCCGTCTATCCGATCTATTAAATCCTGGGACTATCTGAACAGCTGAATACCCGAAAATCATCCCTACTGCTCTGGGAACCCCCTTGGATCATGTCGCCGCCGAAAAAAACCTACTTCTGCGGTTGCAAAGCTGGGACAGTACCGCCGTCAAGGAGCTGAGTCCCAGGGGGAAGATGGCGCCACCATGCAGGGGGAGGAGGGGGCCGTCGGAGCAGATACCACCAAAGTGCTTGAAGCTATAGTAGCATGCCAAGAAGCAGTAACAGCCTGCCAGACCACTGTCACAGTGAAGATTGAGGAAGTAAAAGTGGACATCTCTCTTGTAAGACAGGATTTTCAGAAGCTGAGAGAGAGAGTGACAGAGGCAGAGACCAGACTGAGCAATGTGGAAGACTCACTCCCCCCGCTGCAGAACTCCACTGCAGAACTGCAATCCCAGGTAAATCAGCTCCTGCAAAAGCAGGATGAGATTGAAAATAGATTGAGGCGATGCAATTTAAGATTTATTGGCCTCCCAGAAGGAGCAGAGGGGAAAGACCCCCCCACATTCTTGGAACATTTGCTCTGTGATACCTATGGGAGAGATTCCCTCTCCCCTACATTTGTAGTCGAACGTGCGCACCGTTTGTCGGGGAAAACACCACTTGCTGGAGCGCCCCCACGCACGTTTATAGCAAAGTTCCTTAACTTTAGAGATTGTGACGCCATTCTTCGTCTCAGCAGGGAAAAAGGCAACATTCCCTTCGGAAATAAGATGATCGCTGTTTTTCCAGATTTTTCTGCTGAAGTACAGCGCAGAAGGCGAACCTTCACGGAAGTTAAAAGGCGTCTCCGAATAAAAAATATAAAGTATGCTATGCTCTTCCCAGCACGCCTACGCGTTGAAGAAAAGGATCGGGCGCACTTTTTTGAGGATCCGGAGGCGGCTATTGCATGGCTGGAGCAGAAGGACGCACACAGATAAGTGACATTATTACTTTCCCTTGTCTTTTATTGAACCCTCACTTGCTTGCGGGGGAAGCAGGACACAAATCTTCTGCTGCTTAGCAAAGTTGCTACCCTTACTGGCCATGGCACACACTGACTCTGATTCTTTCCCTCACTTTACCCCCAGCAGCGCAATAGTGGGTCATGGCCGTAACACAGCACACAGCTACTATTACCCCCTACTATGCCATTCAAAGGAACATACTTGTGTGCTCTACATCCTGCTGCATAAATACCTGCTCGTCAGGGTAAGGCTCTGAACTGGTATTAAGCCCACGAATGCAACAATCTGGATGCCTAAACAGGCATTACAGGTATATACCTGACATATACCCGCTGGGCACCTGCTTCCCACCTTACCTATTGGAATACATACCTCGTCTACAATTCTCACTCAGGGTCAATCAGACCACTATTCTCATTTGACAGTAAATAGTCCACATCCATTACTGGCGGAGGATGATTCCCCCTTGAAAACCTCACTAATGAAAGTGAGCCAAGTCCTGAGATGTGTAACGTTACTCAGCGTAGTTTCGCCCCACACATCAAAACCCATGACCTGAGATGGAACAAACTGTTCACTGTTGTACTGACCTGCTCTTATACCTGTAACACTATTCAGTTTATACTAACCGCAGTGATCACATCTATGAGTCGGTTTTTACTAAATCCTTTTTCCTCAGGTTGGACATTGTTCATGCCACGTTGGCAGTTCGGGATGAAAGCCCGCACTAGTTTGGGATTGTGCAGGGCGGGGAGGGGGGTGGGGGGTTTTCAAAAACGGAGAAAAACGTTATGTTGCTATGTACTAACCACATGGTTGCATCACCATGACAGATACAATTTATTATTAGAAGATGTTTATTACCCGGAGATCTGTGTCGCCGTGTTTACTGTAGTGGGCTCTCTGAGCCCTGGGGCTCGTCATTTCTATTACTTACCTCAATGGCCACCCTGAAATTGCTCACGTGGAATGTCCGCGGTATTAGAGACCCGATCAAGAGGTCAGCAATATTTACACAGCTTAAAAAACAAAAGGCGGATATAATGGTTCTGGTGGAGACCCATGCAGAGGGCATGGCACACAAAACATTTAAACGGCCTTGGATGGGGTGGGCTTTCCACTCGGTACATACCACACATTCCAAGGGTGTATCCATTTTAATTACTAAAACCACACACTTTGAGCTTCAGGGTTCGGAGATTGACCCACTTGGTCGATATGTGTTCCTAAGGGCCAAAATATATGGGGAACTGGTACTCCTATTGGCGTTCTATGTCCCTCCACCATTCAGCTACAAGGTAATCACTGTTGGTTTTGACTATATGGCTATGTACCCTACTATTCCAGTGATATGGATGGGGGATTTTAATAATGTGTTAAACCCCGCTATGGATAGAATGAGCAGTTCAATGCCTTTGCCACCTTCTTCTTATTTAACAAGATTTGCTAGATTACTAAATAATTTTAACCTTGTTGATACATGGAGGGTCAGAAACCCCTCCACCAAAGCCTATTCTTGCTTTACCACGTCCCACCATGCTATGTCCCGAATAGATCTCATACTGATGTCTAAAATTCTTATTCCTAGACTTATAGACGCAGGATTTTCTCCTCGATCACTATCAGATCACTGTCCCTACTGGGTCTTGGTCTCTTTGTCTTGTGGCCGTCCGCCAGCTTCATGGCGATTAAATCCTTTTTGGCTGACGTTGCTCCCGGAAGATGATGACCTCCCAGTGGAATGGGAACAATACTTCAAGACAAATGATGACTCGGCCACAGTACAGTCAGTGTGGGAAATGTTTAAACTGCACGCCCGCATGACTCTCACTAGGCGCATTAACCAAATTAAAAGAGAATCTGAGTTAAATATTGATAGGGCACAGGAAAGTGTACGGGAAGCAGAAAGAGGATTTCTTAATGATCCCACCATTGATAGAGCAAATGATCTTAAATTATGCTCGAGAACACTTGATCAATTACAGTATGAAAAGTCCAAACGGAAACTTTTTTTCCACAAACAGAACTCATTTGAACATGGGGAGAGGACTGGGAAGCTTCTGGCCCATCTAGTGCATTGCGAGGAGAGACCTCCTGTGGTGATTTCACTACGTTCCTCTGATGATGTACTGGAGATGGAACCTAGCAAAGTCTCTGATTTATTTAAGGATTTCTTTAGTAATCTATACATAGCCACAGTTACGGATGACACATCCACTATGGAATCCTTCTTAGAGGGACTGACGATTCCTCAACTAAATACAGAGCAGGTGGAGGAAGGGGAAGCCCCACTGACATTGGATGAGATATCCAATGCCATAGCAGGATTCCCCAGATCTAAAGCCCCGGGGTCCGATGGTCTGCCTGTGGAATTCTATTCCACTTATTCGGACCTGCTGATCCCTAGGCTGCTCAAATTATATAATGCTATCTTTGAGAGATCTGAATTGCCTGCATCAATGCGAGAAGCAACTATTGTTGTGATCCCCAAACCGGGTAAAAAAGGACACGTGGGGTCTCTCCTTCCCCGTGTCCTTTCTTTCTTTTCTAGGAGATCTTTACTTTCCTTTTCTGTTCTTACCTCCCTCCCTCCCGATCACCACATTGCATCTAACTGCATCTTGTGTTTCAGATAACATTCACGCCCTTGAGGAAGTGACTGCCCATAACCCACCAACACGGAACGATGATCATCACGCTACCATCCAAGTGTCAACACATCTGAGGGTAAGTGGAGGCTGTTTACGTTGCATCTCACTTCCTCTGCTCCATGGCTGACGGCACCATAGCTGAACTACAAATAGCGTCACACAGTGTTCAGGGACTCAACTCCCCGATTAAAAGGAGAAAGGTCCTTGACTATTACAAACATCTCAAGCTAGACGTTATTATGCTGCAAGAAACACATTTCCCATCCAGGTATAGCCCTAAGTTTCTTCATCCTCATTTCTCACAGTTCTTTTTAGCGAGCGCAAACAACAAAACCAAGGGAGTTGCAATCTTAATCTCCAAAAACCATAAGTTTGTAAAAATCTCTGAGCATGCTGACCCAGAGGGCAGGTTCCTCTTGGTTAAGGGCACGGTAGGAGATCATCTGTATTCATTGGTCTCCTATTATGCACCAAATAAAGGACAAGCTAAATTTTTTGACTCACTCTTGCACATACTAGCCCCGAAATTGGAAGGGACGATCATATTTGGCGGAGATTCGAACGCGGCGTTCAATCAGGGGTTGGACAAATCTAAACCTCCACGGTCACAACTCACACATCCCACCAAAGAAAGTCTCAAAATCGCAAAGACGATTCATACGCATGGCCTGTCTGACTCTTGGAGGGAACTCAATCCCAACAAGAGGGACTTCACCCATTATTCTTCCCCTCACAACACTTATGCAAGGATCGACCACATCCTGACCCCATCCTCACTACTCCCACTAATAAACAAATCAGGGAATCGGCCCTTTCGGATCACTCCATTGTCACTATAATGCCCCGTACACACGGTCGGATTTTACGACGGAAAATGTGTGATAGGACCTTGTTGTCGGAAATTCCGATCGTGTGTGGGCTCCATCACACATTTTCCATCGGATTTTCCGACACACAAAGTTTGAGAGCAGGATATAAAATTTTCCGACAACAAAATCCGATGTCGGAAATTCCGATCGTTTGTACACAAATCCGATGCACAAAGTGCCACGCATGCTCAGAATAAATAAAGAGATGAAAGCTATTGGCCACTGCCCCGTTTATAGTCCCGACGTACGTGTTTTACATCACCGCAATCAGAACGATCGGATTTTCCGACAACTTTGTGTGACCGTGTGTATGCAAGACAAGTTTGAGCCAACATTCGTCGGAAAAAATCCTAGGATTTTATTGTCGGAATGTCCGAACAAAGTCCAACCGTGTGTACGGGGCATTACACTTAAAACAGGAGCCTTGAGTGGATCTAGAGGACAATGGAGACTAAATGAGTCGTTACTATCTGACCCCATCAGAATTACAGAACTTGAAACAGCACTGCAGGAGTACTTTACACTCAATAAAACAGAGGACACCTCCCCGGAAATGCTCTGGGCGGCGCACAAAGCTTTCATAAGGGGTAAGCTCATTCAGATCTCCACACAGATCAAACAAGAACAAAGAGCCAAAATAATTTGGTTAGACAGAGAATACAACAAACTCAAGGCTTCACACAAAAAAGACCCTTCCAAGGCCCCCACCTCGCTCACTGACAAAGCCAGACTAGACCTCAACCTAGCACTCATGGCCAAAGCTGAAAAAGCCATTCGCTGGAACAAACGTAAATTCTACACACAGGCAGACAAAATAGGTCCCCTACTAGCAACAAAACTTTCTCCCCCCATCAAAACTCATGCATTACCTAAGCTCAGGATAAATGGTCAAACCCCCACGACTAATCCATCCAAGATATTGGAAGTTTTCCGGGAATTTTATTCTAAATTATATAGAAGACCTGCTACATCCAACACTGACCTAATCCACAGATTCCTGGAGGGTCTTCCTATCCCTTCCCTAAAAGACGCTCACAAACTACGGATGGAATAACCTATCATGGAAGAGGAGGTATTGGGGGTCATCAAGGACCTCAGAAAGGGGTCTGCCCCGGGTCCTGATGGTCTTTCCATACCCTATTACAAATCCTTTGCGCACATTCTAGCACCTCACCTGACCTCCTTCTTTAACTCCAAGACCAATGGAGACCCCCTAGATACTCACCTTAATACGGCTCTAATCACAGTCATACCCACGCCCGACAAAAACCATGAAGACGTTAGCAACTACAGGCCGATCTCCCTCATAAACAATGATTTAAAAGTACTCACAAAAATAATGGCTAACAGGCTTTCTTCCTTCATTAGTCAGTATATACATAAAGATCAGGGCGGATTCATACCTGGAAGACAGGGCCCTGACCAAATACGGCGGGCAATAGACATCACCTCGATCCTACAAACTAACTGGGAAGGGGGTCCAAACCAAGCAGGATTCCTTTTATCATTGGACCTGCGGAAGGCCTTTGACACGGTCTCCTGGCCCTACATTTTCTCGCTATTGGAGAGGTGGGGCTTTGGTGATCGTTTCCTTGGCCTTCTGCATGCTCTCTACTCACGACCAAGGGCCCAGATACGTCTTCAGGGACACTATTCCAAACCAATAGACATTATGAGAGGCACCAGGCAAGGGTGCCCCTTGTCTCCTCTTATATTCGCAATAGCTATAGAAACACTGGCAATTGCGGTTCGACATAATACGGACATCAAAGGGGTGTCCTGTGGGGGCCAGACGTACAAATGTGGCCTATTTGCCGACGACATCCTCCTTTTCCTGATTACACCTCACTACCCAACCTTTGCTTACTGTTAGAAAAATTTGCCAAAATCTCAGGACTTGAAGTTAATTTCTCTAGGGGGGCGTGTCTGGACGAGCAAGGTGGAGGACGTGTTTTGGCTGAGCTCCTCCAAGGCACGGAGAATCCGCCGCCATCCAGGCTCCCATTCTCTCTTTTGAGCCTGCCACACAGCACTTTAGCCCCCTGAACTACCCTGTTAAGCATCCACTGGGCTCTTTTTGGCTTCAATAACTCCTAGTGTCTTGGGCCTATAGATCGCTCCCTGCAGAGACACACGCCGCCATCTTGAGACCTGAGGCCCGATCTGATCCTTCGGCCTGCCGTTTTTGCGACCCGGGAGCCGAGCGGACGCTCATCCCGAAGGGACAGCGGTCATCCTTCCTGGAAACCCGCAGAAAGGGGGGCCTGTGGACTGCCTGTAAACCCGATCCCTCTGCTCTGCTACACTGAGGCCTTACACCACCTTGCGGCCTGCAGTCTGCCTGAAGCCTCCGGCCTGTGTCATCCAAACGCCAGGCACCGACCTAGAGCGGATCTGCCCTTCCTAATCCCTGGGACACAGTGAGTAATAGCTCTCCCTTACACCCACACAACGCGCAGGGCCTACATCCCTTACCGAAAACGTCGCTCACCCGGCCGGATACACTCACTAGGAAAGTCCGCGGCTTCGGCCTAGTCCTGGAAGTCGGCGGCCATCTTGGTGCTCCAAACATTCCTACACTCAGCTTACTCCACAGCCTTTCTTAACAAAACTTTCTCACAGCATCCATCTTTCAACAACCCTCTCCACCTGCAAAGCTGAACTGTACTACCTCTATGAGATTTAATTAAGATAATATTTTCTGCCTTTTTTCTGCCGGATTTGGAGTACATTTACTGTTATCTGTGTTCCGCCTCTATGGGAGCCCTTCTGTGTGCTGATAATATTTTGCAGTATGCGTGATATCGCTCAGATGTGAGGGAGAGTGCCCTTTACAGCTATCGGCCATATAGTTTCAGTTATGCCTGCCAAAACACCTAAGTCCCGCTCTGCCACAGTTAAACGTCCAAACAAGAGATCAATCTCTAATCCAGTCTCTACAGGTTCTATTCAACAATACCTGGCCAACATACGCGGTGACCAAGCCAGAACTTCGAGAACAAGCGCCTCTCCGTCACCCCACGCTGCCTCTGTGAGGGAGAGCTCCCCAGCTTCCTCTTGCTGCTCGGATCTTAAGGATGACCCCGGATCTCCGGTAGGCTCTGAAATGTCTGCACTCATGAGCGGCCTCAAAAAAGAACTTGCAAGTATGTTTCATAGTTTGGAGAAATCCATCAAAAAAGAAATAACTGCCGTTAGATCTGATATGTCACATATCCTGGCCAGGGTAGAGGAAGCGGAACAGCGACAGGACACGCAGGCACTAGCTATTAAAGAATTGCAGGACACTGTTACCCAGTTGGCTTTTGCCCACCGTGCATCCCTGTATAAGCTCGAAGACCTCGAAAACCGCAACCGCAGAAATAATATTCGAGTCAGAAGTTGGCCAGAAGCCACTGGGGATACCGATCTTGAACATTCTATAAGAGGCATTTTTAATACCATCCTGGGTAACCCTGTCACTGCACCATTACGCTTTGATCGGGTGCATCGGGCCTTGCGACCCCGTAACGCTAACTCAGACCAGCCCAGGGATGTCATCTGCCGCCTGCATTATTTCGAAGATAAAAACGCTATCATGACAAAGATGCGAGGCTTACCTAACATTGACTTTGACGGGGCTACCATCACCATCTATCCGGACCTTTCCAAAGATACTTTGGACCGCCGTAGAGCCCTAAAACCGCTACTGGACAATCTAAGATCTGATGGGATTACATACCGATGGGGCTTCCCTGCCTGCCTGATTGCTACAAAAAATGGCCGTTCCCATACACTGAGATTTCCTGAGGAACTTCCAACTTTCTTGCAGGACCTACATCTCCCACCCATGGAACTCCCAAGCTGGCAGGACCCAATTCCAAAATTTTCGTGTCCCATGGACCCTATCTGGAAGAAGACCCCCTCAAAGAGAAGTCGTGCTTCGCTCCCGGGCTCTGCACAAAAGCATGACTGAAACACTTATCTTATCACCCATGTTTTTGCTAATAATGCGAACCATCTCTCCCTTACAAAAGGTTCTCTTTTTTTGCGGATTCCAGCTCTGGCCGCTGTGTTTTCTTCTAAATGTATCCGTATACATAAGACTAGAGCGGACTCAACAGTAAGCTGACCAATGTCTGTTTTTTTTTTTTTTTTTCTATCTTGGGTTCTTTCTTTTTCTAAGTTTTGTCGATTGTTTACATGTTTCAAATTGGTCTACATTTGCAATTATTGTAAAGTTACATATTGTTTCTACTGACCCTGGTTTTACTTACATGGGTTTCTATACTTTCAACTGGAACTCACTGTTCTTTTATTATTGGCAGGTTGTTAATTTGTTTTCCTCATATAGGCCGTGCGCTGTCGGGGCGCACTCCCCTCACCACCTCCCCCTCACAGCATAACCCCACCCCCACTCCCCCCTGGGGATGGCGAATGTGAACGGCCCTGAAGTTGTCCTATTTAATCCTTGTTTAAGGATTAGGATGGCCTTTCGCTCTCTCTTTCCCCAATGGGACCACTGCAGTTTTCTGCGTGATATTTTTTTTTCACCTCCCACAAGTTCCTTGGATTACGTATGCACTCTCTGTATATATCTGTCCCTTTTTTCCTCCCATCCTTTCCTTTATTCTTTTCTCTTTCTCCCTTTTCCCCCTTTACCCCTCCTCGCTGGTATGCCTGGCAAGACAAAATGAAGGCCTTCATTTTATTTTCAAATGGCTAAGGTAAAGGTTGTATCCTACAATGTTAGGGGTCTTAATGTCGCTGCTAAACGACATCAATTATATCGTGAACTAAAGCAAGCCACGTGTTCCATTGCCTTTCTCCAAGAAACGCACTTAACCCACACGACGCCAGTCAGACTAACCTCACCTAACTTTCCGCAATGGTACTATAGCCTATCGGACACCAATAAGGCCAAGGGGGTAGCCATTGGTTTTTGCAGAAATGTGTCTTTTAGGCTATCTGATATGCTTGCGGATGACTATGGTCGCTTTCTTTTTCTCAAGGGATTCATTGGAAATGTTCAATGCACGCTTGCAAATATCTATTGCCCGAACCATAACCAACCTGCCTTCCTATCTCAAATACTGACTAAATTGTCACATTTTGCTAAAGGTCTTACTATTCTAGCGGGAGATATAAACATGCCGCTGGACCCCATTATTGATACATCACAAAGCCGTTCTAATATCTCTTTTAAACGACTGAAATTTGTGAAAAAACGGCTTCTTGATCATCAACTGATGGACGTCTGGCGCCTCCTTCATCCCAAGGAGAAGGATTTCTCACACTATTCCTCAACGCACCAATCATACTCCAGAATAGACAATATATTCTTAGACCATTTTCATCTTCCCCTCCTACACTCTGCCCACATTGGCATCGCATCAATCTCAGACCATGCACCTGTGTCGATGACATTGACCGTGCCCTCTTTACCCCGACGTACCACCAACTGGAAGCTCAATGACTCCCTTCTCACCAACGAAGTAGAGATCTCTTTGTTGGCTTCTCATTTATCGCAATACTTTAGGGAAAATAAATCCTCCGATACCTCCCCTTCTATCGTTTGGGAAGCTCATAAGGCCACAATTAGAGGCCAGCTCATTGAGCTCGGTGCACGTATGAAGAGAGAGCATGGTCAACAAATTAACCAGGTTTTACAACAGATAGAGGCTCTAGATAAGCAGCATAAACTTTCTTTACATAATGAACACCTTCAGTCCCTCACACTTAAACGTGAGGAACTGAAGTCCCTCCTTAACCTAGACACCAAACGTAAGTTCCAACGTCTGTCGCAGAAATTTTACGAATGGGGGAACAAACCAAGTAGATTGTTGGCTAGGTCACTAAAGACTAAACAGTCGCAATCATTTATCTCTAAAATTAAGCTTTCGTCAGGTGCATTGGCCCATGCAACTCCAGATATCGCTAAAGCCTTTAGAGATTACTACGCAGACCTATATAATATCAAAAACGACATGTCCTCTCTTCCTCAGAAGGAGAGACGGAACCGCATGCTCTCCTACTTGAGAAAGGCAAACCTTCCTAAATTGCCCACATCTGTTCTTAAAGAACTAGAGGAAGACTTCACGGTTGAGGAATTCCAGGCGGCATTGAAGTCTTCCCCCTCTGGTAAAGCCCCTGGTCCCGACGGGTTCACGATTCTATATTATAAAACATTTAGTGACATCCTCCTTCCCCATCTTTCTGAATATGCAAACTCTATCTCTGATTCATCAGGTTTACACCCAGAATCCCTTTCGACTCATATCACAGTCATTCCCAAACCAGACAAAGACCCTACCCTTTGTAATAGTTTTAGACCAATATCTTTAATAAACGTTGACATTAAGTTATTCGCAAAAGTAATGGCAAACCGATTACTTCCCCTTATACCAAATTGGATATCAGCGGATCAAACAGGTTTCATACCCACTAGAGAAGCAAAAGATAATTCCCTTCGGGCAATATCCCTAATTCAGTATGTTCGGCGGCGCTCCCAGCCCACCCTACTCCTCTCCACTGATGCAGAAAAAGCTTTTGATAGGGTGGACTGGGAGTACCTTAAGTTGACCTTACGCCACTTCGGTATGGGTCCAAAAATGTTCTACCGTATTTCCTCCCTTTACTCTAACCCTTCTGCTCAAGTTAGGATTAACGGAACGCTAAGTGACCACTTTGTCTTACATAATGGAACCAGGCAGGGATGTCCCCTCTCCCCCCTCCTTTTTGCTATCACTTTAGAACCCTTCCTCGCCACAATCAGGAACAACGCCAATATCAAAGGCATACAAATAGGCAACAGATCCCACAAATACGCGGCATACGCAGATGATGTACTATTTTTTATCCAACAACCTCGAATCTCGATTCCGAATTTGATGTATGCATTTACTACGTTTCAATCAATATCTAATTTCAAAATAAATTTGTCTAAATCCGAAATCTTAAACATTAATATTCCTATGTCCGAGACTCTTTCCCTTAAAACCCTTTTTCCTTTTAGATGGGAATCGAATTGCATGAAATACCTAGGTGTTTATCTTACATCTAATCTACAATCCCTTTTTCGGTGCAATTACATTCCCATGCTAAACAAAATCAGAACAGACCTACGAAAATGGTCTAACTTATCCCATACCTGGTTGGGAAAGATTAATATAATTAAAATGAACATACTACCTCGCATCCTCTTCCTCTTTCAAATGCTACCACTAGGTGTCCCAGTGGGATTTTTCACTATTCTACAGTCCATGATTTCCCGCTTTATTTGGAAGGACAGACATCCTAGAATATCCAGGGAGATATTGTTTCGGTCTAAATGCTCAGGTGGCCTGGCACTTCCTAACTTTAAAGCATATTATCAGGCAACTGTATTGACCAGACTTGCTGAATGGAAATATGCCCTTAACTCAAAGCTATGGGTACAAATTGAGTATTTCCTAAGCAGTGCAGACCTTTCAATGGCTCCCTGGATACCTCGCTCCCACAGGAACCTTGCCCGTTCCACTTCGGCCCTTACCATCTCCTCTCTGGATGTATGGGACGCACTACATAAAAAATACTCCTGGAACTATGACTCACCTTTACTACCTCTCCTCAATCACACATACTTTCTGCCAGGCCTTCTGGACCCAGGTTTTAAAACCTGGAGGGCAGAAGAACCCCTCCTTTTGCATCACATTCTGAATGGTAATGTACTTAAACCCCTATCTGCGATCCTCATTCCTAAACCCGCCACATTCCTAGATAGGTGGAGATACCACCAAATACAACATTTCTTAAGCTCTCTTCCTACTCCACTTAGGGGCGTCAGTGACCTAAACGATATAGAAGTAATATTCTATCCAAAAGATCCCCCTTTACATAGCATCTCTTTATTCTACAAAGCCCTTATTACTCTTCAAAACCCTGACCCCCCCCCTTATCTGACTAAATGGGAAACTGATCTTGATCTCTCCCTGACTGACAACCAAAAAAATAGGATCCTACTATTAGCCCATACCTCGTCCATAGCCTCAAGAATGTCAGAAGTCAACTATAAACTGCTCACTAGATGGCATTACACCCCAGCTCGTTTACACCAAATGTTCCCCGCCAGTTCCCCATTGTGCTGGAGGAACTGTGGGAACAAAGCTACTCATGCACACATATGGTGGTTTTGCCCACTGATCAGACCGTATTGGGATGATATTCGTAACCTGATTGCTCAGATTGCTGATGTTCATATACCAAATGACCCATGGGCTATCCTTTTTCATGTCACAAAAACTCCCATAAAGTCGTATAAATGCTCAATCATTCCTTACCTATTGAATTCCGCCAAGGCATTAATTCCCACTTTGTGGGGCCAACCAGTTGTTCCTTCTATGAAAACCTGGCTACAATCTGTTGACAACGTACACCTCATGGAGAGTATCACCCACAACATTAGAGGGACTTCCCAGAAACATTACCTAATCTGGGAACCTTGGAAAAAATTTCAGTCTACCACCACATATACAAATCTCTTGCTCTAACCCCTTAAACATAATACTCTAGAGTAGCCATTCAGCACTTACTTAGGCTACTCCTCCCCTCTGCTCAATACTTGGTCTAGCATACCAGCAACTTCCTTCCCTCTCCCCCTCCCATCTTCAATTCTTTCTTCTCTATCCTTTCTTTCTCTAACGTTATTTTTTCCAGATGTTTACCTTTATTAAAATAAAGCAATACCTTCTATTTAACTGTATTTAGAATATGGTGCTCACTTAGTTAACATCCTTTTTCCAATCAGCGGTTTTGTAGATTATATGTCTATTCCTGGATGTACCAACTATAATTTTCTAAGTGTTGGATTCAATGAGTACTATATCTATTGTTGCTGAAAAGCTAGAAGTGTTACGTACATTGCGTTATATTTGTACATATGATATATCTTTCTTCAATAAAAAATATATTAAAAAAAAAAAAAAACTTCTCTAAATCCCAAGCACTCAATGTCTCTTTACCCCCTCAAACAGTATCCTCCCTAAAACAGTCCTTCAAATTTAAATGGAGCGATATCTCCATTCGCTACCTAGGTATCACCTTGACGGCCAAAACAGAAATGCTTTACACACATAATTACCCCTCACTCCTCAAAAAACTGGAGGCAGACCTCACCCATTGGTCAAAACATGAACTATCATGGCTAGGCCGGATCAATTCTATCAAAATGACCCTACTACCCAGACTTCTCTACTTCTTTCGCTCCCTTCCCATACCAATTAGGAAAGACCACTAACGATCTATGCAGAGTAAAATACTTAAATATATATGGGGCAAAAAAGGATATCGCATCCCTCAGAACACTTTATTCATCCACAGAAGCAAAGGAGGGCTGGGTCTCCCTAATTTACATAAATATTATTTAGCAGCTAGACTCGCACAATTGTCCACGATTTATTCCAGATATGAAAAACCTGATTGGGTCACTATAGAAAGACAGGCCGTTCCCAACCATACATTAGATCACTTACTTTGGTGCCCGACTAAATCCAGGCCACCAATCCTCTTACCGACTTTATCCCACTCCTGTGCCCTTTGGGATTCCCTCCGGCTAGTTCCAAATCTGATCTCCAGGGGACGCCCTCTAGCGCATCTCTTTCACAACCCCGATTTTCCACCTGGCCTCGACATCTCAGCATTTAAATGGTGGCTAAACAAAGGGCTATACCGGATAGGACACTTCTTCACCTCCACTGGACCAATCGATCTCAAATTTTGTATCAAACACCTGGAACTCCCAGAATCGGAATGCTTCCGTTTCTACCAAATCGCTAATTTTCTTCACACCATATGGAAGGAAAAACCCCTTCCCTCCAAATTTACAGCATACGAGTTGTGGTGTGGACAAGCCATGGAGCAGAGGGGGGGAATCTCGGTGATATACTCAGCCCTCACTTGTCCTATGGACAAAACCCCATACATGAAGGCTTGGGAGGTTGACTTCCAACTCTGCAGGGACCTTGAGACTTGGCAAGCAGCACTATCCAGATCCTTCAAAGGGATCCAAAATATCTCTCTCATGGAGGCAAGCGTCAAACTGCTAACTAGATGGTACCTAACCCCTACCAGACTAGCGGTCTTATACCCCTCAGCAAGCCCTATGTGCTTCAGAGGCTGCCAACATCTAGGCACAATGGCCCACATTTGGTGGGAATGCCCCAAAATCCGCACTTTCTGGAGAAAAGTTTTCTCCATGATCTTCAAGGTGACGTCTTGCCAGGTCCCCAGAACCCCAGAGGTGGCACTTCTAAATACATGCATCCCAGACATCACCAAAGCATCCCAAACGCTGATCTACTTCATATTGCTGGGTACAAAAATCACAATTGCCAAAGCCTGGAAACAACCAAAACCAGCAATACATACAGTCAAAAAGAAGATTTCATGGATTATGACCCAAGAAAAACTTACCAGCATTTTGACAGACACCTCCTCAAATTTCCGAAAAATATGGGAGCTTTGGGCTCAATATATGGGAACTTCCCTCATTCCAGGTGTTGAGGTACAACACCATCCCTAAATAACCTGTAATCACGTCTATCCAATAGCTATGCAAGAAGCACATAGAAGAAATATTCCTATCTCCTCACTGATCATGAGGACCCCCTTTCCCACCTTCCCCCTTCTTCCTCTTTCTTCTCTTTCCTTTTTCTTCTATCTCTTTCGGTTAACTAATATCAGATAATTAAATGTTGATAAATTAATTAGAAGCTACCGATAGGTAGTCACCCTCGCTCAGGGGGGCACTAATTCGTCCTATGTTTCCTGTTTGCTCAGCACATATGGGCGATGTAGTTAAGGGGGATTTCCCTTCTTCGGCACAGTCAGATCCCGTCAGGGGTGCCGGGGGTAGGGAAGAGACCCCTAATAGTTTTAGGGGTAGAGCCTAAGATCTTGTTATATTAATAGTTAGGTATTGATAATTGTTAGTGGGCCTCCCCATAAGTTTCCAGGGTTGAGCAGACTATCGAAATACATTTCTGTTTGTAACTTTTGAGTGTAATGCTCCAGGAGGCATTCCCTCCTGAGCGCATAAATATGTTATTGCATAAGTTGTATGTACTAAATTAAAATAAAAACATATTGAAAGTAAAACAAATTTCGGAAACTCAAATGATTCGTTCCACAACCATTTATTCATAGGTCCTTCAGTTTATAGTCCATATAAAAAGATTATAGCAATGTGACCAGGTTGTGCAACCATAAAATGTCCATCCGCAAATGGAAGCCTCCACAAGGTGATTACAAGCTAAATCCAGCAGGAGCTACAGAGTATTAATAAGAAGAGAGGCTCCTCTAAGCACAGCGATATGTTGCTAAATGTTGTACCTTCATTAAATGTATCCGTATTGCTACACTTAAAGATGCCTCTCTTCTATTTTATACTCAGTTGTGACATGACGCTACTTGTATATCAAGACATCGCTTGTATATCAAGTCAAAATGTATTTAAAAATGTTGCTTGTCTTGCAAAACGCTCTCAAACCAAGTTACTCTCAAACCAAGGTTTTACTGTACTTTATCACATGACACTTACCATACAGAAGACAGCACAGGGGGAGATTTACTAAAACGGGTGCACTCAAAATCTGGTACAGCTGTGCATGTAGCCAATTAGCTTCTAAAGTCAGCTTGTTTCATTAAGTTTTGACCACAGAACCTGGAAGTGGATTGGTTTCTGTGTGGAACTGCACCAGATTTTGCAGTCTCCACTTTTAGTACATAACCACCACAGTTTTAACAGCACTTTATGCTGTATGTAATTACAAAGGTAATAAGCTTAGTATATAAGGTGCACATCCAAATGACTCAGCTTGCTATGTAGGTGTTTTTGCTCTTAAATATGGGAACACTGCAGAATTCACTTTTTTTGCTTTGGGTATAGAGGTCATATGAACAGGGCAGGAGAAGGGGTAAGTATTCAAACGTATGCAGACAATAAATGCACTTGCGTCTAATATTTCATTTTGTAAAATTAACCTCCTTTGATATTCTTAATAGATTCACGGGTTGACAACATGAAGAAGAAATCAAAACACTCACACAAAGGATTAAAATATTATTTAAAAAAATGATTAAAGGCATTTACAAACAAGATAATTACCAATGGATAGAAATGATATTTGCAATCAACTAGCTGTAATCACCAGTTTTAGTGCATTGAAAGATCAACCATTATTGCTCCTATTATAAGGCTAGGTACAGCTGTTCCTCCCAGATGCATGTGCTTCCAGGTAGCACTTTCTCCCAGACCTTCCTCTCTTCTGCCAACCCCCAGATCTCCAGGAATCTTACATACCTATGGTCATTTTTAGATGATTGACTAGCTCCACTTGCCCTTTTCTGATTTGCCTCTCAATCTGCTTCAAGATGGACCAGAATAGACGTATGCAAATATGACATTTTCTAGCATCTTTTACAAGGTCATTCTATCATTATCTCCATCTGTGGGGTCATTTGTTTGATAGTAGGACCCAAGTGAACACCTTTGACCTCTGAGTAGCAGAGTATACATGTAAGCTCAATAAGTATCAGGCCTATTGTTGGTAATTAAGCTGCATGTTCAAATATACAGGTACTTTTGTTCGACCTTAACACTAAGGTCCATGGTAATACAATCTTGGATTTATAGTGATGTAGCATGTGATCAATGTCCCTTTAAAAAAAAAAAAAAAAACATATAAGATTGTAAATTATACAATTAGTCCCTTGTAACCCTCTCAAATTACATTTCATGAGTTATCGTGATTACAAAATCTCCTTCAGGATTATGTAAATATGCAATGCCCAGTACATCACTGTGGGAAATCATTAGGCTTATCTCACACTGATCCAACTATATTAAATGTACAATCTGACTGTTCAGTCTGGGATACTGACCCGAGATACTGCATATAGCCATTGTTCTTTTCACATATTGCATAGTTGATCAGGTGAAGAAAATGTCCATCAAGTTTAATTTAAAAAAAAAAAAAGAACCAAAACCTGTATCCTTAGAATCCTAAAATCACCACTGAAACATAGGGGGGCAAAAGGCTCCAAAAGGCAAGAATATTCCTGCTTGAAACCCTAACCTTAAAATGAACAACTCTTAGCCAAGTTTAATATATGGACTATTCATACAATTATAAAAAAACAATGTGTAATATATTGCAGCTTACCAGTCATTAGATGGGGCAGCTGCATTCATTTTCTTTTTTCAAGCTAAGAACATTTTCAGCAATCACAGAAAATACAGAACCTGTTGATTGCACTCTCCCAATCAACAATGTACTGTGCTCTGTTATAATTATCAATATACAGTTTTATTTTGTACATTTGCATGCAATCTACAGAATTTGCTAGAACTACCTGCTTTGAAAGTCTAAAAGTTAATTTTTTTTTTCAGGTGCAAAAGAGTAAAGCAATATTGCTACTAGTTTAATATAAGAACAGTTTATGTATTCATACAAAATAGAAGATTAAGGTATTGCAGCTTGTCAGTTGAGTACAGTGCCTTAAAGTCCAACTCTGGGCACCAGAAAACAGCTACTCTTGTAGTGGGCTCCTTCTGCCTTTACAACTCCTTTAACTCCTCCTAGATGTAATGAGCATTTAACTCTTGCAGTCTTCCACCCTGGAGTTGTTTCTATTATTCAGGCTAAGAACATTTGTGGGAAGTACAGAAAATACCTGTTTGTCTTGCCAAAATGCAGTGCCCTTGTAGCTTTTTGTAAATTGATTGGAAATGACAAAATATTATCTTCCTAATAGGGATGAGCCGAACACCCCCCGGTTCGGTTCGCACCAGAACCTGCGAACGGACCGAAAGTTCGCACGAACGTTAGAACCCCATTGACGTCTATGGGACTCGAACGTTCGAAATCAAAAGTGCTCATTTTAAAGGCTAATTTGCATGGTATTGTCCTAAAAAGGGTTTGGGGACCCGGGTCCTACCCCAGGGGACATGTATCAATGCAAAAAAAACTTTTAAAAACGGCCGTTTTTTCGGGAGCAGTGATTTTAATGATGCTTAAAGTAAAAAAAAAAAAAGTGAAATATTCCTTTAAATATCGTACCTGAGGGGTGTCTATAGTATGCCTGTAAAGTGACGCGTGTTTCCCGTGTTTAGAACAGTCCCTGCACCAAATGTCATTTTTAAAGGAAAAAATCTCATTTAAAACTGCTTGCGGGTTTAATGTAATGTCGGGTCCTGGCAATATGGATGAAAATCAGTGAGACAAACGGCATGGGTACCCCCCAGACCATTACCAGGCCCTTTGGGTCTTGTATGGATATTAAGGGGAACCCCGCACCCAAATTAAAATAAGGAAAGGTGTGGGGCCACCAGGCCCTATATACTCTGAACAGCAGTATACAGGCTGTAGGTTTGTTGTTAAGTAGAATCTCTTTGTAATTTTGAACGGGTACATTTTTAACGTATTTAGCTCCAGCCAAAAAATCTTTTTTAAGCTTTTTGGAAAACATAGGGAAGGGTTATCACCCCTGTGACATTTGTTTTGCTGTCTTTCCTCCTCTTCAGAAGATTTCACCTCACTTTTTGTCCCAATGGATTGGAAAGCATCAGTGGAAAGGAGAAATGTTTTTCCCATATTAACTCTTACAGGAGAGAATTTCCCTTCCTAGGGGTAGATTTATTCTCACTTCCTGTTGTCTCCTTCCGTTTGCAAGTAGGAGTCGTTTGTAAGTTAGTTGTTTGAAAGTAGGGTCCTGCCCTATATACTCAGCAGAAATTTGGGCCTTAGGTGTTGCTGTGGCCACAACACTGTAAGCCCTCACAGGGCTCTGCTGTGAAATATTAGATCAAGAATTGTAATTACATGCCCCTGTTGAACAGGAGCTGAAAAATTGGGCCTTAGGCACTGGTGCCACAACACTGTAACCCCTCACAGACATTCTAGTTGGAATGCAGGAACGAGCCCTGCTGCAAAGTATTACATCAAAAATCGTAATTACACGCCCCTGTTAAACAGGGGCTGAAAAATTGTGCCTTAGGCACTGGTGGTGGCACCCAGAACCAAAAATGTTCTTACAAGCTATCAGCGTGATGATTGAGGAGGAAGAGGATAATTACTCAGGGATAGTCACTCAGCATCAGCATAGGCAGTCTTTGAAGGGATCTGAGATTTCAAAAAAAATTATTCGGTTACATCAGCATCAGGTGCTTGGTAGCTGGTGGTGATCCAAGACTCATTCATTTTTATGAAGGTCAGTCGATCGACCGAGTCAGTGGACAGACGCACCCTGTGATCGGTTACCACGCCTCCAGCAGCACTGAATGTGCGTTCCGAAAGAACGCTGGATGCAGGACAGGCCAGTAGCTCAATTGCATACTGTGCAAGCTCTGGCCAGTGATCCATCCTCAAGACCCAGTAACCCAGAGGATTTTCGGTGGGAAAGGTGTCCAAGTCTGATCTTGCCCCTAGGTATTCCTGCACCATGTAAAACAGACGCTGGCGATGGTTGCTGGAACCGATCATACCTTGTGGCTGCGGACCAAAAAATTGTCTGAACGCATCGGTCAGACGGCCACCTTCTCCACCGCTCCTTCTTTGACTGACCGAAGCCTCAGCAACACGTTGTCCAGAAACAGGAGTTTGTAACCTCCCAGTCTCTGGGAACGCGTTGCACAGACCTTTCTGCAAGGCCTCCCGAAGATGTTTCATCCTCTGCTCCCTCTGCGATGGCAAGATAAGGTCCGCAACCTTACCCTTGTAACGTGGATCAAGGAGGGTTGCCAGCCAGTATTGGTCCTTCTCCTTGATACCACGAATACGAGGATCCTTACGCAGGCTTTGCAGGATCAGGGAGGCCATGCAGCGTAGGTTTGCTGAGGCATTCGGTCTGGAGTCCTCTGGGTCACTAAGGACGACATGGTCCGCAGCCACCTCCTCCCAGCCACGTACAAGTCCATGTGTTTCTTGGGACTGATCCCTTAAAGACTGCTGCTGATGCTGAGTGCCAGGCTCCACCTCCATACTGACACAATCTTCCTCCTCCTCCTCTTCCTCCTCGTCCTCTTCCTGTGTGATCGGCGGGCACGCAGGAACACTGTCTGGATAAAGGGGGCCTTGAGAGCTAAGGAAGTCCTCCTCTTCCTGCCTCTGTTCTGCCTCAAGTGCCCTGTCCATTATTCCACGCAGCGTGTGCTCCAACAGGTGGACAAGGGGGACAGTGTCACTGATGCATGCACTGTCACTGCTCACCATCCTCGTGGCCTCCTCAAATGGTGACAGGACAGTGCATGCATCCCTGATCATGGCCCACTGGCGTGGGGAAAAAAAACCAAGCTCCCCTGACCCTGTCCTGGTGCCATAGTCGCACAGGTACTCATTGATGGCCCTCTGCTGCGTGTGCAGCCGCTGCAGCATGGCCAACGTTGAGTTCCACCTGGTGGGCATGTCACAGATTAGGCAGTTCTTGGGCAGGTTAAACCCTTTTTGGAGGTCCGTCAGCCGAGCACTGGCATTATATGACCGGCGGAAATGCACACAGACTTTCCTGGCCTGCCTCAGGACATCCTGTAAGCCCGGGTACCTGCCCAAGAACCGCTGCACCACCAAGTTAAGGACGTGAGCCAAACAGGGCACATGGGTCTGTCGGAGGGCAGAGAGGAGGTTGGTGCCATTGTCGCAAACCACCATTCCTGCCTTAAGTTGGCGTGGCGTCAACCACCTCTGAACCTGCCCCTGCAGAGCTGACAGAACCTCTGCCCCAGTGTGGCTCCTGTCCCCCAAGCACACCAGCTCAAGCACCGCATGGCATCTTTTGGCCTGCGTACTTGCGTAGCCCCTTGAACGACTACGGAGCACCACTGGTTCCGAGGAAGAGGCCATGGAGGAAGAAGAAGAGGAGGGGGGTGGAGGAGAGAGGTGTGTCACAATCATTAGCATTTTGGAGGCGTGGTGGCGGAACAACCTCCAACACTACTGCACCTTGTCCTGCATCCTTCCCAGCTGCCAGCAGAGTCACCCAATGCGCCGTGAAACTTAGGTAACGTCCCTGTCCATGCCTGCTGGACCATGAGTCAGCGGTAATATGCACCTTACCGCTGACCGCCCTGTCCAGCGAGGCATGGACATTGCCTTCCACATGCTGGTAGAGAGCCGGAATCGCCTTCCGTGAGAAAAAGTGGCGTTTGGGTACCTGCCACTGAGGAACCGCACATTCCACAAACTCACGGAAGGGGGCAGAGTCTACCAACTGAAAAGGCAGCAGTTGAAGTGCTAGCAATTTTGCCAAGCTAGCATTCAACCGTTGGGCATGTGGATGGCTGGGAGCAAACTTCTTTCGGCGGTGCAGCAGCTGGGGCAGGGAAATTTGCCTGGTACAATCTGACGTCGGTGTACCAAAATCAGATTGCCCACAAGTACGTGGCTGTGACACACCTAATTCTACACCTTCATTCCTCTCAGTGCAGGTCTCAGAGAGGACTGAAGGTCTAGTGGGGTTGGAAATCTCAGCTGATGAGGAGCAAGCAGAGGTCCTCTTTGTTCTTTGGTGTGGGTCTTTTAGATACGCTTGCCAACGAACTGCATGGCAGGTCAACATATGTCTGGTCAAGCATGTGGTACCCAAGCGGGAGATGTTTTGGCCACGCGAGATACGCTTGAGACATATGTTGCAAATAGCAGCGGTGCGATCTGATGCACTCGTCTCAAAAAAGGCCCACACCAAAGAACTTTTTGAATAACGCGCAGAGACTGCAGCGCCCTGCACATGTGGAGCTTTGGGGTGTGATGCAGTCAATGTGCTGCCCTTAGGCTGGCCCCTGGAGGGCATCCTGCCTCGTTGGTGATGTGCCGCCTCCTCCTCCTCCTCCTCTCTCCTATCAGGCACCCACGTTGAGTCAGTGACCTCATCATCCCCTCCCTCCTCATCACTGGAGCAAACCTGGCAGTATGCTGCAGCAGGGGGAGCATGACTGCCAGATTGCTGTCCTTCTTGGGCACCCCCTCTGTCCGTGCTCGTGTTACTGCCTTCATCGAGCTCAGTATCATCATCAGAGCCTTCCAAACGCTGGGCATCCTCCTGGAGCATGTACCCAACACTGTGGTCAAACAGTTCGAGGGACTCCTCAGGAGGACATGGTGGGGCTAGGGAAGGAGTCACTGATGACATTGAGCCGAGGGAAGAGGCCGCTGCTTTGCCAGACAAAGTACCCTGGGCATGGGTGAGAGAGGATGAGGAGGATGAGGACGGCTTGGTCATCCACTCGTCCAAGTCTTCCGCATGTTGCGGCTCAACATGGCCAGCTGCCGAAAAAAAGGCCAAGCGTGTCCCATGGCCACGTGCTGATGAGGATGCACCGTCTCCACGACCAGCACTAGACACAGAGCCTGCTTGCCCTCTCTTATTGGCTTGTGACTGTCTGCCTCTCCTTCTTGGCCTTCCAGACATACTAATGGCCTGTAGCTGCACTAAGCTGGGATATATATATATATGTACTGATACTGCAGCTAGCAAAATCAACTGCCTGCCTGTAGTATGAGAACACCACCAACCTTCTACAGGTAGCTTTAGTTGAACACTGTGAGGTGGACGCACCCCACTAACTTGTAGGTTTAGCAGAACACTGTGAGCAGGACACACTGCACTAACTGTAAATAGTCTAGCTGCCTGACTGTGGTACTAATAGGATCAAAAGAACACCAGCAATTTTCTTCAGGTAGCTGTATTTACTGTAACAAGACAAGCCTGCCTGTCAGTAAGAAGATAACAGAAACGGATCTAGCTGAACACTGTGAGCAGGATGCACCCCACTAGCTTGTAGGTTTAGCTGAACACTGTGAGGTGGACGCACCCCACTAACTTGTAGGTTTAGCTGAACACTGTGAGCAGGACGCACCCCACTAACTTGTAGGTTTAGCAGAACACTGTGAGCAGGACGCACTGCACTAACTGTAAATAGTCTAGCTGTCTGACTGTGGTACTAATAGGATCAAAAGAACATCAGTAATTTTCTTTAAAATACTGTAACAAGACAAGCCTGCCTGTCAGTAAGAAGATAACAGGAACGGATCTAGCTGAACACTGTGAGCAGGACGCACCCCACTAGCTTGTAGGTTTAGCTGAACACTGTGAGGTGGACGCACCCCACTAACTTGTAGGTTTAGCTGAACACTGTGAGAAGGACACACCCCACTAACTTGTAGGTTTAGCAGAACACTGTGAGCAGGACGCACTGCACTAACTGTAAATAGTCTAGCTGCCTGACTGTGGTACTAATAGGATCAAAAGAACACCAGCAATTTTCTTTAAAATACTGTAACAAGACAAGCCTGCCTGTCAGTAAGAAGATAACAGGAACGGATCTAGCTGAACACTGTGAGCAGGACGCACCCCACTAGCTTGTAGGTTTAGCTGAACACTGTGAGGTGGACGCACCCCACTAGCTTGTAGGTTTAGCCGAACACTGTGAGCAGGACGCACCCCACTAACTTGTAGGTTTAGCAGAACACTGTGAGCAGGACGCACTGCACTAACTGTAAATAGTCTAGCTGCCTGACTGTAGTACTAATAGGATCAAAAGAACACCAGCAATTTTCTTCAGGTAGCTGTATTTACTGTAACAAGACAAGCCTGCCTGTCAGTAAGAAGATAACAGGAACGGATCTAGCTGAACACTGTGAGCAGGACGCACCCCACTAGCTTGTAGGTTTAGCTGAACACTGTGAGGTGGACGCACCCCACTAACTTGTAGGTTTAGCTGAACACTGTGAGCAGGACGCACCCCACTAACTTGTAGGTTTAGCAGAACACTGTGAGCAGGACGCACTGCACTAACTGTAAATAGTCTAACTGCCTGACTGTGGTACTAATAGGATCAAAAGAACACCAGCAATTTTCTTCAGGTAGCTGTATTTACTGTAACAAGACAAGCCTGCCTGTCAGTAAGAAGATAACAGAAACGGATCTAGCTGAACACTGTGAGCAGGACGCACCCCACTAGCTTGTAGGTTTAGCTGAACACTGTGAGGTGGACGCACCCCACTAACTTGTAGGTTTAGCTGAACACTGTGAGCAGGACGCACCCCACTTACTTGTAGGTTTAGCAGAACACTGTGGGCAGGACGCACTGCACTAACTGTAAATAGTCTAGCTGCCTGACTATGGTACTAATAGGATCAAAAGAACACCAGTAATTTTCTTTAAAATACTGTAACAAGACAAGCCTGCCTGTCAGTAAGAAGATAACAGGAACGGATCTAGCTGAACACTGTGAGCAGGACGCACTGCACTAAATGTAAATAGTCTAGCTGCCTGACTGTGGTACTAATAGGATCAAAAGAACACCAGTAATTTTCTTCAAAATACTGTAACAAGACAAGCCTGCCTGTCAGTAGGAATATAACAGGAACGGATCTAGCTGAACACTGTGAGCAGGACGCACTGCACTAAATGTAAATAGTCTAGAAGATAACAGGCTTTGGCCAATTATTTTTGTCCAATTATGGCTCTCTGTTAAGGCGGCGCTGTGATTGGCCAAGCATGCGGGTCATAGTGCATGCTTGGCCAATCATCAGCAAGCAATGCACTGCGATGCCGCAGTGAATTATGGGCCGTGACGCGCCACACGAATTTGGCGCGAACGGCCCATATCGTTCGCAATTCGGCGAACGATCGAACAGCCGATGTTCGAGTCGAACATGGGTTCGACTCGAACACGAAGCTCATCCCTACTTCCTAAACTACAGATTCCCCCACCCCCAAGTAATGGAGATAAATAGAGAAAAATGCATAGTCCAAATCAGGAGAGCAGCCTAGGGTGATGACCATGGCTCCCTCAATAGATCAATAGACTGACCCAGAGACTAGAAATGTGTTATTTACGGGATTACCAAGTGAAAATAAAGAAATAAGCATGAAAAAAATGCAGTCACTTCATTTAAGGATTGATGCCTGCAATATATGACATTTTTGTTTTGGGTTTACATATGCCTAAACAACATCTTCCCAAAGGGGAATAAGATCAGCTCTGTTAAAGTGGTTCTGGGCTCAAGATTTATTACCCTAATGCATTGTAAGGTAAAAAACTTTCTGGGTGCAAATCAACCCCCCTCCCCCCCTGTATGCTTACCTGAACCCTATCTGGATCCAGCAATGTGCACGAGAGTAGCAGCTCTCCCAGGTCTATCTCTCCTCGGTGACTCACACAGCAGCGTAAGCTATTGGCTACTGCTGCTGTCAATTACAGCCAATGAGCCATTAATGTGAGAATGGGGGGGCGGAGCCGAGCTCCATGTATAAATAGGCAATGTCCATTCACAGGAGAGCGGCTTGGGAGCCATCTCAAGTGCCCCTATAGCAATAGGCTTGCTATTGGGGGCACTCGAAAGGGGAGAGAAGCCAGAACATCCGGCTGGGGACCCAAAAAGAAGAGGATCGGTGCTGCTCTGTGAAAAACCTTTGCATAGAGCAGGTAAGTATAACATGTTTGTTTAAAATAATATATCTTGCTTTTAGAAAATCTTTCCTTATAATATAATTCTCTATTTCCACAACTCGCTTAACTAAATAATCCTTTGTGTCTAAAATACATAATAAATGTTACTAATATTGCGTCAAAATGTTACCATGTAATGTGTATGTAATATATAACACTGGAAGATACTGTCATCTGTACCAATACAGTAAGGCACCAGAGATTAGTGTAACATTGCTGGTGAGAATTTGTCCCATAATAAGCCATAGTATAAAACTGCAACCTCATCATACTGCTTTCATTCTGTGTTCTGCACTGAAATTGCATTGCAGTGATCAATCTTGTTTTCATACTTAGACTCGATATTGACCATCTTCATAAAGGTCACAAAGTATATCGATGCATACAGAAATAAAAAAGCTTTTGATTAGTAGAGTGCGGGAATACTAGAACCTCTGTCTGATTTTTATTTCAGTATGTGTCCCTCCTGCAGATTTTTTCTCTTAGAGGCTTAGAAAAAATGTTAATGTTTTGGGTTGGGGTTACAGGAACATTTAGTGTTAGGGATCAGAGCTGGGTGAACAGTTAGAGCCGAGCATAAGTTAAGCCTGAACATCGCCTGTTCCCCCGTTTCACGAACACCCAAATTTGCAGCACTGCACTGTGCATTCTAAGCTCTGGGCATAGTGAATAGCTGGTTGTTAAGGAGCTGTCCGGAAAGCTGGCCCCTGCATTCTTAATAATGGATGAGTGAATGAATGCAAAAAAAAACTGCCAGCAAAAACAAAAAGTGAAAAAAGCAGCCCGGCAGATGTCAGAAACCAGTAGCCTCCCTGAAGGTATTCCCGAGTGTGGCTCGGGGTTAAATTTCAGACCATTAGTGGTAACCCCGAGCCACACTCAGGATTGTATTGCAGGATCCTGGTGCGGTGTACTTACCTTGTCCCCAAGATCCTGCGATGTCCCCCGCTGTGTCTGCGGGCTCTGTCCTCCTCCCGAAGCCTCTCTGTGCCGGGCTCCATTCCCTGCGAGCGTTGCGATGCACGGGGCAGAGCCTGGCGGCAAATTAAAAGAACTGTAAAAATCATAACACATACAGTACTGTAATCTTATAGATTACAGTACTGCATGAAATCATTTCACATCCTTTTTATCCCCAATGCTTTGTCCAATGCCCTGCATGCAGTTTTATATTATATATACTGTTCTTTCTGCCTGGAAACTTGAGATTGTCCATAGCAACCAAAAAGTGTCCCTTTACGTCAAAAGTGGCTTTAGACCAGCTAGAAAACAGCAATAGTAAATTAGAACACTTGCAGAATTGAGCGATAGTGAATCACGGGGAAATTTATTTTATTATTATTATATTTTTTTTTTTTTTTATTATTTATATTTATTTATGATATTATAATTTATGATTTTGTGTTTCAAACTTCATCATACCCGGGATGTCTACTAGACTCTTGGTGGACAGATTTAAGTGTGTTATTGCTAAGAATTACAGGCCTACAATATAAAACGCCAAATTTCTATGCAAAATAATTGTACCGCTTTGAGACGCAAAAATCTGAAATAATCATAACGCCAGGGAGGTTAAATCAGGCCAAACCGGGACACAAACTGACTACCCTTGTCCGAGACAATCACCTTGGGTAGCCCATGTAAGCGAAAGATCTCCCGAGCAAAAATGAAAGCCAGTTCATTAGAAGTGGGCAACTTCTTAAGTGGAATACAATGACACATCTTTCACTGGAAGGTGTCGTGGAGTCTTACTCTGAGCACACACGGAACAGGCAGCTACGAAGGCAGTTACATCAGCACGCAGACTAAGCCAGTAAACTAGGCCACCAGAATTGTTGGGAAATGGCCCAAAAGAGTTGATTCTTCCCAGGGTGGCCAGCAGCCTTGGGAGAGTGGTAAGTCTGGAGCACGGCAGTACGGAGACTCTCTGGGACAAAGCAGCGGTCACAAGGTTTTTCAAGAGGAGCATGGACCTTTTGTCACCCTAAGGAGAAGTGAGACTGGTGTGAACCGTAGCCAGAATACTATCAGGAATCACAGGAACCGGAACCGCCTCCAACTTGGAAGTGGAGGAAAATTGTGGTGACAAGGCGTGAGCCCTTACATTCTTAGTATCAGGTAAGAATGAGACAATGTAATTGAATCTTGACAAGAAATGAGCCCATCGCACCCTTCTGGGAAAGAGGCATTTAGCCTCAGACAAGAATGTGAGATTCTTATGGCCAGTAAGAATGAGAACCGACACAGCGGTACCTTCGAGGAGATGTCTCCATTCTTTCAGGGCTAAAATGATCGCCAACAGCTCTCTGTCACCAATGTCGTAATTGCACTCCACAGGTGACAATTTCTTGGAAAAGTAGCCACAAGGATGCATAGCACTCTCAGAGGTAGGACGTTGAGACAGAAGGGCACCAAGACCAGTCTCAGAAGCAACAATCTCAAGGATAAAAGGTAACGTAGGATGTGCCAACACAGGAGCAGAAACAAAGGCAACCCTGAGACTGACTCCAAAAGCCTTAATGGACTCCAGAGACCTCTGTGGGTTACTCTGTGGGTTACCGTTCTTTCTGGTCATATCAGTCAGGGGCTTGACCAGAGACAAGAAGTTACGTATAAACTTCCGATAATAGTTGTCAAAGCCCAGGAAATGCCACAGAGGATGTAAACCCACGGGTCCGGGCCACTGTAGAACTGCCGAAAGTTTCTCTGGGTCCATCAAAAAAACAACAGTGGAAATAACATAACCCAGGAATTTAACCTGTTCACAATGGAACTTGCACTTCTCCAGTTTACAATAGAGATTGTTCTCTCTTAGTTTCTGAAGCACATGACAGACATCTGTTTGGTGGCTCTCCAGGGACTTGGAAAATATGAGGATATCATCGAAATAAACCACTACACATAACTGCAACAAATCTCGGAGGACATCGTTAATAAATTCCTGCAAAACTGTTGGGCGTTACAAAGGCCAAAAGCCATTCTTAATCGTGGAACGATTGAGACCCCTATGATCAATACAAGGTCTCAGTACACCACTCTTCTTCTTCACAAAGAAGAAACCAGCACCAGCAGGATATGAGGATTTGCAGATAAAACCTCGAGAAAGTGCGTCTGCAACATACTTCTCCATGGCCTTATCCTCTAAGACCGACACAGGGTAAAGCCGGCCATGAGGGAGTATGGCACCAGGTTGAAGGTCAATTGCGCAATCATACGGCTGGTGTGGAAAACTACTGGCTTGACCTTTGTCAAAGACATTGCTAAAATTGCAATATTCCTCCGGCAGGGAGGAGAGTGAAGAGGTGCACAGGACCTTGGCTACCTTCTGGAAGCATGCCTCACTTCATTGTGGTGACCAGGAGAGAACTTTAGCACGGAGCCAATCAAAAGAGGGGTTGTGCCTCTGTAACCAAGGATAACCAATAACCAGCGGAAACTTAGGTGAGGAAATATCTTGGAATTGGATTATCTCATGGTGAAGAGCCCCTTTGGCCATGGACAACGGAACCGTCTCATGAGTCACATGGGCAGGCTGTAGAGGTCTCCTGTCAAGAGCCTCAATGGCAAGTGGAGTGTCACGCAGCTGCAGTGGAATCGAGTGCTTCAATACAAAGGCAGCACCAATGAACAGGCCTGCAGCCCCAGAGTCGATTAGAGCCTGTATCTCGACGGATGACTCAGCCCAAGAAAGGGTGACCGAAACCAGGGGCTTATCCTTCTGGATAACTGGGGATGAAACAATGCCACCTAAGGTCTGTCCGTGACAGGACCTCAAGGTTCGGGCATTCCCTGGATGGATAGGACAAGACTTCAAAAAGTTACCTGCCTGGCAACAATAAAGGCACAATCTCTTCCTCCTCCTAAAGATTCTCTCATCCGCAGAGAGACGCGTGAAACACAAGTGGAAGGGTTCACCTTCACTGACTGACTCGGTACCAGGAGGCATGGGAGGCATGGGAGGCATGGGAGGCATGAGCGCTTGCGCTTCCACAAGTGCTCCTTAAAAGAGAGTCTTTCTCTGAGTCTGGAGTCAATGAGGATGGCAAACGTGATCAACTTCTCCAGCTCAGTGGGTATATCTCAGGCTGCTATCTCATCCTTGATGGTATCCGAGAGATCATGAGAAAAAGCAGCCACGAGGGCCTCACTGTTCCACGAAACCTCTGCTGCCAGAGTACGGAATTCAATGGCGTAGTCGGTAACAGTTCTCGTACTCTGTTTGATGGACATGAGGCACTTGGCAGCAGAAGTAGTGCATGCTGGAACATCAAATACCCTTTTAAACGAAGCCACAAACTCAGGGTAGCATAAGACAACTGTTTTTTTGTGTCTCCCATAGAGGGTTTGCCCAGGCCAAGGCTCTCTCAGAAAGCAAAGATATCACGAAACCTACTTTGCTTCTGTCCGTGGGAAACGCCTGGGGCAGCATCTCAAAGTATATCTCAACCTGGTTGAAAAACCCTCTGCATTGGACTGGATCGCCCCCAAATCGCTAGGAAAGCGGAGCGGACCTAGACATATCTCTTTTAGAGGTAATACTCGAGGCGGGTGCCTGCACAGAGACTGGAGCAGCAGCAGGGTCGGCCTACAAGATAGTTGTGCCACAGTGGGAGATTCCAGGTGAGCCAAGCGACTCAGGAGCATTTGTAATGCCATAGCAAACTGATCCATGCGGTGCTCCAGTTCATCCAATCTGTAAAAAATATTACCAACAAGTGGATTGACTGCATCTTCTGAATTCATGGCCATCGCCTACTGTCAGAAACCATGAAATCAGGCCGAGACAGAAGTACAATTAAATCACACTTGTTTAATAATAAAAGTAAAAAGCACAAACGCAGTCAAAACATAGCCAAAGTTCAGTAACCGAAATGGATAGTCAGCCAAGCCAGAAGTCAGGGATCAATGTAGTGGAAGAGCAAGAAGGATCTGGAGCCAGAAGGGATGTCAGCAAAGCAAGTCTTGAACAGGTTTGCAGGAGAATCGTTTCTGTGATGTTGACCAAGGTGAAGGCAGAGCTCCTCTGGACTGGACAGCTTAAGTAGGCAGGACTGACGAGCAGGATATCATCAACAGCTGAATAACTGTGGAGAGATAGGAGCTGGCAATTAGCTGACAGCTGAGCGGCCAGCTCAGAGAAGGAAGGGCTGAGCCCAGCCCTGACAGCAGGACAGGAATGGGGGGACCACCATACCAGGCCACATGCCCTCAACATGGGGGGGTGCTGTGGGGCAGGCCCCCCAGCCCAAAGCACCTTGCCCCCATGTTGATGGGGACAAGGGCCTCTTCCTGACAGCCCTGGGTGGTGGTTGGGGGTCTGCTGGCAGGGGGCTTATCAGAATCTTCAAGCCCCCTTTAACAAATGGGCCCCCAGGTCCCGTCCCCCCCTCTATATGAATGAGTATGGGATACATTATACCCCTACCCATTCACCAAACAAAGTGTCAAAAATAAATAAAGACAGGAGGAAGTTTTTCAATTCCTTTATTAAAAGAAATGTATTAAAAAACAATGTCCCCTGATGTAGATCCATCATCAGTCACAATGCCTGCTGCAGCCGGACCCAAAAAAAAAAAAAAATGCTCCACCCGCGACAAAGCCTAACCGCCGAATGCCCGCTCTGCTGTTTGACAGTTTTTAAATAGGTAAGGGTGTATTTAAATAGGTAAGACATGGTGATGTCACCTGGTGGCACCGCCCCCAGGTGACTTCACAGACTTATGCACCAGTCGGTGATGTTACAAGGGGCGGTTCCACTAGCTGACATCACCAGGTGGTCCCACCCCTTACCTATTTAGGAACTGTCATATGGTGGGGCAGGCATTTGGCGGTTAGCCTTTGTCGCAAGTGGTTTTTTTTTGGGGTCTGGCGGTGCGGTGGGCGTCGTGATTGATTATGGATCTACACCGGTTAACATTGTTCTTTTATTTTTTTTAACCACTTAAGCTTTTGGCTGCCTAAAGACCAGAGGACTTTTTACAATTTGGCACTGTGCTGCTTTAACTGGTAATTGCGCGGTCATGCAATGTTGTACCCAAACAAAATTTGCGTCCTTCTTTTCCCACAAATAGAGCATTCTTTTGATGGTATTTGATTGCCTCTGCGATTTTTATTTTTTGCAATATAAACGGAAAAAGACCAAAAAAAAAATATTTTCTACTTTTTGTTATAAGAAAAATCCAATAAACTCAATTTTAGTCATACATTTAGGCCAAAATATATTCAGCCACATGTCTTTGGTAAAAAAATGTCAAAGAGGGTATATTTATTGGTTTGCGCAAAAGTTATAGCGTCTACAAACTATGGTATATTTTCTGGAATTTACACAGCTTTTAGTTTATGACTGCCTATCTCATTTCTTGAGGTGCTAAAATGGCAGGGCAGTAAACCCCCACCCCCCCACAATATCCCCATTTTGGAAAGTAGACACCCCAAAGAAATTGCTTAGAGGCATGCTGAGCCCATTGAATATTTAATTTTTTTGTACCAAGTGATTGAATAATGACAACAACAAAAAATGTTTACAAAAAGTTGTCACTAAATGATATATTGCTCACACATGCCATGGTTATATGTGGAATTGCACCCCAAAATACATTTTGCTGCTTCTCCTGAGTACGGGGATACCACATGTGTGGGACTTTTTGGGAGCCTAGCCGCGTACAGGGCCCTGAAAACCAATGAGATTCCCCAGAGGAAGGCACGTGATCCCTGTGCCGAATACGCGTCGGGGAGGGGTAGGACGGAGCTGTCAGCAACAGAGGTAGATGAGGAACAACACACCGCACGCCATACAAATGCTTGTTTTATACAACACTCTCTGGAAACATTGGTGCACTCATGCACCTACATATTTTGAGTACCCTTCTGGAGGGAAGTTTTAATATATTTTAAATAAATCCCTACTGTATCACACTATGGAGCTTTTTCATTCTTGTATGTGAAACTATCTGATGACATCTGAGAGTGGTGGAGTTTATACCAGCATACCCTGTATGAGCCCAAGGGGTGGCTCCAATGCGTGTCTAGACACCGTTTAATTACCGTGTCACACGCTCAGAGGTGAGCGCAAGCACAAGTGGGGGGTCACAGGAGAGCACTGAAGCATGCTGGATTGTGAACACCAATAAGGAGGAGCATGTGGACACTACTTACTTGCACTTTATGTGTTAATATCAATGAATTGAACTTTTTAAATGTGGACACTTGATTTTGCACTTTGATCTTATATTTATAACCACATATATGTTTTGTTTTCTTGCATGTTGGACTTTATGGGATATTTTTATATAAGGATTGTATTTATTTTATAATTTATATATTACTAGCATTTTTTTTTTTTTTAATTGAAATATTGTAGTATAGGTTTACACTATATATGCACCTCCCAACTATTGGGATATATATGTTTTTTCGGCGCAGGCACGTTTATTTATATACTTTTTGGTTTATGCACGCAATGAAACGTGGTTAGTGTTTGCAGCTTATCTATATTTGTTTCACCTCACAGAGGCATCAGTCCATCTTTGGCTCACAAGACCCACACATAATTAGTCTCTGAAAACCAAGCACCGCCTTCAGGATTTCTAAGGGCGTAAAATGCCAAGATGGAGGCACAAATACCCCCAAAATGATCCCATTTGGGAAAGTATACACCCCAAGCTATTTGCTGAGAGGCATGTTGAGTCCATGGAATATTTTATATTTTGCCACAAGTTGCAGGAAAATGACAAACTTTTTTTTTTTGCACCCCAAGCTATTGCTGAGAGGCATGGTGAGTATTTTGCAACTCTCATTTGTTTTTGAAAATGAAGAAAGAAAAGAAAAATGTATTTTTGTTTTCTTTTTTCAATTTTCAAAACTTTGTGACAAAAAGCGAGGTCTGCAAAATACTCACCATACCCCTCAGCAAGTAGCTTGGGGTGTCTACTTTCCAAAATGGGGTCATTTGGGGGGGGGGGGGGGGGGGTTGTGCCATCTGGGCATTCCATTGCCTCTTGAAACTGTGATAGGCAGTGAGGAGTGAAATCAAAAATTTACACCCTTTGAAACCCTACAGGCGGTGCTTGGTTTTCGGGGTCCTGTACGCAGCAAGGCTCCCAAAAAGTCTCACACATGTGGTATCCCTGTACTCAGGAGAAGCAACAGAATGTATTTTGGGGTGTAATTTCACATACGCCGATGGCATGTTTGAGCAATATATCATTTAGTGACAACTTTGTGAGAAAAAAAAATTGTCTTTTTCCCGCAACTTGTGTCAAAATGTAATATATTCCATGGACTCAACATGCCTCTCAGCAAATAGCTTGGGGTGTCTACTTTCTAAAATGGGGTCATTTGGGGGGGGGTTTTGAACTGTCCCGCCATTTTATGCACAGCATTTAGAAGCTTATGTCACACATCACCCACTCTTCCAACCACTTGAAGACAAAGCCCTTTCTGACACTTTTTGTTTACATGAAAAAAATTTTTTTTTTTGCAAGAAAATTACTTTGAACCCCCAAACATTATATATATATATATTTAAAGCAAAGGCCCTACAGATTAAAATGGGTGGGTGTTACACTGCTAATGGCGTACCTGCTAAGCAAACGATGATTAACAATAAAACAAAGTAACATTACAGTATAACAGTACCATACCTGCCATGCAAATACAAAAAAAAAACATAGTAAAAAATAAAACATTTTTTAACGCAATCTGTGCCTAAGATATATATATGCTGAAGCATGGGGGCATCCGCCCACAAAAGTTAGGAGCAAATCGCTCCTCCACCCCTGCTGCCTCCATGCTTCGGCATATATGCTCTTTTTTTTAACTGTGGTGGTGAAATCACCTCCTACAGCGCTGGAGTCACAGCTTTATGTATCGTGGGAGCAAACGCTGTTGCTGTCAAGATAAATAAATCCGCGCTGCAGCTAAATGGCGTACCTGAAAACAAAAACATGGTTAACAATAAAACACAGTAACAGTAAACAGTAAAGTATAAACAAATTACATACCTGAAAAACAAACATGATAAAACATAATAACAATACAACATTGCAGAATAGAATAAAGTAAAAAAGAGCAGAACAATAGAGAGAGAGAGAACAATAAATTGACAACTATTTTTGTTTTTTTTGTGTTTTTTTTTTTGTTTTTACACTTTTTTTTTTGTAACTGTGTAATAGGACCTTGTTGTCGGAAATTCCGACCGTGTGTGGACTCCATCACACATTTTCCATTGGAATTTCCGACACACAAAGTTTGAGAGCATGCTATAAAATTTTCCGACAACAAAATCCGTTGTCGGAAATTCCGATTGTGTGTACACAAATCCGACGTACAAAGTGCCACGCATGCTCAGAATAAATTAAGAGACGAAAGCTATTGGCTACTGCCCCGTTTACAGTTCCGACGTACGTGTTTTACGTCACCACATTCAGAACGATCGGACTTTCCGACAACTTTGTATGATCGTGTGTATGCAAGACAAGTTTGAGCCAACATCCGTCTGAAAAAATCCATGGATTTTGTTGTCGGAATGTCTGATCAATGTCTGATCGTGTGTACAGAGCATAACTGTTGTAACTCTAATGCGTGGCACTTTTTGCGTCGGATTTTTGTACACCCGATTGGAATTTCCGACAACGGATTTTGTTGTTGGAAAATTTTATAGCAAGCTCTCAACTTTGTGTGTCGGAAATTCCTATGGAAAATATGTGATGGAGCCTACACACGGTCGGAATTTCCGACAACAAGGACCTATCACACATTTTCCATCGGAAAATCCTATCGTGTGTACAGGGCATAACGGGTCCAGATTCGGGTCTCTCAAAATGCAATGGCATCTTGGGAGACCCTGTGAAAGTGTGTCCTAGTCTGTGCAGTGCTGTACCCTACGCTAATACTCAACTAGTGTATGGTAGCGTTCAAAACATTCACCAATGCAAAGACCAGGATTGTCAGGACAGGAGGGACAATAATAGCGGGTGTCATGAATATCCACACTTGCTGCAGACACGACATCTTCTTTGGGGGGTCCGTTGGGTAGGGGTACTCGGGAGGACATACAGAAAATGCCTCTCATGCAGCCGGCTTACTGCATTTGGATTGGAAAGGTAAGGTGGTGCACCGTTTGGAAACAGAAGGGCTCTGACGATCTCTTCCTGGAATTTAAGGAAGGATCCAGTCCGTCCTGAAGCTCTGTATAGAACATGAGCTTTCAGCAAAGCCAATTGAAATAAACAGACACTTTTTTGTACCAGCGTCTGGCCTTATGGGCAACTAGGTACGGCCCCAATAACTGGTCATTGAGGTCCACCCCTCCCATATTTTGGTTATATTCGTGAACACAGAGGGGATTCTCCACAACACCGGTCGCCGTAGGAATGTGGATTGTCATGTCTGCATGACGGGAGGTAAGAACAAAAACGTTCTTATTATCCTTCCACTTCACAGCGAGCAAATTATTACACTTGAAGCAGGCTCTCTCCCCCAGCCTAAGACGGGAATCTACAAGTCGCTGGGGAAAACCCCGGTGATTAGGTTGCATGGTGACACATGCTCCAATCTGATGATCAAACAAGTGACTAAAAATTGGCACGCTCGTGTAATAATTGTCCACATACAAATAGTACCCCTTTCCGAATAAGGGTGACACCAAGTCCCACATAATCTTTCCAGCGCTCCCTATGTAATCTGGGCAGTTCTCCGGCTCTACGTGGCTATCTTTTTCCTTGTAAACCATAAAACTACATGTATAGCCTGTGGCCCTGTCACAGGCTTATACATCTTGACCCCGTATCTGGCACGCTTGCTGGGAAGATACTGTTTGAAAGACAAGCGGCCAGAAAACTTAATCAGGGACTCATCAACGCAGACAACTTGATGGGGAGTAAACAAGTCTGCAAAACGTTGGTTGAAGTGGTTTACAAGGGGCCGAATTTTGTAGAGCCGATTGTATCCAGGGTCTCCATGAGGACGACAGAGTTCATTGTTGTTGAAATGCATGAACCGCAAGATCTGCTCGTATCGTGCCCTGGTCATGGAGGTAGATGGTATATGGTAAATTGTGTCAGTGGACCAATATGACTGCAACATACTCATTTTAACTATGCCCATGTTGAGGGATAGGCCCAGAAAGATCTTAAATTCGGAGACCGTAATTGGTTTCCAATCTCTGGCAAGGGAGGACTGGGGATTAGCGGCGATGTATTGACCAGCATAAATTACTTTGGTCCACAATAGATCTATAAAGATCTTTGCTGAAAAACAGCGAATAAAAATCAAGTGACGTAAAATCAACTGTTTCCACCTGAATGCCGGGTTGGCCAGTGAATGGGGGAAGTACGGGTGCTGAAAAAGTGGTGGGTTCCCAATTAGGATTGGTGAATGCAGCAGGAAGGGCACTATGGGCTCGATGGGCCTGTCTTTGTCTTCTTGGTGGCAGGGGGACACTACTTGTGCTTGCCACCTCACCAGCTTGAACTGCACTTATGGGACTCGCCACGTCACCACATGTTACTGGAGTGCTGGTTTGACCACGACCAGGGTGTACTAGGCCGCCGGTGCTTGCCAGTTCACCAGAAGGATGGGCAGCACTAGTACTTCTCTGGTCCATACGAGAGCCCTGTGGTTCTTGCACCTCAACAGCAGAAGAAGATCGAGGTCTGGTACGCCTGACCTTGGCAGGGACTACAACTCCGTCGTCAGAGCTATCTGTCATGGAGCTGCTGTCGTCTACAGGATCGTATTCTGAGCCTGAATCTAACAGATGAGTGACTTCCTCTTCACTATCTGTCATGTTTAGAAACATGTAGGCCTCTTCATTAGTGTACCTTCGATTTGCCATTTTGGGCTCTAAACTTACTGGTACACTAGTGAGACTCACAGGTAAAAAAGCTCCTGACTGTTAGCGAATGATTCAAACGCTACCAAAAAAACTGTTAGCGATCGCAGGGATCAGGCCTGACTCTGCGAATGCTGCAGTTATGTGTGTTGTGTTTTGTAAGTGACAGTGATCGATCGATACTGCTCTTGGGTGGGCTGGGCTGGGCGGAGGGCAAAACGCAGGTGCTAGCAGGTATCTTGGCTGTTCCTGCTAACACTGCGTTTTTGGGAACCCTAAACTGCTGGGGATGCTAGCATAGATCTGATCAGATCAGATATTGATCCGTTCAGATACTATACCACTAAGGGAGGTGTATGCTGCGTGCATGGGTGTTAGCGGTACTGGCACTAATCTGACGCTGCCTGGGGCGACGCAGACCTTATCTGACCCTAAAACCCAACTGATATCACCCGCCAGGCGATCAGGGGGTTAAACCTTTATCGGGTAATAAACGGCGGGTATAAAAAACAAACTAACTAACCAGCGTCACCCATAACACTTATACGGTGATCACTGGTGAAAGGATTAACTAGGGGGCAATCAGAGGGTTAAAACCTTTATTAGGTAGTGTATGGGGGTACCTGACGTTATAAAAAGCTGATGGTGAACCTAAATACTTACCTGGCTAACTAGCATCACCTGTGACACTAATACAGCGATCAGAAAAAAGATTGCTTAGTGACACTGGCGACAGGGGTTAACTGAGGGGGGAGATCAAGGGGTTAAACCTTTATTAGGGGGTTTAGGGGGGTACCCTAGACCTAAAGGGGCCTACCACTAACTGCCCTACCACTTATAACAGTCACAAATGACACCAATGCAATAATCAGTAAAAAAATAAAAACTGCCAATGGTGTCACTGTGACAGGGGATGACAGGGGGTGCAGGGGGGGTGATCGGGGGGTTATCGGGGGGTTTTATGTGCCTATGTGTGCTAGTGTCAGTGTAGTGTTGGCGCAGACTCACAATAGATGTCTTCTCTCCTTGGATGCCGGAATGAAAAGGCTTCACAAGGAGAGATGACATCACTTCCTCTGCTTCTGTTTACATTACAGAAGCAGAGGAAGCTTCTCATTTGCCAGGAGTGATTGTGAGAGAGAGGCCATGAATCAGTGGCCTCACCCTCAGGATGGATCACTCCTGGGACAATGCCGACCGCCTCGGGCACCAGGGGGGCGCAATCGCGCCCCCCGCCCGCGGGAGGGGAGTGACGTACCCATACCTTACTCTGCCTGCCCATGCCATTGGCGGTCGGCAAGTGGTTAATAAAGGAATTGTCAAAAACTGCCTTCTGTCTTTATTTATATTTAACAATTTTTTTGGTGAATGGGTAGGGGTACAATGTACCCCATACTCATTCATATGAGAAGGGGGCGGGAAACGGAGGCCCTTTATTAAAGGGGGCTATCAGATTTGGATAAGCCTCCTGCCAGCAGACCCCCACAACCACAGCCTAGGGTTGTCGGGAAGAGGACCTTGCCCCAGGAAATTCCCTCCCGTCTCAAAGCATCCCCCCATGTTGAGGGCATGTGGCCTGGTATGCTCGCTTGACCCCCCTCTCCTGACCTGCTGGGCTGCATGCTCGGATAAGGGTCTGGTATGGATTTTGGGGGCCCCACGCCGTTTTTTTTTTTTTAATTGTTGGTGTGGGGTTCCATGTACAATTCATACCAGACCCAAAGGACCTGTTATAGGTTGGGGGGGGGACCTCCACGCCATTTTCTTAACATTTTTGTATTGCCGGCAATGGTATTGTATTACTGGCATTTTAAATGTCCTTTTATTCCTTTATAAATGTCAGTTTTGCTGCAGCAGATTCTATAAATTGTACAGATGTGCCACTTTAAAGGCAGACTAAAAGGCACTATATTTAAAGGAGCTTTTCATTTTGTTTATTTTTACTTTAAGCATCATTAACCCTCCTGGCAGTATTCCCGAGTGTGGCTCTGGGTTAAATTTCAGTACCATTAGCAGTAAACCGGAGCCACACTTACCTTGTCACCAGTATCCTACGATGCCCCCCCCCCCCGCTGTGCTATTACGGCATAGGGCAGCATAGGGAAATCTGTCTCCCAACAACCATAACGCACAGCAGCAGCTAACGGCAGATGATTCCCAGGGATATGAAACAAAAGCAATCCATAGTGTAATACATCCAAAAAGAATAATTTATTGAGAATGAAAATACACTTACAACATCCCAGTGTGAAAGAGCAGCGGAATAAATTGCATAAAAAATTCCGGCGTCTCCGTCTGTAACCTCCACTTCCTAGGTTTGCGTATAGCCCGTCCGAGAACAACGTGATGAAGTCGTAGGCGTTTCGTCATAATAGGACGAAATACACATACAGTACACTGTAATCTGTAAGTTTACATTACTTTATCAAATCATTTCATGTGCCTTATGTCCCTAGTGCTTTGTCCAGTGCCCTGCATGCACTTTTATATTATATATACTGTTCTTTCTGCCTGGAAACTTGAGATTATCCATGGCATTGGCAACTAAAAAATGTCCCTTTACGTCAAAATTGGTTTTAGACCAGCTAGAAAACAGCGATAGTAAATACGAACACTTGCAGAATTGAGTGATAGTGAATCGTGGGGAAATTAATTTTATTATTATTATATTCTTTTTTTTATAATTATTTATAGTTATTTATTGTATTATAATTTATGATTTTGTGTTTTAAACTTTATCATACCTGGGATGTTTATTAGACTCTTGTTTGGACAGACTTAAAGAGGAGGGCCCATCAAAAAAAAAAAATTAAAAGTCAGCAGCTACAAATACTGCAGCTGCTGACTTTTAATTTGACACTTACCTGTCCCAGGGTCCAGCGATGCGGGGGATCGAAGCCCCGCTCATCTCCCCCTCCATTCAGTGGTGCCGGCATTGCAACTGTGGGCGCCGGGCTATGGCTTCACAGCCTGGCACCCACTGCGCATGCGCGAGCGGCGCCGTGCGCCGTGATTGGCCGCTCAGTCACCTGGGACCTGTAATGGGTCACCTGGGACCTGTAATGGGTCCCAGATGATTGACAGGAGGGAGGGAGCAGAGCTGAGCCCTTCCTGTGCTGAGGGGGAAGTGATGTCACCAGCCCAGGCACTGGAAGAGGCAGACTACGAGGGACCCCCCCTAGCAACAGGCATTTAGGGGTAAGTAAAAAAAACAAAATATCCAAATGGTTTTTTTTGTTTTTTTTTAGGCACAATCATGACTTTTTTTTTTTAGGGTGGAACACCACTTTAAGTGTGTTATTACTAAGAATTACAGGCCTACAATATAAAACGACAAATTTCTATGCAAAACAATGTACCGCTTTGAGATTCAAAAATCTGACATAATCATACCGCCAGAGAGGCTACATTCACTGCTCCTCTAAAAACAACCTTTTTTAAAAACATTTTTTTAATTGATACATGTCCCCCAAGGCAGTACCCTGGCCCCCATACCCTTTTTATGGCCAATAACTTGCATGTAAGCTTTTAAAATGGGGACTTTGATTTCTCAAATCTGGGTCCCATAGACTTCAATGGGGTTCGTGGTCCTAACTTTTACGATGTTCGAGAGTTCTGCCGCAAACCGAACCGGGGGGTGTTCGGCCCAACTCTATTAGGGATACATGGTTGGTTTAGTGAGGACCATTTAGAAGCATCGTTTAGCCCAAAGAAAGCCAAAGAGATGCATTTGTTATTAGCAGCCCTTTTTAAAAGTAATTTGTTGGTTTTTAGTTTAGCTTTTGATGTGCCTTTGTATCAGAATGCTTCTAGTGACTTTTAAATTATTGATAAGGAAATTTAGTTTAGCGTTTGTAGGCATTTAATAAAGTGGAATAACCAATGTGAGGCTGGAAAGACAGCAGCATTCAGGAGTTAAAATACCAGCCTTGGTTTCTGAATGCTGTATTACATGTATAATTTTTATACTCGGCTTCTAAAGGCAAGCTTTTTTACATCGCGTTCCAGGTGCCTGTAGCATATCTCTTGCAAAGCAGCCAGATAAGGTGACAGCGAGAAGTGTCTCTGAGGACAGGAAGGGCTCCGCTCACATATATAACATCCATAATTCATTGAGCTTGATGGTCGTCTGCAGCACCTGATTCTCCAAACCCTTTCAGGCCTCGGAGAGCTTTATGTGAATGCGGGATATGTGATCTGCTCTAGTCAGTGAAGTGACCCCAGTGCTATTTCAAATCACTGCCAGCTCTGTGTCCCTTTGGGTCCCCAGTATCACACAAGTAGACTATAGTTAGGAATTTGGTATTTGTATGGTACTTGTGATATAGGGGAAGAGTGCCTTATTCAGTCTAACTGGGCATATTATTGCCACTAAGCCTCTTGGTGATTGTGATTTAAATCTATCTTATGGGTAAGCCTTACAGAGCCAAGGATTTGGTCAGCAATCCCTTATGATGGTAAAAACAGTCAGTTCAGCTGTATTGAAGGTGTTTATAGATGTTATCGTTTATAAATCAAATAAAATAAGAGCAGTAATAGTGGGTAGTTGTATATAAAGTATACTATATTCAAAGATGGGGGTTTAAAAAGAGAACATGGCCTGCCCAGTCAGGGCTGGTACAAGGGCTGTTGAGGTGGGGCGCACAGCACTCCTGGTGCGGCTCCTCACTGACAGGAGTGATGACGATTTCACTCCTGTCACAAGGAGCAGCTGCCAAAACTTGCTGGAGGGAGGATTAGGCTTTCTCCTCCCTCCAGCGTACAGAGGGCAATAGATAGCTGACACTGAGAACTCATCCAAGTCTCAGGGCGGCACTGAGGAGTAAAGGCGGAGTGTCCTTCCTCTCTCCCCTTGCATTGTGACTTATCACATGACTGGAAAGATTAAGGAGAAGCTGACTTCATTCCAGGAAAGCTGTGAGTACAAGGGGGAGGGGGGGTTACAACTGATGTAAGGGGGCACTCTGATGGGGACACATTGTGTAAGGGGACACTCTGATAGGGCAGCTGATATAAGGAGGCACCATAGGTTATGCAGTCTATTGCATTAGGGTGTGCACCCAAAGTTCAAACACACATGCCTTTCTCTGCAACCTCAGCTACACAGGACAGTGAATGAATGAGAAGTGCTCTGTGCTTAGCAGCTTCCTGTTCATTCACAAACTGAAGCATAGCAAACACTATGCTTCCGTTATGAATGAACACAGTGAGTGTGTTTACTGTGTTCATTTAGAAAAGGAAGGGGCCAGAAAATTACATATTTACTAGCCCCTTCCCCCGCTCTCCGTCCTGAAACATCCCCACAACAGCCAGGAGGAGAGGAGGGAAGCCAGCAGCACTACTGGGGGGGGGGGGGAGCAACACGGGGGGAGCCCAAGCATTAGGGGGAATTTGCACCACACAAAGTGATAAGGGTGTGCCCAGGCACACCTGGCACACCCCCTGCGCATGCCTATGAGAGGCACACTGATAGGAGAACACTAATGTGAGGAGGCACACTGACTGGGAGTCAGGACATCTGATGTAAAGGGAGACACCTGATGTAAAGGGGGACTCTGATGGGGACACCTGATGTAAACAGGGACTTGAATGGGACACCTGAGGTAAAGGGGGACACCTGATCTAAAGGTGAACACCTAGTATAAAGAGGGGGTACACTGATGGGGAGACCTGATGTATAGGGGGCGCCTGATGTATAGGGGGACTCTGATTAGGACACCTGATGTAAAAGGAGGATTCTGATGGGGACACCTGATGTAAAGGGGGCACCTAATGAAAAGGGGGACTTTGACTGAGACACCTGATGTATAGGGGGACTCTGATTGGGACACCTGATGTAAAGGAAGATGCTGATGGGGAAACCTTATGTAAAGGGGGACGTTAATGGAGACAACTGATGTAAAGGGGACCACTTGATGTAAAAGGAGACTCTGATTAGGATCCCTGTTGTAAAGGGAAGACTCTGATAGGGACACCTGCTGTAAAGATAGTGTAGCGCTGGTAGATTTACAATCTACCGCAGATTAGGTAAATTTAGTAAATTGTGTGTTAGGAAGGTTAAAAGTTTGCCTCTGTTCCAGCTTGGCTGACGTTGTGTGTGCTTCCGTGCTGACCGGTGGGTGTCGCTGTTACCACTAGTCAGTGTTGGAAAGGCAATGTGTTGAAGTGTATAGATGCTCCTCTTTCTCGGAGGCAAGCTCGGTGGAGGTGGTCCTCCGAGTTGCATTCTGGGCGAGGGTATTTATGGGACAGACGCCATGTTCTAAGGTCGTTTTTCAGCCACCTGCTGGCCCTCCTGGCCGACAGGTATGCGTTAAGGAGCTACCTCGTGGTCCTCCGATCGGTAGGCCCACGATGCTACAGCGCAGGGGTGGGTCCAGAGGCTTGTCTGGGGCCTACCACCGCGGCCGAGGAATGGTCCTGAGCTGTCGGTCCTGTGTGACGAAGCTGGACAGCCGAGGAGATCCCAGGGTGATTACCCGTCTTGGAGAGATCACGCAGCGTGCTGGTCTATAGAGGGGCCTGGTGACTCGGCTGGAGGACGTATCCAAAGAAGTAACTATAGAGCATAGTGTCGCCGGTTCGGCTTAAAGGTTCAGGCACTGTGACTGACTGTTCACTGCAGAAGATCTGATACATACTGTGGCAGAGGATTGTGCAGATTTACCCCCCCAAATAAGTCTGTGGCAGAGACTTTCGATTCGTGCTGTGTGCTGGCTGCTAGACCGGTGAGAGAGGCCTATCCAGATGAGCAAAGAGTGTGTCCCATGAGGGGAATACATTCCACATAATTATTTGAATTCTATCGGGACATTTGTCGCTAAGATTTTGCAAGAAGATATTTGAGTTTCTCCTGAGAGTTTCCTTTTCTGTCTCTTTCCTGCTACTTCCTAAAGTTTGACTGTTCAATAAAGCATTGAAAACGTACTCCAGTGTTGGTGCGTGTGTCGTCCAGCAGTAAACTCAACGGAACTCCTAGACCCGGTGCGGTGAAACAGAGGGAAGCAAAGTGAAGGTAACAGACCCGCTTAAACCAGCAGCTCCACCATGAGTTAGTGCTACATGTGGGGGCATCGTCCAGGGTTTGTTGACTGACAATTATTGCAACCCAGTGAAGTGTTTTACCGGGAGTTTACAGAGAGAGCTGGACTTTGGAAAAAAATCTTTTCAGGAAGAGGAAAGGTTAAACTACAGGACTTTGCTTTTGGGTGCGTAGACGCTGGGCGCCAGCTACGTGACTGAAAGAACAATTGGGAGGAGTTACCCTATTTGCTACCGCGTGGGACGCGTGTAGTGTGCTTGGTGCCAGAGGAGAAGAGAAGCCTCGTGATCATGCTGAAAAGATCAGAGTGTGGCCATGTCTTTTCCGGCATTGCAATCAGTTGTGGGACCCAGAGTGTTCCCTGCAAGCACCATGATGAATGCTGTGCAATCTGGAACTCTGCTCACGGATACTGGAGTTCGAATGAAACCGCAGGGGAAGTTTGTCCTGTATACCTTGGGAGATGTTGAGGGACTGGGCATGACCTGCTATCGATGTGGAGGATTGGCCGTGCATCTTCGTCCATTCGGCCGATGTCCGCAATGTGGAGAGTACTTGTTTGTAGTGGAGCCACCTACTATGCCACCCCGTGCCTACCGGATGGATTGGGTGACAGGTAACGCTACAGTGGAAGCTGCTATCCCTACAGAGAGAGAGCGATGGGCCGATACTTCACCTGTTGCTGCCGAAAATGTTTCAGAAAGAGACGCTGCTGCTGCCGTCTCATCAGGAGACATTACTTTGATTTCTGAATCCACTACACCTGTTCCTGTGGTGCCTACTCAGAAGAAGGTGGGCTATGTGAAGGCTTCTCGCGGCCATGGTCGAGGCCTACCCCAGAGGTTACCTGAGCCGGAGCTACCAGAGTCTACGTCTGGAACGGGTAAGCCATTGTTGGGGACTGTAAATAAGTATTTGCCAGCAGAAGAATTGAGAGACTCGCAAATAGAATCCATGTTGGATCTTTCCAGGATGATGACTTGTTCGAAACCATGTCGCAAGAGCTATTGTGGTCACAAGGCGAAGATGTTGCCTCCACAATTACCCTTCCTGAATGGACTGCCATGAGTTCTGGGAAGACGTCGCTCTGTGTGGAGACGCACAGTGCTGTTGCTGGGACTTTGTCAAAAGTTATTGATTCGCTACAGACAGCGGCTGAGTCTATGGTGAAAAAGTCATTAGACTCCTGTGTACCGCCTGATATGGGAAAAGACAGATCTTTGCCAAAACTTGCTCGCTTGCAAAGGATATTAAACAAGCGTGTGGCCGCAGAGTATGGATTGGAATTCCCTTATGTGCCCCAGGATGTCATGCGGGAGACTGAAGCTAATCGGGAACTTTGGTACAACAAAGCTATTTGGGACTACTTGTCTGTGCATAAACCCTTTAGAAAGACTGGATGTTCTGTCCGGATGGATGAACGTTTTAACGGATGCTTTGTTCATTGTAACTATGGTCGGCATAGCTATGCTGATAAAGTGGTAATCTGCAGAATGGGAAAGGACAATGCTGTATACTTTATTACCACTGTAGATAAAGAAGGAAAGTATGTGACTCTACCAGATCCTCGGTTTTACTAGTAATTGTGGACACTATTACTTTGAAGTTAGCTAGTTAGATAGCGACAGGGCAAAGAGATCTGCGTGGTCAAGATCTGCAGATCCTGTTCTGTATTTAAATCCAAGGACTTCTGTTTGCTAGCTGGATTTCTTTACAAGAAAAGTTCTTATGCAGGGATGGACTCCAAAAGTACATATTCTTCAAATCATAGGAAGAGAGTCTCATTTTTAAATGAGGCTTTGCTCCTGGTGTTACGTAGTGTGTATATATGTGTATTTAAATGTGTTTCTTTTCCAGGGATCATCGGATCATATGTATAGCTGGGAGGCTTTTCAGCTAGTTAGTTAGTGAGGTTGTAAGAAAAATGTTTTATATTGTGGTTCGCGGCTGTGAACATAATGTTATATATATAAGTCTCATAATGTCTTTAAACTGTCCTTTTTCTCTCTCTTTGCCTATCTAAAGTTATGAGAAACTCAAAATGCTACTCTCAGGCTTGAGAGTTACTGTTACTGTGTTTAGGACAGACATTGGGGACAACGTCTATTGTAATGGGGGGAGTATGTAGTGCTGGTAGATTTACAATCTACCGCAGATTCGGTAAATTTTGTAAATTGTGTGTTAGGAAGGTTAAAAGTTCGCCTCTGTTCCAGCTTGGCTGACGTTGTGTGTGCTTCCGTGCTGACCGGTGGGTGTCGCTGTTACCACTAGTCAGTGTTGGAAGGGCAACGTGTCAAAGTGTATAGATGCTCCTCTGTCTCGGAGGCAAGCTCGGTGGAGGTGGGCCTCCGAGGTGCATTCTGGGCGAGGGTATTTATGGGAGAGACGCCATGTTCTAAGGTAATTTTGCAGCCACCTGCTGGCCCTCCTGGCTGACAGGTATGCGTTAAGGAGCTACCTCGTGGTCCTCTGATCGGGAGGCCCACAATGCTACGACGCAGGGGTGGGTCCAGAGGCTTGTCTGGGGCCTACCACCGCGGCCGAGGAATGGTCCTGAGCTGTCGGTCCTGTGTGACGAAGCTGGACAGCCGAGGAGATCCCAGGGGAGGACCCGTCTTGGAGAGATCACGCAGCGTGCTGGTCTATAGAGGGGCCTGGTGACTCGGCTGGAGGACGTATCCAAAAGAAGTAACCATACAGCATAGTGTTGCCGGTTCAGCTTAAAGGTTCAGGTACTGTGACTGACTGTTCACTGCAGAAGATCTGATCCTGTGGCAGAGGATTGTGCAGATTTACCCCCCCAAATAAGCCTGTGGCAGAGACTTTCGCTTCGTGCTGTGTGCTGGCTGCTAGACCGGTGAGAGAGGCCTATCCAGACTAACAAAGAGTGCGTCCCATGAGGGGAACACATTCCACATAATTATTTGAATTCTATTGGGACATTTGTCGCTAAGATTTTGCAAGAAGATATTTGAGTTCCTCCTGAGAGTTTCCTTTTCCGTCTCTTTCCTGCTACTTCCTAAAGTTTGACTGTTCAATAAAGCATTGAAAACGTACTCCAGTGTTGGTGCGTGTGTCGTCCAGCAGTAAACTCAATGGAACCCCTAGACCCGGTGCCGGTGAAACAGAGGGAAGCAAAGTGAAGGTAACAGATCCGCTTAAACCAGCAGCTCCACCGTGAGTTAGTGCTACAATAGGCATCTGATGTAAAGGGGGATTCTGATGAAGTCACCTTTTGTTAAGTGGTTTTATTTTCTTTTACTTGAAATGTGGATGTGATTGGCCTACTTTAAGGTTTTATTAGAGAGAAATTTGGAACACATTTTAGACATTTGTACTTTTCAGGTATGTGTGCAAAATCGCATGCATTTCTGCAATACACAATCACGCATTGCCCTTTTAAAGGTGTGCATTGGTGATGTTAATTCTTAAGGGCACAGCACACACCTTGCTTTTGCGCTCATTCATCTGTGGCAAAACGCATGATGACAAAGTACTATGCATTTTAGTGCATTGTGATTTTTAAAAAGACTCTTTTGTGCATTCTTCGCACACAGGGCAGCCCATTGAAATGAATGGGCTGCCCTATAAGTGCTGTGCAAAAACACACACACTCCATCACATCTGCAAAGATGTGAATGGAGCCTTTTGCTCCACGCACCACTAACAGCCCCTCCACGGGCACTGTGCCCCGTGCTTTTGCATCACTGCTTGAGTGTTATATTCTGCCCTGCAAAATGTTATGGTTGCTGGAAAAGCTGGTGTAATCCCAGGAATCAGGTGGTCAAAGCTCCTAAAAATGTATTGCTGGCTTTTCAAACCTTGTCTATTGAAGCCAATGATATAATCACTGTGTTGACAATGTAATTACACTAACTGCAATGACATCAGAACACATGTTCAAAGCTACAGATGTGCCTTTGTATCAGAATGCTTTAATGACTTTTAAATTATTGATAAGGAAATTGTGCCTGGTGGTCTATTGACCCCAACCTATAACTAGCCTTTGCAGCAAGGAGCACAGGGAAGGGCGACGGATGTCAAAAACAAGCAAAAATTCCCTGCTCACTTACCAGCCAGCCTGCAACAAAACTGAATTTACAAAACAAGGGGTTTAGTTGCACACATTTGCAAATATATGCGTGAGCTGCATTTGCCACGTCAAGGCACCCCAGTGTCTAAGTCCTAACTCTATAATTTTCAGAGTCTCCCAAGTTAGAGCATATATAGTAATAGAAAGATTAATGGCAGGTATGCCCAGAGGGAGCACACCCTTTCTTGATGAATGCATGGGACACCCAGCAAGGGCACAATGGCAGACAAAGGTATCCAGTGCGTCCTGTACCAATACAAACAACTCTGGGAAACTTAAAAATTATCCCTTACAGTCATGCTGTGCCCACACTGTATGGGTTAATTGCTTTGTTAGGTCTGGTTTAGCGTCTATAGACCTGCATTGGATGTGATAATGCAGAGGGACAGTCCACAATATAGAGTGGGGGGAGTACTATCTGCTGGCGGAATGGAGTTTTTGCTCCTCTTCCCTAGACTGAACAAGCAGTTAATTCTAGTGATGCAGGGGCAGCCCCACTGTTAGGGTTAATTTTCAAATTCCATGCAGTTGTGCTTTAATAAATGGCTGGGCAGAGGTGCTGCTTTCACAATCCAGTGAAAAGACCGAAGATGGTATGATGACATAGGAAGCTTAATTGGTAAACCGAACCAGGAAAAGGTTTTACTTAATCAAGAGATACAGTCTATGTGTACAATGTGGAAAATTTATAAATCACAAGATTGGTTGTACACAATGTGAAGTCCTTTGGCGGGTAAAATAGAAAAAATGATGTATTTTAACTGTGTAATTAAAATGTGGGATTCCACCAATAACATTTATTTTACGAGTACGAGTACCAATACTTTTTTTTTTATAACTCGCCGATTCCAATTACTGATACCTACCGCAGCTGTTTTGTTTACACTTCAGTTGTCAGCAATAGCACAAAGCATTGAAAAGGTATTTGCAAATTATACAAGTTTTTTTTTTTTTTTACATTTTGCGCTTTTTGCAATGTGAAACGTAAATTTATGTTAAAGGTGTAAAAATATTAACAAACAAAGCAAACAAAAAATGTTTTAATTATTAATAGTTTATAAAATAGAAGTGAACAAAAATAAACAGCAGGAAAATAATAATTACATGGAGGAGAATAAAGAGTTAATTCAAGTGATACTAAAGCCTCAGTTTTTTTTCTTATAATAAACATATATAATAAACATGTTATACTTATCAGCTCTGCGCAGTGGTTTTGCACAAAGCAGCCCCAATCCTCCTCTTCTCAAGTCCCTCTCTTGTGCTTCTGGTACCTCCCCCCTGCCGAGTGCCCCCACAGCAAGCAGCTTGCTATAGGTGCACCTGAGCTGAGCCGCTGCTCTGTGTGTCCATTCAGACACAGAGCCGCTGTTTGGCCCCGCCCCTCTCTCTCCTCATTGGCTCACTAACTTTAATTGACAGCAGCCAATGGCGCCACGCTGCCATCTCAGCCAATGAGGAGGGAGAGTCCTAGGCAGCTGAGACACTCTTGCAACATTGCTGGACCGAGCTGGGGCTAAGGTAAGTATAAGAAGGGTTAAGGGGAGCTGCTGCACACTGAAGGTTTTTTATCTTAATTCATAGAATGCATTAAGATAAAAATCCTTCTGACTTTTCAAACCACTTTAAGGCAGATTAGAGTAAATTAACGGTTAATAAGAGGAACATTTAATAAAAAACACACAAAAAATGTTTTTTTTTACTTGACAGGTTGCTTTAAAGTGACTTGATCTGCAGATCGACATTCATCCCTTTGATCTGTAGATGAATAAACAGAAAGATGCAATGGGGGTTATTTATGAAAGGCAAATCCACTTTGCACTACAAGTGCAAACTACAAGTGCACAGTGCACTTAAAATTGCGCTGAAAGTACACTTGGAAGTGCAGTCGCTGTAAATTGGAGGGGAAGATCTGAAATGAGGGGAAGCTCTGCTGATTTTATTATCCAATCATGTGCAAGCTATTTATTTTCCTTGCATGTCCCCCTGGGATCTACAGAGACTGCACTTCCAAGTGAACTTTCAGTGCAATTTCACTCTGCACTTGTAGTTTGCACTTGTAGTGCAAAGTGGGTTTGCCTTTAGTAAATAACCCCCAATGTTTCTTTTTATCTTTCTGTTTCAGTGGCTGAGCATTGTTGTTGATAAACATCGTCCAGCTACTTTTTAAAAAAATAATTTTTATCTGGCATTTGGGAATCCCACTGACAGCTGAAAGTATTGGTTTCAGGTATGGGTGCAGTTGCACGAATACCGATACTCATGCAAATGCTTAGTATCGGCATCAGTGCAACCCTAATTTCCACGTTGCATTTAAATTATTTCTAGCCTACTCCTATTAATCTGAATGGTCACAAAGTTTGTAAACTTTATTTTACGAAGATCTCCACAAATTTCCTTCTTTAAATTCTGTAACATATATTTACTATGCCCTGATGACAGGCACTGCTGTGTAATAGAATTCACAGTGCCTACCTTCTGAAATAAAGAGATACTGACAAGAGAAGTCGCAGGAGGCACAGCCATTACAGGAATCACTGCTTGCAGGCATCAAGGTACCATGGGAAATGTAGTCCTTAGTGGAGAAGCTGTAAATCATGCAGGAAATCCAGGAAGAGAAGGGCAGAAGACAGGGAGCACTCACAACATGAAAGGAGATTTTTCAAACAAACCATTTATTGGACTGTCAAAAATAACTATTGTTTGTATTGCTATTACACTGCTGATGTGAATAAAAGTGAATGCTGTGACCATAGATTTCCTTTAACTGTTTTCCTGGTGTTCGGCTTTAAATAACAGAGCCTGGCAGTGGTCTTGGATGCAACGTCACTCCATACAATTTTTATAGCTCCATTAACATGTAATGCTGGCAAAGTATTTCATTAATCTACAGGATATTGTGAGAGCTGAAAACACAAGGATTAATGCACTGGATAAGGGGAAGATGGGAAAATGATGAGAAGGATCAGAAAGATGTAATGTGTAGTGTAATCATGGAAAAAAACAGCATTTAAACCAGCCTGCAAAATGCTAAATTAGAATCACATTTGCATTTGAAAACATGAATATGTGCACATCAATTACCACTTTACATTAATTCGCTATACAGCAGAATGTTTACGTCTAATGAAGAAGAAAAGTTAATAGGGTTCAGAAAGTTTTGCTTGTATCACAAATAGCTGTGGTTTCAAGCTAAAATAACATACAATTGTCTTTCCCAATACCACAGACATACAGTGAACCACATTTTCACATTTGATTACAATTATAATAACTTCATTAACTTATTAGCTAATTTTCAAAAGTATGTGGACACCCCTCCAAATGATTGCGTTTAGGTGATTCCAGTGTAGGGTACTGTTAAAGTGGAATTCCATTTTTATTTTTCACTTTATAATCAGTTTAGGCAAAGCTAGCCCAAGCCCGTTAAAGAGAAGGGTAATAAAGCTGAACTCCAGTTATGGTTTTTATTCCACAGCTGCAATGGTCCAGTTTGACAGAATGGGGTTGATTTACTAAAGGCAAACCCACTGTGCATTACAAGTGCATATGGACATGCACTTTAAAGTGCAGTCGCTGTAGATCTGAGGGGAAGATCTGAAATGAGGGGAAGCTCTGCTGATTTCTATCATCCAATCATGTGCAAGCTAAAATGCAGTTTTTTATTTTCCTTGCATGTCTCCTTCAGAACTACAGCAACTGCACTTCCAAATAAATAATCCCCAATGTTTTCTGCGCATAAGTGTGCTAGCCTGGAACAGGTATAAAAAAATGACACCACATCACTGGGGAATGCTTCAAGCCTTGCTGCCCTCTAGGACTGGGGATGTTCTGAAGCCACTACAAAAAACAAATAATAGAGGGTGCCACCAGCCTAGTGCACTATCCCACAGCATTTATTTAAGATCAACAAGAATAATGCTCACAAGCATGTGAATTAAATTCACTCATCGAGCTACTCATCTATAGCCCAGTAGTCCAGTTGGCACACTCCAGAGTGCAGGGGGGACCTCACCAGGATTCTTTATAGCTAACGCATTTCGAAGGTAAACCCTTCTTTGTAACGCATTAGTCATAGGCTGGTACGCCATATTTTTTTTTTGTTTTTTGTATTGGTCTAGTTTGTAGAAATGTAAGTATGCATATTACATACCTCTAGGACTGCTGTGGAAGCTGAGAACCACTGTAATAATCATCACTACTACAGTCCAGCATGCCTGCTAATCACAGAACGTCCTGTATTTTTTTCAGTGAATGCAAGGAGTTCTCTGATTGGACTAAGTGGAGATCAGGACATCACTGCTCCACCTAATCCAATCAAATAATGCCTTGTATTCTTTGAAAACATATAAGGTGTTCTGTGAATGGGGGCCATGCTAAGCATGTGGCCTCCTTTGTTCACTATGCAGAAGAACAGTCACTCAGCACAGGCTAAGTGTATTATTTATTGTTGCCCATTCCCCTTATCTAACATAATGCCTTATCCCCCTTCACATATGCATACTTACTTCAATCCGATGGACCTGGTTCCACTGTTTGTTTACATCCAGAGTTGCAACTCTTCACTGTTCTGGCTGCGCATCACCTCCCTATAGACTTCTATGGGGCTTTGTCCCAAGACCACAAGCACTCAGAGATAGTTCCATATAATCTATGAGGCTGTAATGCACAGGAGCAGCCAGAACAATGAAGAACAGGGAAACTGCAGCTGTTATATCTCAAATTATACATCTGTGGAGGGGATAGGTAGACATGGGAAAAAGGAAAGAAAAGTCTACTTTCTTTTAAAGTGCACTTATCCTTCCAAAGAAAAACAAAACCCAGCTCAGTGTGCAGGGAAAGAGGGTTAGTCATTTCTATTGATAGTTGAAATTTGGCTTTAACTACATTTTTTTTAATTACAAAAACATCTATTGTTCATAGGTTGCCTTGATCCATTTAGTGGAGTTTATACTCCATCTGAAGGCCGTTTGAAAGCATTTGTAAATTAACACAAAATCATTTGATATCCTGTATGGCCAGCATTAAAAGTCTTGTTTTATTTTGCTTTTAGATGCGTGTTTTTTGACACAATTAAAAGCTATAACAATCATTCTTCAGAATTGCTACTTTTGTTCTGTGATTTGCAGGCTAAGCTGCAACAGACAATTATGAAGTATGAATAGATTATTTTTGCGAAAGATGCAGCTAGAATATACTTTTTTAACAACTTTTTTTTTAAAAGAGAAAAGATAAATTATCAGGAGAAGTTAGCAGCAAACAGGTTGCACATTCTATTAAAACTTAATTCCATGCTGATATAAAAAAATAAAAAAAACACAAATTCATTCCCTAATGTCTTTATTTAAAATGTCATTAAAGGTGTCTTTGTCATGTGGGATGGCCCGGTGGAGAGCCTCCATCAATGTTTGAAGGCCATAGATTCCAACTAATTCAATTTGACTTTCACATTAAATTTTGATTCTACATCCTTACCTTTCCTGGATATCATAATTTCCAAGGATTTGGATGGGACACTCTCAAGTACTCTTTTTCGCAAACCAACAACGGAAAACACAATTTTACACTCTTTCAGCTTTCATCCCAGATCTTCAGTCAATTCCATCCCCTACAGTCAGTACCTGCAGATTCGCAGAAACTGCTCTAGCGACACCACATTTAAGACAGAGGCAAATGCCCTACGGGATAGATTTCTGGCAAGGGGCTATTAATAAAATTGCCTCAAGAAGGCCTTTAGAAGCACTACCATCCCAAATAGACAACCCTTATTATACACTTGTAGGAAACCTAAGGACAATACAAGCACATGCATTATAACCCGATATTGTGGCCAGCACTCACAGGTAAGGAGAATCATGGAAAAATATTGGCACCTCCTAAGTATGGACCCCGAGATTGGGCCACATGTTTCAGACCAACCCTCTATCACATGTAGGAGGGCCAAATCGATAAAGGACCAATTGGTCCATAGTGAGTTTGCAGTTGGTGGTAGAAAAGATCCATGTAAATACCCCTGTACCTTCCGTTTCAGGGAATGTAATTATTGTCAATTTATGCAAACAGCAAAACAAGTACGCTTACCAAGCGGTACTATATTCAAACATAGGCACTATGCCAACTGCAAAACACAGGGAGTTGTATATCTCCTTACCTGTGAGTGTGGCTGTTTCTATGTGGGTAAAACCATACAGGAGTTTTGGAAGCGCGCCTACAGACATATTTTGAGCATGAAAGCATGCAACCCAGACCTACTGTGGGAAAGACATGTTAGAGATGCCCATAATGAGAAATTCCCTCGGATTCAACTCCTCATACTGGATAGAGTACACCCTCCCCCCTTCAGAGGGGGTGATTGGAACAAAAAAGGACTCCAATCCGAACTAAGATGGATTTATCGTCTTGGAGACACATCATCCCCAGGGTTGAATGGGGCCACCAATTTTAAACCTGTCCTAGAGGGCTTGACCTTGGGGGGCTGTGAAAGATTAGATATGGGGTAATCATCCACCATATGCAATGTAGGAAGTTTAAGACCACAGTAACCCTGTTTGTATTATGACAGCAGCTTCTGTGCCCCATTGTAAATAGGATCATTCTACACGTATATTTGTTCATCTCAACACCTATACATATATTTTATACTTCTCCACCTTCCTTTCCTTTCTTCATCTGTTCTGGTCTCTCCTCTCTTTTTGTTTTATTTTCCCTCTCCTTTTTTTTTTTTCCACATGAATATTGCCCATCCATTTAATCTATTATATTTTGATTATTGTACTTTATAATATTCATTGATTTTTGTTTTTTCCTGTGTGTTGCCTTTTAAGAATAGGTTGCATGTATGCCGCATGATCCAAGGATCTGTTTTTAAATTTGTCATTCATTCCAGCCTGCTCCAGCTCAGTGTGCAGGGAAAGAGGGTTAGTCATTTCTATTGATAGTTGAAATTTGGCTTTAACTACATTTTTTAAATTACAAAAACATCTATTGTTCATAGGTTGCCTTAATCCATTTAATGGAGTTGATACTACTGAAGGCTGTTTGAAACCATTTGTGATTAACACAAAATCATTTGATATCTTGTATGGCCTGCATTAAAAGTCTTGTTTTATTTTGCTTTTAGATTTGTGTTTTTTGACACAATTACAAGTTATAACAATCATTCTTCAGAATTTCTACTTCTGTTCTGTGGTTTGCAGGCTAAGCTGCAACAGACAATATGAAGTATGAAAAGATTATTTTTGTGAAAGTTGCAGCTAGAATACACTTTGTTAACTTAACAACTTCTTTTTAAAAGATAAATTATCAAGAGAAATTAGATAGCAGCAAACGGGTTGCACATTCTGTTAAGACTTAATTCCATGCTGATATAAAAAAAAAAACAAAAAAAAACAAATTCATGCACTAATGCCTTTATTTAAAATTTCATTAACCATTTCAGCCCCGGAAGGATTTACCCCCTTCCTGACCAGAGCACTTTTTGCGATTCGGCACTGCATCACTTTAACTGACAATTGCGCGGTTGTATGACGTTGCACCCAAACAAAATTTATGTCCTTTTTTCCCCACAAATAGGGCTTTCTTTTGGTGGTATTTGCTCACCTCTGCGTTTTTTATTTTTTGCGCTATAATTGAAAAAATAGCAACAACTTTGAAAAAAGCAATATTTTTTACTTTTTGGTATAATAATTATCCCCCAAAAATATATAAAAAAAACAAATATTTTCCTCAGTTTAGGCCGATATGTATTCTACATATTTTTGGTAAAAAAAAATTGCAATAAGCGTATATTGATTGGTTTGCGCAAAAGTTATAGCATCTACAAAATAGGGGATAGTTTTATGGCATTTTTAATTTTTTTTTATTAGTAATGGCAGTGATCTGCGATTTTTATTGTGACTGCGACATTATGGCGGACCCATCGGACACTTTTGACACTATTGGGACCATTGTCATTTATACAGCGATCAGTGCTATAAAAATGCACTGATTACTGTGTAAATGACACTGGCAGGGAAGGGGTTAAACACTAGGGGCGATCAAGGGGTTAAGTGTGTCCTAGAGAGTGATTCTAACTGTGGGGGGGGGGGGTTACCACTTACATGACAGCGATCACTGCTCCGATGACAGGGAGCAGTGATCGCTGTCATGACACAAGGCAGAATGGGGAAATGCCTTGTTTACAAAGGCATCTCCCCATTCTTCCGCTCCGTGACACGATTACAGGCACCGGGCGGACATCGAGTCCACGGGACCCGCGGTCACGGAGTCACACCGCTAACGGTGATGCTTCTTAAAAGGGACATACCTGTACATCCATTTGCCCAGCCGTGCCATTGTGCCGACGTATATCGTCGTGCGCTGGTCGGCATGTGGTTAAAGGTGTTTTTACATACAACTAGCCTAAAGGCTCACCTTTGTTCACTTTTTTAAAATAAATTCCAACCCCCTATGTACCAATATAGCATTAATGTACTTATTTTTCAAAAATAAAAAAGCTTTAAATTTATTCTACACACGCTTACCTCACTGCCCTCATGGCTGTTTGAAAACACTGCTCCATTATTTCTGCCTTATTTCCTGGACAGACTTTAGGTCATGACACAGGAAGGAGTTGACCAGCTGATCTCATTAGCACACATCCTGCATAATCTACCCTCATCTGGTCAACTCCTTCCTGTGTCATGACCTAAAGTCTGTCCAGGAAGTAAGGCAGAACTAATGGAGCAGTGTTTTCAAGCAGCTATGAGGAGAGTGAGGTAAGCGTGTGTAGAAGAAATGGAAAGCATTTTTTATTTTTGAAAAAGAAGTACATTAAAGCTATATTGGTATATAGGGGAGCTGAAATTTAGAAGAAAAAAAAAAAAAGGTGAACTTAGCCCTTAAAGTGGAAGTTCAGGTCAATTTTAACTAAAGCCTGCTACACACCACTAGTTTTTTTTTTGTTCAACCCAGTGGGTTGAACGAAAAAAAACCTGACAGCTCAGATTGGAGCCACTGTACTAACAATGCAATGTTAGTACAGAGATCTCCTCTGCTGAACTATTGTGTTCTGACACAATAGTTCCGGTCAGTGCTCTCAGCCATTGGCTGAGCGAGCTGACCTGGAGCCGGTCGGCATACCTTTTTCGGTCATGAGCCTTTAACAGAAGCCGAATATCGGAGAGTTTCTATTGAACCGTTCGATGCCGGCCAACATTCGGCTCATGTATACTAGGCTTAAAGCTACATTTAATCTCATCCCCATTCTAAGCCTATTCTATCTAACCCTGTAAAGAAAAGATATGTATACTTAAGAGTAGTAACAGGGAGGTTGGGATTATGGTGGTGCCCAATACAACAAAGAGTATACACATATACTAAAAATAGAAATTTTATTACATAGAAACAATACAAATGAGGTTCATTAAAATTGATAGCAGAGTATATGTACAGACTGTTGTGCTGGTCATAATATCTGTATACATGAGGTGGTTAGTGAAGAGTGTCCCCCCTCTTCTCTCGAACCAAACTCACCAGAGGGACCCCAGAGAGAGCACACACCAAGTCAATCCACAGATTGCGGTGAGGGAGGTTATGTTTGACCACAGAGGGTATATGGGGACCAGGCTACAGAGAAACAAGCAAAAAAATTTTGTGATAGTAACCATTCTTGGGCAAAATACCTTGTGTCCAATTGTATGGGCTAACATAGCCTCCATTATACTTACAAAACTCTGCTATAGAAAAGTGTTCATGCAGGGGTGCCAAGGAGTGAATGCAAACATGAGATGTAACACCGTCACATATGGACCACTTTCAGAGAGGAATAAGGGATAATTCAATGATACTATAGTTGGTAATAATACAGCAGCATAAAAAAACCTGGATGCAGCCAAGCATATAAAGCCCTCCAATATTGCAATCATTTTCAAGTATAGAAAACTCCTCAAACACTGATAGACCAGCCCATAAATGGTAGGTTTCACAGAGAAAGTCAGACATAAGTCCATTCATTATTTAAAACAATTACATGAGGGACCCACACAGCTCAGCATTGGAGCAGGTGAGGCATTCAAATGTAAAAAATGCAGACACGAATTCCAGAGCTGCATACCAGTAAAAACAATCAACCAAAGCCCAGCTATGACGATGAGAAAGACAATCCATAGTTACCTTGTACTGAGTAGCATACAAAACAAATGGTCGCCCCTTCCCTCCAGCTGATGTTGTGCTAGAGAGGCCAGCCTAATATACACGCCACTCGGTCGGTGTCTGACGTCGCCAACCGAGCACGGACGAGATATGGCCACTGCACATGCGCCAGCGCGGGCCCTCCCTTCGCCTACAAGGACCAGAATACCAAGCAGCGGAGTGAGGCAGTCATGTGACGCAAATGCGTCACATGGCGCAGGATAGACATTCCAGAATTAGTGGGTGGAGCAACCCCTCCATATCCACACAGCCAGAGATGCTAGAATATGCTGAACGGGACCAATGTGAATCCATTGAGGACTAGGATGGTACAGCGCTGGCACAAAGCGAGCAGCCAGAGTGGGCATCTGCCCTGGTATGGACAGAGGCCCAGGGCGTCCATGCAGTCACACGCACTACACACCACCAACCGCAATGGACAACCTACAGAAAGTCCCATGTGTCTCAATGAATGAAGGAGGGAGGGAGAGAGAAAGGGAGAGAGGGGAAACGATGTGTAGGTGCACTTATATACCGGTGAACCATCCATTGAGTGCACAACATCCATGTGAACTATAATGTTTGAAGAGATACAACATGCAATTAAATAGAGATACAGAGACTTAATTAAAGTTATATATATAAAAAAAAAAAAAAAAAAAAACACTTGTTCCATCATTAAAGATGGTTTACAGTCTTAAAATGTTGCAAACATCTATATCATATGTTATATATTGTCTAAACACTTCATTCTGAAATACACAGTAACATTAATCACCTAGGCAAAATAAGTGGAAAGGTACTGGAATTTACCAGATGGGGAGGGGAGAGAAGGATATACAGAGGTATTCATGGATATACAGAAGTATTCATGGCTCTATATCTATACATGGATCATCTATGTCAGGTATATACAGAAAAAACATGAAACATGGATGAATCCAGTCTCTGATCATAGGAAAGATTTAAAACCAGGGCTTTTTTTCTCAGAGAATAGGTGCAGGAACTCCTGCCTTCTGAGTCAGCCGTCGTTTCTGCCCTCTACCCACCTCTGAGCAATGTCCCTTGGTTCCACCTTCTACATACCTCCCAGTACCGCCCCTTTTAGAGAATACAGAACCAAGTATCATTTTGTACTACTAAGTGATTTTTTTAATGATAACAAAACAGTAATATAGAATCCCTGCTGTGAGCAACAATAGACCCCACCCCAGCAACAGTAACCCCCCCCCCCCCGAAACAATAGACCTCCCCCCAGAAACAATAGACATCCCTCAGCAACAATAGATCCCATACACAACAATAGACTGCCCCCCCCCAGCAACAATGCTCCCCCACACCAAAAAGACACCCCAGTAACAATAGACCCCCAGCAACAACAACAGATCTCCCAGCAGCCAACATCAATAGACCTCTACCTCAACAGTAGATCCCTTCCAGCAACAATTAACCCCCCACCAGCAACAATAGACCTACCCAGCAAGAATAGATCCCCATGCAAAAATAGATCCTTACTAGCGACAATAGATTCCCCAAGCAGCCAGCATCAATAGACCCTCCAGCACACCCTACCATTACATACATTCATTGCTAGAGGTGCCGGAACTGTGTTCCCCCGTGTTCCCACTGAAAAAAAGCCCTGTTTAAAGCGTATATATTCAGTGAAACCTGGGTAAGTTGTGGCATCCAAATTATTGATCCACCGGGTTTCTAATTGTAGCAAAGTACAGTCGATACTGCCACCCCTCCCTGTTACTACTCTTATCTATTGAATAGGCATGAGGTGCCGGATAAAATAGGGTCACTCAACCCACCTTCCCAGCATTCTAGAACAGGTGTTTCAATATGCCATTTTCCCATGCTTGGGTGACCCCTTCATCTAATCTATGTGTACATTGATACAACTTATGTATATATATTTGTAACTTTGTATTTGCTAATTGATTTGATTTTTTTCTTTTTTTATTTCTCTTTTGTTATTGTACAGTGACTTTGATTTATCATAGCTGAATTTTGTGGAAAGGCCTGGGAGGGATTTAAAATCCAGTCTTCTCAGAATGTTTCCAACATTACTAAGGCTGACTTAGATCGATTGTTCATGAGACTACAGCATCTTTTGGAGAAGAAAGTAAGAATCTATTGGCATAAACATTACTTTAAAAAATACTCAGAAAATAACATTGTGCCTTGGGGTTTGAGAATCCAAATCTTCCCTAACCTTAGAAAGATCAAAGTCTCTCAAGCGGGTTTGGGAACAAAACCTCCAAACATGCTCTTTAGAAATGATTGCAATTTTGTGCAAGCAATACGAGAGTGAAATTACTAATCTTGATGTCCAAATTAATACTTCGTATCAGGATCATGTCCTTATTATTTCCTCCCCTACCTTTACCAAAAAAGAAAAAGAATTACATGAATATCTTGAGGAATATACAGTGGGCATCATTAATGCCAAGGAGGGTTAATTCCTTAGAGATAAATCAGCACATGAAAATGGCTACGCTTACAAATAGAACCAAACAGACTACAGTAGACCCATGAATAGACCACCCACTTATACAGCACCCAAAATGGATAGTGAGATACCTAATGCACCCTCTGCTTCCTCCCTGTCATCCAGCCAATCGACAATTTCCAGGGTTTGTCCCAGGATAGACTACCAAAGAAATGCAAAGGGGGATCCGATACCACTTCAATGGAATCACTTTGATGAGCCTTCTGCAACTTGATGACCACAATCTGTTTGTCCCAAATTTACCACTACACAGCCATCCACTTCCACTTCATGTTCACTCAAAACCATGCCAACCACGCCTATATGGGCTTCCAATTCTGTACAGAGCACTGCGGCACCCACTTCGTCTTCTTTCCCACTATGACTACCACTGCTACTAGAAGGGTAAGTTAGCCTAATCTTTCTTCCTTGTTTCCTATTAGTACCCAATCCATTGATCCCAAATTAGCTCCTATTTTTTTAGTGAAAACACCGGAACAATCCCAGAGCCCTTCACTGGCTCTTCTAGCATTGAAGGACAACACAGAGACACAGAGCTAGGGATTATTAATCTCTCCTCTGTGTCTTTACCTGTTGATGAAATTGAAGTATTAAAACTAGGTCTTACCTTTTGTCCATTGATTGATGGTGACAAGTTTCAGATTATTAAGGATGTACATTTATTTGCAAGGAGGGTAATGTATAAAGTTCTTTACGACAGCCCCCGTGAGGCTGATTATATCCTCCCAGTACACAGAACTTTAGCTTGGACGAACTTCAAGCCATTGATGATCTGATGGACCTGTGGGAGGAGGGCCGCACTGGAGATGACGCACCTCTGGTTCCCCCTAAAGGTGGCGTTATCGTTCCCAGTGTCGCCTTCTCCTCACCTTTCTCCTTCTGATCTAAATCACTGGCTTTTCCGGTGCTTAGCAATAATCCCAATATCTGGGCGTTTGCCTAGCAGACCACCAAGGAAATTGAAAAGGTGGATTTTTGCAACAGACAGGCCAATAATCTATCTATAAGACACAAACAGGCCGTTAAATCTCTCCAGAACAATTCTCAGATTGTCGTCAAACAAGGGGGGAATGTAGTTATCATGGATGTTGAAAATTATGAACCTATGTGCCGGGATATTCTTAAGAATAAGGAATGGTATTGACCCATTTCTAGAAGCGTTATTGAGAATTTCAATCAGGAATACTATTCCATAATCTTGAGAGCCTATCAACGAGGGCTTATTAACAAAAACACCTGGAACTATCGAAATACTAAAGAACCAAACATTCCTACCTTCTATGCGCTGCCCAAAGTGCACAAATCATTAACCAATCCTCCTGGCCGTCCTATTGTGTCAGGCTGCCAGAGACTAACTGAGAATGCCAGTTCCCTTGTAGATAAATATCTTTGTCCTTATGTAACCTCATGTAACTTCTCTATTTTCATACTTTAAGGATACCATTGATCTTCTTCAAACTCTTGAGGGCATGCATGTCACCAAAAATACATGGCTTGTGGCTATAGACATTGAAAGTCTTTATAATGCTTTTCCACACACTATGGGAATTGAAATGATAGAAAACCAACTGAAGGAAAGAGGACCATAGGGGAGACCAATACAATCAGTTCATTGCAAAAATGGATATCAAACTGTACACAAACGATAGATCAAAGGATTAAAGCAACTACTCCTAATTTAAGAGGAGAGGAACTGACTTATATACATAGGAGATACCCTAAGAAATTTGAAAAAATCTGGCATTAGTGGTTAGTGTCTAATTTGTCTGAGCAATCAGATGATTATATTAATGAGATGGAAAATTAATAAAGAAATATAATACCAAAGCGAAATGAAAAATACAATAACATATGTATAATTCTGGAAAAATGTGAAGGAGGGAATTGAACTATCATTTGATAATTGCAGATAAGGAAGGGGGGTTCCCTTTTGTTTTTCTTTTTTTTGTTTTTTATGCACCGATGTTGGGTGGGGTAATGTGATGGAATTATCAAATGTGTTTTACTTTTTTGTTGTATAATGTTAAAAAAAAAAAACAATAAAAACTAGTTGATTAACCACTTGACCACTGGGCACTTAAACCCCCTTCCTAACCAGACCAATTTTCAGCTTTCGGTGCTCTCACATTTTGAATGACAATTACTCAGTCATGCAACACTGTACCCATATGAAATTTTCGTCCTTTTTTCACACAAATAGAGCTTTCTTTTGGGGGTATTTGATCACCTCTGGGTTTTTTATTTTTTTTTTTGCAATAAATGAAAAAAGACCGAAAATTTTGTAAAAAAAAGAATTTTTCTTCATTTCTATTATAAAATTTTGCAAATAAGTAATTTTTCTTCATAAATGTGGGCCAAAATTTATACTGCTACATATCTTTGGTAAAAATAACCTAAATTAGTGGATATTATTTAGTCTGTGTGAAAGTTATAGAGTCTACAAGCTATGGTGCCAATCACTGAAAACTGATCCATCTGATCACACCTGATGTACTGAGGCCTATCTCATTTCTTGAGACCCTAACAAGCCAGGAAAGTACAAATACCCACAAAATGACCCCTTTTTGGAAAGTAGACATTCCAAGGTATTTAGTAAGAGGCATGGTGAGTTTTTTGAAGTTGTTATTTTTTCCCACAATTCTTTGCAAAATGAAGATTTTTTTTATTTTTATTTTTTTTCACACCAAATTGTCATTATAACAGGTTATTTCTCTCACATGGCATGTACATTACACAAATGACACCCCAAAATATATTCTGCTACTCCTCCTGAGTATGGCGATACCACATGTGTGAGACTTTTACACAGCCTGGCCACATACAGAGGCGCAACATTGAAGTAGCACATTCAGGCGTTCTAGGAGCATAAATTACACATCTAACTTCTCAACCACCTATTACACTTTTGAAGGCCCTGGAGCACCAGACAATGGAAACGCCCACAAAGTGACCCCATTTTGGAAAGCAAACACCCCAACATATAATCTATGAGGCATAATGAGTCTTTTGAATGGTTCATTTTTTTCCAGAAGTTTTTGGAAAATGTGGAAAAAAAATGAAAAGGCATTTTTTTTACACAAAGTTGTCCATTTCTAAGATATTTCCAACACATGGCATGTACATAGCAAAAATGACACCCCAAAATATTCTCTGCTACTCCTCCTGAGTATGGCGATACCACATGTGTGAGACTTTTACACAGCCTGGCCACATACAGAGGCGCAACATTGAAGTAGCACATTCAGGCGTTCTAGGAACATAAATTACACATCTAACTTCTCAACCACCTATTACACTTTTGAAGGCCCTGGAGCACCAGGACAATGGAAACGCCCACAAAGTGACCCCATTTTGGAAAGCAAACACCCCAACATATAATCTATGAGGCATAATGAGTCTTTTGAATGGTTCATTTTTTTCCAGAAGTTTTTGGAAAATGTGGAAAAAAAATGAAAAGGCATTTTTTTTACACAAAGTTGTCCATTTCTAAGATATTTCCAACACATAGCATGTACATAGCAAAAATGACACCCCAAAATATATTCTGCTACTCCTCCTGAGTATGGCGATAACACATGCGTGAGACTTTTACACAGCCTGGCCACATACAGAGGCGCAACATTGAAGTAGCACATTCAGGCGTTCTAGGAGCATAAATTACACATCTAATCTCTCAACCACCTATTACACTTTTGAAGGCCCTGGAGCACCAGGACAATGGAAATGCCCACAAAGTGACCCCATTTTGGAAAGAAAACACCCCAACGTATAATCTATGAGGCATAATGAGTCTTTTGAACGGTTCATTTTTTTCCAGAAGTTTTTGGAAAATGTGGAAAAAAAATTAAAACGCATTTTTTTACACAAACTTGTCCATTTCTAAGATATTTCCAACACATGGCATGTACATAGCAAAAATGACACCCCAAAATATATTCTGCTACTCCTCCTGAGTATGGCGATACCACATGTGTGAGACTTTTACACAGCCTGGCCACATACAGAGGCGCAACATTGAAGTAGCACATTCAGGCGTTCTAGGAGCATAAATTACACATCTAATTTCCTTACAATCTATCACATTTTTGAAGGCCCTTCATATTTTTAACACATAGCATGAACATACCAAGAATTACACCCTAAAATACATTCTGCTGAGCAAAGGGTAAACAAAAGATTACCTGTGGTTTTAGTAGTGCAGTTGTCCACAGGAGGAGAGCCCTGATCCAGGCAGCAGGTAGGGACAAGGTCAGCGACAGTGAATTGAATTGTCCAGGCAGCAGGCAAGAATATTGTCCATAGTCAGTACAGGCAGGGATACTGTCCTTATACAGTCCAGGGTCAGTGCAAGCAGAGACATTGCCAGCAGTGCCAAAATATTGGTCCTGGTAGTAAGCAGGAACATGGTCCAAGTAGCAGGCCAGGAAAGAATGGGGACAGGGGTAGAGGTTTCTCCCACCCAAATCTCTTTGAAGCCTCCGAGTCTCCAGACCCTAAATCTGGGAATGAGAAAACTAAAAAATTAGTTTTCTTCATCCAGAAAAACATTTCTGGAGCCCCTAACATATGTGAGACCCCTGTGTTCCCACTAGCATAGCAGGGTAAATGATCAGTCCAAGAGGCAGGCAAAAAACTTGGTCAAACAGTCCAGGGTCAGTTCCAGAGCAGGCAGAGGTAGGTACAATTTAGCGTTAGGCATAAGCTTGGTCATATAACAGGCCAGGGTCAGTTCCGGAGAAGACAGAGGTATGTACAGTTCAGTGCAGTGGCATAAGGGGTGTAGAGGAAAATGACAGGAAATGAGAATTACGTTTACCATACTTCCCTAATAATGTAGAGAAGTATGGTAACGGCGGAAACATTCACCTATACAGAGGCCTGGCTGGGAAGGACATTGGGGACAATAATACGTAGTGTCTCTTCTAATTCCTCCTTTGGAGCACACCCAGCACCTCTTCTGACGTCTGTGGCCTGTTTCACGGGAGGGGATTTTGTCAAGAAAGTGGCGTTTGTGGAGTCTGCTCACGGAATCATAGCAAATATTTTCTAGTGTGCTTTCAGGGTACAAAGGGCGGAGATTACTTGTTCCTGGTAGTGCAGATAGTATACGGGGGTCTCAGTAGATTTTTGGTAAATAACATAAGTGTTATACATGGCCAAACTGAAAAAATAAATGGACACTTTTTTATACCAATGACGAGATTTTCTTGTGGGAAGGTAGGGTTCAATCATCTGATCATTGAAGTCCACTCCCCCCATAAATAAATTATAATCATAGATACAAGCTGGTTTCTGTACTGGGCCGTTTCTTCTGTGCACTTCCACGTAGGTGTCATTATGGATTGTCGTCAACATGTGGACGTTTCGTCTGTCCCTCCACTTGACAGCCAATAGCTCCTGGTTCCGCAAAAACGTCGTCTAGCCTTTCATTGACCAGTTTTTGTGGGAAGCCTTTTCTATTGGTTCTTACGGTACCACATGCTGGGGTGTCCCTCCGGTGAAGGTTGCGGAAGAGGGGCAAACTTGTATAAAAGTTATCCACATAAAGGTGGTACCCCTTTCCAAGGAGTGGATAAACAAGCTCCCAGACAACTTTGCCGCTGGCTCCAATATATTCTGGACATTCAGGGGGGTGCAGTTGGGTGTCCTTCCCTTCGTAAACCCAGAAGGCGTAAATGTACCCGGTGGCTCGGTCGCAAAGTTTGTACATTTTTACCCCATATCGGGCCCTTTTGCTGGGGATAAATTGTTTGATGCCCAGCCTGCTGGAAAATTTTACAAGGGACTCATCCACGGAAATATTCTGTTCGGGGGTATATAATTGAGAGGAGAAAAAGACTGAAAACTGCTCCTTAACATGAGACACCTCCATCCCTATATTACACATAAAAAATAAAAACTCGCCTTTACGGACTTTAAATGAGGTGTCCATGATGATCACAAGTAAATAAATATAATAGTAGAAAAATATTAAGGTTTATTAAGATCATTATAACCCAATACAGGTCATACATGTAGATGGCAATTCATAAAAGCAGCAGCATAACATGATAGTCCTAAATACTTAGCCAAAATTACATACATCAAAGTATCATGAATACAGATATACATAATACATCTCTAACTGACGCGTTTCGCGAGCTCTCCTCGCATCATCAGAGGCTGATGTGTATATCTGATGTCTGTAACAACAAGTAAAAAAGTAGATTGGAGTATAGGTTATGACTGGACAAAAGCACCAAGCCAGAACTGGTGGTCACTATACTCACTTGTCAGGTGATTGGCTCCAGGGGCTGCCCCCGGCAGGGGCGGGTGGAAAGCCTCTCCCACGAGAGCTGAAGGGACGAGGGCCAAAGCATGGAAAGCTGAGGTCAGGCGTAGGGCAGGCATGGCAAGAAAATGGAAAGAAGGAGGAGAGGGTTGGACCCAAATGTCACCCAGAATCCTTGTAGAGCGTACTCACTATAATAAGATATATGAGTATAAATGTATATATGTGAATCTACAAAAATAAATGTAGCAGAGGAATATAAAACAGTATACTCTAGAGCAAGGGGTGCGGGAGTGTCCAACAATGTTTTTCTTTCCTTTCTTTCCTTTTTTCTTCTAACATTGTTGGACACTCCCGCACCCCTTGCTCTAGAGTATACTGTTTTATATTCCTCTGCTACATTTATTTTTGTAGACTCACATTGTAAAAGTTAGGCCTAAAAAAAATTTAAATTCCTCTATGGTAAGCTCTCTCCACTCCACATAGGGACGGGCATAACTAGAGCCAGGGTTGCTTACTATGTACTGCTGTGCGTAGAGGTTGCACTGGGCCACAATGGACGATAGTAAGCCTTTGGTGAATATCAAATAAAAAAAAATCAAGCGTGACAAAATCATCGGTGTTCACCTGGCTGGGCAGTAAAAGGGGGATATTTGCTGCTCCGGAATTAGGGGGAAGCCACAGGGGGTTTTGAAGGGCATTTATGACAAAAACTTGCATATAAGCTTATTAAAATTAGCACTTTTGATTATTCATGTTTGTGTCCCATAGACTTTAGCGGTGTTCGTGTGTTCGAACAAATTTTTTCCTGTTCGCAAGTTCTGGTGCGAACCGAACAGGGGGGTGTTCGGCTCATCCCTAGCTTAGGGGACAGGAGCCACACCGGGGCAGAGATTCTGTCAGCTCTGCAGGGGCAGGCTCAGAGGTGGTTGACACCACGCCAGCTTCAGCCAGGAATGGTTGTATGCAACAATGGCACCAACCTTCTCTCCGTCCTCCGACAGGGACACTTGACCCATGTTCCATGTTTGGCACGCATCCTGAATTTGGTGGTGCAGCGGTTCTTGAGCAGGTACCCAGGCTTACAGGATCTCCTGAGGCAGGCCAGAAAAGCATCCACTGGGTTACTGGGTCTTGAGGATGGACCACTGACCAGAACTTGCTCAATATGCATTCGAGCTACTGGCCTGTCCTGCATTCAGCGTGCTTTCTGAACGCACATTCGGTGCTGCTGAAGGGTTTGTAATGGATCTAAGAGTGTGCCTGTCCACAGACTCCGTTGATAGGCTCACACTCATACAAATGAATCAGTCTTGGATCAGCAGCTATCAAGCACCTGATGCTGATGTAACTGATTGAATTTGCTATGGATGTGGGATCCCTTGAAAACTGTCTATTCTGCCTATCCTATTCCTCCTCAATCTTGATGATGCTAGCTTCCAACAATATTTTTGGTTTGGGGCACCACCACCACCACCTAAGGCCCAATTTTCCTGTACCTCTAACCTTATCTCCCTAAGACAAATGCACCAATAAATTGTAAGCAAAGTATACTGAAATCTGTCTGTCGCAGTCAGTGGAAGTCAGTGAGTTTTTGGGTACAGCTACAAGGCAGTCACCATTAGGAGTGCCCATTAAAATCCTGCAGTCATTATTTTATCATTTAAATTGCAGCATTCATTAAAATAATACCTAGGAATTCTGCCATGAAGATCCTTGTTCAGGCACTTTCAGTTCTATGGTGACAACCCTGTCACTATCTCCCAGATATGCTACTGTTTTGTCACTCTGGCACATGGATATGGAGACTACAAATAGGGCAGGAAGTGGCTATAGGAATTCAGCAGTGAAAGGCAACAAAGGTTTAAAAAAGCAAAAACAAGTGCTTTATTAAAGTTATAAAGTCTCCAGGTTTTTTTACTTTCATGCATTCTGTGCATGAAAGTAAAAGACATTCTATGTGCAGTATCCCCCTAATACTTACCTGAGACCCATCGCGATCCAGCGATGTACACGAGAGCCTCGGCTGTCTAGGGACTCTCCTCCTCATTGGCTGAGGCAGCAGCGGGAGCCACTGGCAATTACAGCCAGTGAGCCAATAAAGAGAGAGAGGAGGCGGGGCCCAGCTGCGGCTCTGTGTATGAATGAACTTGCAGAGCAGCGACTTGTTCTGGGGTCACTCGGCAGGAGGGAGGGGTCAGGAGTGCTGGTGAGAAGAGGAGGAAAAAACACTGCACAGAGCAGGTAAGTATAACGTTTGTTATTTTTAAAACATAAAATCTTAGCCTTTAATATCACTAAGTCAGCGATTTACAATACATAGTGCTCTAGCAAACTAAATGTTATTTGGTAAGAGTTTACATCTGCTTTAAAGCTAAAGATCCAATACCTTCATAAACTTGACATTTGGTAATGACAGCTTGGACAAAAAGCTATGGTTGACCTGAGACATGGGATGGGAAAGATGAGAAATCCCCTAACCACAGTCCTCTGCAATAAAGATTCTGCGCAGAACCAACCCCTGCTGTATTCCATTTAAAATGGAGTACATTTTGAAGCCACTCTGTTAAATATTATTAGCAGGTTTACATTTGAGCAAATCTGACCTCTAGACACACCATATAAGCCATAAATCAGTGCAGTTCTATTTTTATTAATACATCAGTATCAGTATTTTATTTTTAATGCAAGCAGTACCTGAAGGAGCCAGTCAGTTGCATAGTTACATATTAGGTGAGGTTGAAAAAAGACACAAGTCCATCAAGTCCATCAAGTCCAACCTATGTGTGTGATTATATGTCAGTATGTATATCCCTGTATGTTGCGGTCGTTCAGGTGCTTATCTAATAGTTTTTTGAAAATATTGTTGCCCCCCGCTGAAACCACTGTCTGTGGAAGGGAATTCCACATCCTTGCCGCTCTTACAGTAAAGAAACCTCTACGCAGTTTAAGGTTAAACCTCTTTTCTTCTAATTTTTGTGAGTGACCACGTGTCTTATTAAACTCCCTTCTGCAAAAAAGTTTTATCCCTATTGTAGGGTCACCAGTATGGTATTTGTAAATGGCAATAATTTCCCCTCTCAAGTCCCTCTTCTTCAGAGAGAATAAGTTCAGTGCTCACAACCTTTCTTCATAACTAATATCCTCCAGACCCTTTATTAGCCTTGTTGCCCTTCTCTGTACTCGCTCCATTTCCAGCACATCCTTCCTGAAGACTGGTGCCCAGAACTGGACAGCATATTCAAGGTGAGGGCGGACCAAAGTCTTGTAGAGTAGGAGAATTATTGCTTTATCCCTGAGTTAATCCCCTTTTTAATGCATGCCAATATTCTGTTTGCTTTGTTAGCAGCAGCTTGGCATTGCATGCCATTGCTGAGCCATCTTCTAGGACCCCTAGGTCCTTTTCCATCCTAGATTCCCCCGGAGGTTCACCCCCTATTGAGTAGATTGCATTCATATTTTTGCCACCCAAATTAATTATTTTACAATTTTCTACATTACGCAGTTGACAACTGGGCACTTAACCACTTGCCGCCCGCCATATAGCAGAATGACGGCGGCTGATCACGATGTCAATAGGAAGAGCTGGTGATCGGCTTTTCCTCACTCGCGTCTGACAGACGCGAGTAGAGGAGAGCCGATCGGCTGCTCTCCTGACAGGGGGGGTCTGTGCTGATTATTTATAAGCACAGCCCCCCCTCGGATCCTACCCAGGACCACCAGGGAAGCCATCCAGGACCACCAGGGAAGCCGCCCAGGACCACCAGGGAAACCAGTCAAACTGGACCACCAGGTATGCCCCCTAGACCCCCAGGGAAATACTAATCAGTGCAAAGGCAGCTGCCAATCAATGCCCAGACAGCTGACAATCAGTGCCCACTCCAATGCCTAGCGCTGCCAGTGCCAACAGGGATGGCACTGGTGGCACTATCAGTGCCGTGTATCAATGCCACGTATCAGTGCCCATCAGTGCCACGTATCAGTGCCCATAAGTGCCCATCAGTGCCGCCTATCAGTGCCCATCAGTGCCTAGCAGTGCCGCCTATCAGTGCCCATCAGTGCCACCCATAAGAACCCATCTTTGCAGCCTTTCAGTGCCCATCAGTGTCGCCCATCAGTGCCCATCAGTGCCCACCAGTGCCACCCAGTGCCACCCATGAGTGCCCATCAATGCCGCCTATCAATGCCCATCAGTGCTGCATATCAGTGCCACCCATCAGTGCCGCCTACCAGTGCCCATCAGTGCCGCATATCAATGCCCATGGTCAGTGCCCGTCAGTGCCCACTCATTGGTGCCACCTCATCGCTGCCGCCTTATCAGTGCCTGTCAGTGCAGCCTTAACAGTGCCCATCAGTGAAAGAGAAAACTTACTTATTTACAAAATTTTTAAACAGAAACAAAAGCAAAACTTTAATTTTTTTTTTAATTTTCGGTCTTTTTTTATTTGTTTCGCAAAAAATAAAAACCGCAGAGGTGATCAAATACCACCAAAAGAAAGCTCTATTTATATATATATATATATATATATATATATATATATATATATATATATATATATATATACACTATATTGAGTTTAGCTAGATTTTTTTCTATCAATTCATATGTCAGTATTACGCTATGTTATCACTTTATTTTTTGGGTTAATTTTCCGTGGACTTAACGCTAATTCAACGTGAGTGAAAATTGCTATACCCCACTGTGACCGGTTTTAAAAAGGCCCAGGCTGGGTTTTAAGCCACCTGCTCGATTTGGCTTGCTATCCGGTAAGCATGCCATTCATCAGTTGGGAATACATTTTGCTTCATTCAATCACAGAGTGCTACTAATTGGACAGTTGAATTTTTCTGAGATTTTCTTTTTTTGGACTTTAATTAGTTTCATATCACTAAGAATTTTTCTCACAGAGTTTATTATCTATTTATGTATCATATTTTAAGCGCGGCATTTCTATTTTGTATTTGTTTGTAGTGTTTACACCACTGATAGCTGCTGCTTTATTATATAGGTTTCTAGCGCAGTTTTTTATCAGTGCCTGTCAGTGCAGCCTTAACAGTGCCCATCAGTGAAAGAGAAAACTTACTTATTTACAAAATTTTTAAACAGAAACAAAAGCAAAACTTTAATTTTTTTTTTAATTTTCGGTCTTTTTTTATTTGTTTCGCAAAAAATAAAAACCGCAGAGGTGATCAAATACCACCAAAAGAAAGCTCTATTTATATATATATATATATATATATATATATATATATATATATATATATATATATATATATACACTATATTGAGTTTAGCTAGATCCGTTCCTGTTATTCTCTTCCTACTGACAGGCAGGCAGGTGTTTTTACAGTATTTACAGTTAGTGTACTGTGTCCTTTGCACAGTGTGCACCTAAAGCTACCTTAAGAAAATTGCTGGTGTTCTTCTGATCCTATTAGTACCACAGGCAGGCAGCTACAGTATTTACAGTTAGTGTACTGTGTCCTCTGCACAGTGTGCACCTAAAGCTACCTGAAGAAAATTGATGGTGTTCTTCTGATCCTATTAGTACCACAGGCAGGCAGCTGCTGTATTTACAGTTATTGTACTGTGTCCTCTGCACAGTGTGCACCTAAAGCTACCTGAAGACAATTGCTGTTGTTCTGATCCTATTAATGCTAATGGGGAACGTTCCCTATTGAAAACGTCACCTTATGACGAAACGCGTCTGGGAGGTACGTGCCCCATTGAGGAGGACAGGAGTTCGTTGCCGGCCGGCATCGTTTTTATCTTTTCGCTCTCTAACCAAGATTGTTTGTAAGTGTTATTTCTTTTTTTAATAAACTAGTTTATATGGTATCACACTATTTTCCCATTATTCCATCTTTTCTGGAATTTCCTAATTGCACCATGTGAATTGTGGAGTCTTTGGTATGACTGCGGAGATGGATCATCCACAATGTTTTTCTATATAGTTGGTCATTCATCCGGTTGATAAGATATTTGCCCACTGAAGTCTGGCATCTGGTAAGCAGGCTTTTTATGCGGTGCTGGTGCACTTATTAACCTTCACTGGTAGAAATTCAGTTGATATTTCATACGACTACAGGATTCACTATTTGTTATTTACCATCTGGTAAGCAGGCTCCCCGTGTGGTGTTGGTGTACTTACTGTTTTCTTCACTGGCAGAGAATTCACATACCCGCATGATTTGCACTAAATATTTGTTATCTGGTAAGGAGGCCTTTCATGTGGCATCTGCTGCTATCCGAGATATAATTTTTTCACTGGGTGTTTAATATATGAAATGTATATCTCTCTCACTATGTGAGTGTCACTCTTTTTAATTTTTTTCTATCAATTCATATGTCAGTATTACGCTATGTTATCACTTTATTTTTTGGGTTAATTTTCCGTGGACTTAACGCTAATTCAACGTGAGTGAAAATTGCTATACCCCACTGTGACCGGTTTTAAAAAGGCCCAGGCTGGGTTTTAAGCCACCTGCTCGATTTAGCTTGCTATCCGGTAAGCATGCCATTCATCAGTTGGGAATACATTTTGCTTCATTCAATCACAGAGTGCTACTAATTGGACAGTTGAATTTTTCTGAGATTTTCTTTTTTTGGACTTTAATTAGTTTCATATCACTAAGAATTTTTCTCACAGAGTTTATTATCTATTTATGTATCATATTTTAAGCGCGGCATTTCTATTTTGTATTTGTTTGTAGTGTTTACACCACTGATAGCTGCTGCTTTATTATATAGGTTTCTAGCGCAGTTTTTTCTTTCTTATACTATTATAATTACAAGGGGTTTAATAGTATTGTGATGTTGGCGGTGGTGTCGGCTACTTACGAGTTTCTGTATGTGGATGTGGGGAAGAATGGGCGGATGTCGGATGGTGGAGTCATCGCACAGACCGAGTTCTACTGGCGTCTCCAGAATGGCAGCTTGGGCTTGCCACCTCCAGAAGACAATGCGGAAGGACTCCCATTCGTCTTCGTTGCGGATGAAGCGTTTGCGCTGGGGGACCATCTTATGCGGCCATTCCCTATGAGGACCCTCACCCCGGACCAGAGGGTTTTTAATTACCGTCTGGCCAGAGCCAGAAGAGTGGTGGAGAATATGTTTGGAATAATGGCCAGCCGGTTCCGTCTATTTCTTACACCGATACACATGGCGGGATATAAACTCAATCATATCATCCTGTGTTGCTGTGTTCTCCACAACTTTTTAAGGAGAAATTCTTTAAACTATGCTGCCTCAGTTGGGCCTGAGGCCGGAATTCATATTAATGAACCAACCCTGAAGACGCTTGAAACTGGCCGTCCTGGCTTGCCCCCCCAGAGTGCCCGCTAGGTCCGTATAAGATACATGGAATACTTTGCGGGTAGGGGGGCCATCGATATGCCAGACAATGTCTGAGTCATTTTTAAAATAAAAATATATTTGAAACTGAACAAATATTTGCTTTGATTTACTGCTTGGCTTTCTTTTAGCTGTCTCCTCGGTTATGTTTTATTAATGTTCTAATCTTTTGGCCTTTTTCTTCAACAGTGCAAACGAAATTTCGGTGACACATGAGGTGACAATCTCTTCTTCGGCTAACTATTATTATTATGTTGTGGGTCTGCTATACACACACCTTGTTTTTTTTGTTAATGTATGTAATGCATTACTGACAAAAATATGAATAATTTTCAACACCATGACCGAAATTTGGGGAGTCATGAAAATGGCGTGATTGTGTAAAATCAGAAAGCACTGTTGGGTGTTATTTACTAAAGGAAACTACACTTTGCATTACAAGTGCAATTGAGACTGCACTGACACTGCACTTGTAGTGCAAAGTGGATTTGCCTTTAGTAAATAACCCACATTATCAATGAAAACACCAACTTTACAACAAAAAATGCTTTTGAGCATTGAAAGAAGAAGCCACACATTGTTGATTATCAATCTTTTTAATCAAAGCACAATCACATGTGCGTTTATAAAAGGGCTTTTGAACAAACCAACATGTTTGTTGTATAACATTTTTTTAGGTCACATTAAGTAGAAATTGCTTTTTAAGTTAAAACAGGCATGTTTAAACCCCAAACAGTACACAACTCTGGAACTTACAAAGTTCAACTTTTATAAAGTGAAGGCAATATCAGACATGAGTATGTACAAACTGTGTTTGATATTGCTTTCAGCAGATGGGGTGATATCACCCCTGTAAAAGCCAAATTTAGAAGATGCACACAAATTGCCTAATGTCAACATGTGCTAGCTGCCATCATGGGGGATCAATGGATGTGTTTTGTGGGTGCGACCCCTTCCTCTCAGCTACTTTATTATTGAGGAAGGGGTTGCACCCACAAAATGCGTACATTGATCTCCCGTGATGGCAGATAGCACATGTTGACACACTGGGGTTTATTTACTAAAGCTGGAGAGTGCAAAATCAGGCTCACTTCTGAACAGAAACCAATCAGCTTCCAGGTTTCATCGCCGAAGCTTAGTTGAACAAGCTGAAGTTAGAAGCTGATTGGCTACCATGCACAGCTGCACCAGATTCTGAGTGCAACAGCCTTAGTAAATCTACCCCACTGTGTGCATCTTCTAAATTTGTCTTTTAACATACGTAAAAAATTTTTGTCACAAAAAAGAGAATAAATTTAGGGATTTCTGGGTGTTTTAGATTCCCCCTAAAACATCAATGATGTTCTTCATTTTGTTTTGAACATCATTGATGTTTTGCTTTAGGTTTTCTAAATCTCTATTACACCCCATTATCTCCCCGATGAGGATCTGGGCACTTTCACTGGTGAAATGACATTCCTCTTCCACAACATCCCGATCACTTACAAAAAAACAAAAAAAAACACCCTGTATTATAAATATGCAGGCATCTATCTCTTACCTGAAGCTGTGGTCGCAGACACTCACCTGTTGTGGTGACAATTTCTACCATGTCTCCCTCCTCCTCCTCTGGTTGGGTTTGGGGGATTTCCCCTTCTTCCTGAGGTGGGGGGTCCGTGGTCTCCTCTGATGAGTGGTGTCCTCCGAGTTTTTTCTCCCCTATGTGAACAAAAATAGGTATACTTAGCACACAGATATTTGATGGCAGAAATAGTAATATGAAACATTGCTTGGAAGTGGGGTACAATTGTCTGTTTTGGCAGAGTTCCAAGCAGAAGACATTTTTTTGTCCTTTGTAAAGCTTGAATACTTACCTGTTTTGTGCAAGCTTTCTATTTATTAACATTATTAACATTCAATTTGCAACAGTCATGAGATGAAAATTGTGTGTGATTGATGAACCAAAAACTAAAACGATGTCCCTTTTTCATACACAGGAAAGTCTCAGCCAGGAGGTGGCGGAGGTAAGTGGCAGCCAGGAGGTGGCCGGGCCCAGTAGCCTGCCCAATACCCAGGTCCCTCCCCTCCGCCTTTCACAAAAAAGTGGCAGGAAGATGAGTAACGTGAAGGAGGCAGAAATTGGCCTATTTATGAAGGCTACTGCGGCCCTCAGAACCCCCCACAGTGTTCAAGAGGACTTTGCCTATATTACAGCCTGCAAATGGCTGTAATGGAGGAGGGCCAACGCCTAATATGGGAGTATCTCATCTTCCAAGCCCTAAATAAGGGTTGAGGGGCCAACTCACAAGCCAAAGCCACGTTTGTGAGTTCAACCATGGTCCTCCTCCTCCTCCTCCAGGTCCTCCTCCTCCTTCACCTCCTGCCACACAACACCAGAGCCACAGCCTGGAAGGAAGCATCTAAGGAAGACCAGAGAGTGATGACCCTGGGTTCAGTCTGGTCTGGCAAAAGACGCAGGCTCTTGTATGACCACAGCCTAGGGACATATATGTTATCTGCTGCTGTTCCTGATCCCTTTTAGTCCTGGACTGGATTAAGCTCACTATTATATGGACTCCTTAGGCCACCAATTTTGAATGTAAAATTTTTGATGTGTGCCCTGGGGTACAAAGGCTTTGCAAATTTCACCAGTTTACGCAGCGTTGCCTTCCTCCTTATTTTGTTATGACCCAGAATAAATGGATATTTATTTTCACAAATACTTGCCTGTGTGTTTTCCTTCAAAAAGGACAGTTTGTTTGTGAGTAGGCAGGTACATTTCTAAAATACAATGTGAAATTAACAAGGGACACCAACGCCAACCAATCTCCTTGAGATTCAAAAATACAATATAATAATGGTGTTGTGGTAACTTGACACAAAAAAACCCACAAAAATAATTATGGAGATCACTAAAAAAAAAAAAAAAGAATCTCACAAAAACAGGAGATCTTGATTAAAAAAACAAACACCAAATTATCAAAATTATAAAAACATAAAACCCCCAAAAATTTCGTTAGATCTGACGAATACAAATATATTCATGAAATCACGACAAATAATAAAGAAAGAAGTTTGTGAGAAGTCTATGTGAATATGAGCAGCAAAACAACTTAATTCTTCTAGCGTTATAAAGAAGAAGAGAGTGCGCTGCATTAAACAATTTATAACATTGCAGGGTGACGAAGGTGCTATATCCATTACTAATTTTACCAGACCAAGCAGTTTATTTATTCTAAACATGCGTGGCAATTTGAGTGTCGGAATTGTCCACACACGGTCGGAATTTACGCAAACGGATTTTGTTGTCGGAAAATTTTATAGCCTGCTCTCAAACTTTGTATGTCGGAAATTCTGATGGAAAAAGTCCGATGGAGCCCCCACACGGTCGGAATTTCTGACAACAAGCTCCGATCGCACATATTCCATCGGAAAGTCCGACCATGTGTACAGGGCATTAGTGTACTGTGTCCTCTGCACAGTGTGCACCTAAAGGTACCTGAAGAAAATTGGAAGTGTTCTGATCCTATTAATACCTCAGGCAGACAGCTGCAGTATTTACAGTTAGTGTACTGTGTCCTCTGCACAGTGTGCACCTAAAGCTACCTAAAGACAATTGCTGTTGTTCTCATCCTATTAATACCACAGGCAGGCAGCTGCAGTATTTACAGTTAGTGTACTGTGTCCTCTGCTACCTGAAGACAATTGCTGTTGTTCTGATCCAATTAATGCCACAGGCAGGCAGCTACAGTATTTACAGTTAGTGTACTGTGTCCTCTGCACAGTGTGCACATCAAGCTACCTGAAGAAAGTTGGTGGTGTTCTTCTGATCCTATTAGTACAACAGGCAGGCAGCTGCAGTATTTACAGTTAGTGTACTGTGTCCTCTGCACAGTGTGCACCTAAAGCTACATGAAGACAATTGCTGTTGTTCTGATCCAATTAATGCCACAGGCAGGCAAGTACAGTATTTACAATTAGTGTACTGTGTCCTCTGCACAGTGTGCACCTCAAGCTACCTTAAGACAATTGGTGGTGTTCTTCTGATCCTATTAGTACCACAGGCAGGCAGCTACAGTATTTACAGTTAGTGTACTGTGTCCTCTGCACAGTGTGCACCTAAAGCTACCTGAAGAAAGTTGGTGGTGTTCTTCTGATCCTATTAGTACAACAGGCAGGCAGCTGCAGTATTTACAGTTAGTGTACTGTGTCCTCTGCACAGTGTGCACCTAAAGCTACATGAAGACAATTGCTGTTGTTCTGATCCTATTAATACCACAGGCAGGCAGCTGCAGTATTTACAGTTAGTGTACTGTGTCCTCTGCACAGTGTGCACCTAAATCTACCTGAAGAAAATTGGTGGTGTTCTTATGATCCTATTAGTATCACAGGCAGGCAGCTGCAGTATTTACAGTTAGTGTACTGTGTCCTCTGCACAGGGTGCACCTAAAGCTACCTGAAGACAATTGCTGGTATTCTCATACTAATAATACTACAGGCAGGCAGTTGATTCTGCTAGCTGCAGTATCAGTATATATATATACATCCCAGCTTTGTGCAGCTACATCTCACTGCAGGCCATTAGTATGTCTGGAAGGCCAACAAGGAGAGGCAGACAGTCACAAGCAAATAAAAGAGGGCAAGCAGGCTCTGTGTCTAGAGGCAACAGTGCTGGTCATGGAGACGGTGCATCCTCATCAGCATGTGGCCATGGGACACTCTTGTCCTTTTTTTCAGCAGCTGGCCGTGTTGTGCTGCAACATGCCGAAGACTTGGTAGAGTGGATGACCAAGCTGTCTTCATCCTCCTCATCCTCTCTCGCCCAGGCTCAGGGTACTTAGTCTGGCAAAGCAGCTGCCAACACGGCCTCTTCCCTCGGCTCAATAGCATCAGTCACTCCTTCCCTAGCCCCACCATGTCCTCCTGAGGAGTCCCCCAAACTGTTTGACCATAGTGTTGGGTACAGGAGAATGCCCAGCGTTTTGAAGGCTCCGATGACGGTACCCAGCTAGAGGAAGGCAGTAACATGTGCCCAGAGAGAAGGGGTGCCCAAGAAGGACAGCAATCTGGCTGTCATGTTCCCCCAGCTGCAGCATACTGCCAGGTTTACTCCAGTGATGAGGAGGGAGGGGATGATGAAGAAGTCACTGAGTCCACGTGGGTGCCTGACAGGAGAGAGCAGGAAAAAGAGGAGGCACATCTCCAACGAGGCAGGATACCCTCCAGGGGCCAGCTTAAGGGCAGCACACTGACTGCATCACACCGCAGAGCTCCACATGTGCAGGGCGCTGCTGTCTTTGTGCGTTATTCCAAAAGTTCTTTGGTGTGGGCCTTTTTTGAGACGAGTGCATGAGATCCCACCACTGCTATTTGCAACATATGTTTTAAGCGTATCTAGCATGGCCAAAACATCACCCGCTTGGGCACCACATGCTTTACCAGACATATGTCGACCTGCCATGCAGTTCGTTGGCAAGCGTACTTAAAAGACCCACACCAAAGAACAAAGCAAGCCTCTCCTTGCTCCTCATCAGCTGGGATCTCCAACCCCACTATACCTTCAGTCCTCTCTGAAACCTGCACTGAGAGTAATGATGGTGTAGAATTAGGTGTGTCATAGCCAAGTACTTGTGGGCAATCTGCTATCGGTACACCGACGTCAGATTGTACCAGGCAAATTTCCCTGCCCCAGCTGCTGCACCACTGAAAGAAGTTCGCTCCCAGCCATCCACATGCCCAGTAGTTGAATGCTAGCTTGGCTAAATTGCTAGCACTTCAACTGCTGCCTTTTCAGTTGGTAGACTCTGCCCCCTTCCGTGAGTTTGTGGAATGTGCGGTTCCTCAGTGGCAGGTTCCCAAACACCACTTTTTCTCATGGAAGGCAATTCCGACTTTCTACCGGCATGTGGAAGGCAATGTCTTGGCCTCACTGGACAGGGTGGTCAGTGGTAAGGTGCATATTATCGCTGACTCATGGTCCAGCAGGCACGGACAGGGACGTTACCTATCTTTCACCATGCGCTGGGTGACTCTGCTGGCAGCTGGGAAGGATGCAGGACAGGGTGCAGTAGTGTTGGAGGTTGTTCCGCCACCACGCCTCCAAAATTCTACTAGTGCTGATTCTGCGACACCTCTCTCCTCCACCCCCTCCTCTTCTTCTTCCTCCATGGCCTCTTCCTGTGCTGCTTTGTCCTCGGAACCAGCGGTGCTCCCTAGGCGTTCAAGGGGCTACGCAAGCACGCAGGCAAGAAGGTGCCATGCTGTGCTTGAGCTGGTGTGCTTGGGGGACAGGAGCCACACTGGGGCAGAGATTCTGTCAGCTCTGCAGGGGCAGGTTCAGAGGTGGTTGACGCCACGCCAGATTAAGCCAGGTATGGTGGTTTGCGACAATGGCACCAACCTCCTCTCCGCCCTCCGACAGGGACAACTGACCCATGTGCCCTGTTTGGCTCATGTCCTTAACTTGGTGGTGCAGAGGTTCTTGGGCAGATACCCGGGCTTACAGGATGTCCTGAGGCAGGCCAGGAAAGTCTGTGTGCATTTCCGCAGGTCAATAATGTCAGTGCTCGGCTGGCTGACCTCTAAAAGGAATTTAACCTGCCCAAGAACCGCCTAATCTGTGACATGCCCACCAGGTGGAACTCAACGTTGGCCATGGTGCAGCGGCTGCACATGCAGCAGAGGGTCATCAATGAGTACCTATGCGACTATGGCACCAGGACAGGGTCAGGGGAGCTTGTTTTTTTCCCCACGCCAATGGGCTATGATCAGGGATGAATGCACTGTCCTGTCACCATTTGAGGAGGCCACAAGGATGGTGAGCAGTGACAGTGCATGCATCAGTGACACTGTCCCTCTTGTCCACCTGTTGGAGCACATTTAGTGTGGAATAATGGACAGGGCACTTGAGGCAGAACAGAGGAAGGAAGAGGAGGACTTCCTTACCTCTCAGAGCCCCCTTTATCCAGACAGTGTTCCTGCATGCCCACCAATCACACAGGAAGAGGACGAGGAGGAGGAGGAGAAGGGGGGGAGAGGATTCTGTCAGCATGGAGGTGGAGTCTGGCACTCAGCATCAGCAGCAGTCTTCAAGGGATCATTTACAGGCCGAAGAAACCCATGAACTTGTACATGGCTGGGAGGAGGTGGCTGCGGATCATGTCATCCTTAGTGACCCAAAGGACTCTGGACCGAATGCCTCAGCAAACCTACGCTGCATGGCCTCCCTGATCCTGCAAAGCCTGCCGAAGGATCCTTGTATTAATGGTATCAAGGGGAAGGATCATTACTGGCTGGCAACCCTCCTTGATCCACGTTACAAGGGTAAGATTGCGGACATTATCTTGCCGTTGCAGAGGGAGCAGAGGATAAAACATCTTCGGAAGGCCTTGCAGAAAGGTTTGTGCAAGGCGTTTCCAGAGCCTGGGAGGTTACAATTTGCTGGTCCTCCTGGACAACGTGTTGCTGAGGCTTCGGTCAGTCAAAGAAGGAGTGGTGGAGAAGATGGCCATCTGACGATGCGTTCAGACAATTTTTTATTCCGCAGCCCCAAGGTCTGATCAGTTCCAGCAACCATCGCCAGCGTCTGATTCACATGGTGCAGGATTACCTAGGGGCAAGATCAGACTTGGACAACTTTCCCACCGAAAGTCCTCTGGGTTACTGGGTCTTGAGGATGGATCACTGGCCAGAGCTTGCACAGTATGCAATTGAGCTACTGGCCTGTCCTGCATGCAGCGTTCTTTCAGAACGCACATTCAGTGCTACTGGAGGCTTTGTAACCAATCACAGGGTGCGCCTGTCCACCGAATTGGTCGATCGGCTGACCTTCATAAAAATGAATTAGTCTTGGATCACCAGCTACCAAGCACCTGATGCTGATGTAACTGATTGATTTTTTTTAATGTGAGATCCCTTCAAGGCTGCCTATGCTGATGCTGAGTGATTATCCTGTTATGCTGAGTGACAATCCTCTTCCTCCTCAATTTTCATGCTGATAGCTTGTAAGAACATTTTTGGTTCTGGGCACCTCCACCAGTGATGGTGAAGCAATTTCTCTGCCCCTTTTTAACAGAGGCGTGTAATTACAATTTTTGATGCAATACTCTGCAGCAGGGCTCATTCCTGCGTTCCAACTATAGTATCTGTGAGGGCTTGCAGTGTTGTGGTACCAGCACGAGTGCCCAAGGCCCAATTTTTCAGCCCCTGTTTAACAAGGGCTTATAATTACAATTTTTGCTGCAATACTTTGCAGCAGGGCTCATTCCTGCGCTCCAACTATAGCATCTGTGAGGGGTTGCAGTGTTGTGGCAGCAGTGGCTAAGGCCCAATTTTTCTGCCCCTCTTTACCAGGGGCGTGTAATTACAATTTTTGATGCAATACTTTGCAGCAGGGCTCATTCCTGCGCTCCAACTAGAGTATCTGTGAGGGGTTGCAGTGTTGTGGCATCAACACCAGTACCCAAGGCCCAATTTTTCAGCCCCTGTTTAACAGGGGCGTTTAATTACAATTTTTGATGCAATACTTTGCAGCAAGGCTCAATCCTGCGCTCCAACTAGAGTATCTGTGAGGGGTTGCAGTGTTGTGGCACCAGTGCCTAAGGCCCAATTTTTCTGCCCCTGTTCAACAGGGACATGTAATTACGATTCTTGATCTAATATTTCACAGTAGGGCCCATTCCTGCACCCATCAAGAGTAACTGTGAGGACTTACAGTGTTGTGGCACCAGCACCACCACCACCACCAAAGGCCCAATTTTTCTACCACTGTTCAACAATGGCATGCAATTACAATTCTTGATCTAATATTTCACAGCAGGGCCCATTCCTGCGCCCACCAAGAATAACTGTGAGGGCTTACAGTGTTGTGGCAACACCAACACCTAAGGCCCCAATTTCTGCAGAGTATATAAGGCAGGCCCCTACTTTCAAACATCCAACTTACAAATGACTCCTACTTGCAAACGGAAGGAGACAACAGCAAGTGAGATGAAATCTACCCCTAGGAAGGGAAATTCTTTCCAGTAAGAGTCAATATGGGAAAAATGTGTCTCCTCTTCACTGATTCTTTATCACCAATCCTTGTTTCACTAAAACCCCCAAATTTTCAAAAAACATTTGTCATTGGAACAGATAGTGAGGTGAAATCTTATGAAGAGGTGCACAGACAGCAAAACAGATGTTACAGGGGTGATAACCCTTCCCTATGTTTTCCAAAAACCTTAAAAATAGATTTTTTGGCTGGAGCTACACTTTAAAAATGTACCAGTTCAAAATTACAAACAGATTCTACTTAACAACAAACCTACAGTCCCTGTATACTGCTGCAGAGTATATAGGACCTGGGGGCCCCACACCTTTCCTTTTTTTAATTTGGGTGCAGGGTTCCCCTTAATATCCATACAAGACCCAAAGGGCCTGGTAATGGACTGGGGGGAGGGGGGGTACCCATGCCGTTTGTCTCACTGATTTTCATCCATATTGCCAGGACCCGACATTACATTAAAGCCGCAAGCAGTTTTAAATTACTTTCATTCCTTCAAAAATGTCATTTTGTGCAGGGACTGTTGTAAGCACGGGAAACACGTGCCACTTTACAGGCATACTATAGACATCCCCCAGGTACGATATTTAAAGGAATATTTCACTTTTTTTCACTTTAAGCATCATTAAAATCACTGCTCCCGAAAAAAAATTGCCATTTTTAAAACTTTTTTTTGCATTGATACAAGTCCCCTGGGGCAGGACCCGGGTCCCCAAACCCTTTTTAGGACAATAACTTGCATATTAGCCTTTAAAATTTGCACTTTTGATTTCGAACGTTCGCGTCCCATAGACTTTAATGGGGTTCTAAAGTTTGCGCAAACTTTCGGTCCGTTTTCAGGTTCTGGTGCGAACCGGGGGGTGTTCGGCTCATCCCTACCCTGGACATTCAGGGGGCTGCAGTTGGGTGTCCTTCCCTTCGTACACCAAGAAGGCGTAGATGTACCCCGTGGCTCGGTCACATAGTTTGTAGAGCTTAACCCTATATCGGGCCCTTTTGCTGGGGATAAACTGCTTGAAGCCAAGCCTGCCTGTGAAGTGGACCAATGGAGATATTTTGGTCGGGGATAAATAACTGGGGGTATTTCTCAGAGAAAAAATTTAGAAATGGCCAAATTTTAAATAATTTGTCATGTGATGGGTTATTTTGATGAGGGCACTGGGTGTTGTCATTGTAATGGAGGAAATGCATTATCATAAGGTATCTTGATCTTGGCATAATGGATGAATAGATTGGCATGTGGTGGATGGGATTGGTGGACCAATAGGAGTATAATTCATTTTTTTTGAGTCCCATATTGAATGTTAGGCCTAAAAACAATTTAAATTCCTCCATTGTCAATATTCTCCACTCATAGGGACGGGCATAACTTGAACCAGGGTTGCTTGTTATGAATTGTGCATAAAGGTTGCACTGGGCCACGATGGAGGATAATAGGTCTTGGGTAAAAATTAAATTAAAAATATCAATAAGGACAAAATTCTCTGTGTTCACCTGAACACCTGACTGGGCAGTGAAAGGGGGATGTTTGCTGTTTTTGAGTTAGGGAGAAGGCACAGAAGGTTTTCCAGGGCATAGGGAAGGCCGGCATGGGTCTTAATGCTTTGGGGTTGAGATGACACCCCGCTAGTTCTTGGCTTTTGCTGCAGTGGTACTTCATTTCTTCTGGATGGCACTGTGCTACTGGTGGATGGCACTGAGCTGCTAGCTGATGCCACTGCATTTTTGCTGGATGGCACTGAGCTGCTGGTTGATGCCACAGCACTACTTGTGGTAGCCTGCTGCTCAATTCCAGAACGCCTTTGTTTCATGGGCACACTTTGCTCTTCCTCCAATTCTGTAGCAGACCCATTGCTTACAACGGGTTCATATTCTCAACCAGAATCAGATGCAGACTCAAAGAGCTCCCCGCTGCTCTCATCGGTCAAGCTAAGCAGTTGGTATGCCACCTCAGCGGAAAAAAATCTTTTTGCCATACTGGTGACTGTGGGCTGTGGTGACAAACTGCTGTGGTAGAGACACTTGAACAGATATGGCTGCAGTGCTGGGTGCTGAAAAGGCTGCACTGCTGGGTGCTGAAAAGGCTGCACTGCTGGGTTCTGATGAGGGTGCACTGTTGGGATCTGATGAGGGTGCACTGCTGGGTACTGATGAGGGCGCACTGCTTGATACTGATGAGGGTGCACTGATGGGAACTGATTAGGGTGCACTGATGGGTACTGATAAGTTTGCACTCATGTACACTAATGCACCACACTGAGGATGCACTGATTATCGGGCACTGATGTGCACTGTTAAGGTAGCATTGATGGGCGCTGATGAGGATCCACTGATATGGTGGCACTGATGAGCACTCACTTATGGGCACTGATGTTCAATATTGGGTACTGTAGTGGCACCGATGAGCGATGTAGTGGCACTGATGAGCACTGTAGTGGTGCAGGTGAGCGCTGTAGTGGTGCAGATGAGCACTCTAGTGATGCTAATGTGGTACTGATGGCACAAATGAGCACTGTATTGGCACTAATGTGGCACTGATGAGCACTGTAGTGGCACTGGTGTGGCACTGATGGAGCACTGATGTGGCACTGATAGAGCACTGATGGAGCACTGACGTGGCACTGATGGAGCACTGACGTGGCACTGTAGTGGCACTGGTGGCACCGATGGGCACTGTAGTGGCACAGGTGGCACTGATGGGCACTGGTGGCACCGATGTGGCACTGGTGGTACAGATGAGCACTGTAGTGGCACTGGGCACTGGTGTGTCACTGATTGAGCACTGACATGGCACTGGCGGCACAGATGGGCACTGAAGTGGCAGAGGTGGCACTGATGGGCACTGGTGGTACCGATGTGGACACACGGTCGGATTTTCCGACGGAAAAAGTGCGATTGGATCGTGTTGTTGGAAATTCCGACCGTGTGTGGGCTCCTTCGGACTTTTTCCGTTGGAATTTCCGACACACAAAGTTTGAGAGCAGGATATAAAATTTTCCGACAACAAAATCCAATTGGTTAAATTCTGATCGCGTGTACACAAATCCAACGCACAAAGTGCCATGCATGCTCAGAATAAATTAAGAGACGAAAGCTATTGGCTACTGCCCCATTTATAGTCCCGACGTACGTGTTTTACGTCACCGTGTTCAGAACAATCGGATTTTCAGACAACTTTGTGCGACCATGTGTATGCAAGACAAGTTTGAGCCAACATCCGTCTGAAAAAATCCATGGATTTTGTTGTCGGAATGTCCGATCAATGTCCAATCATGTGTACAGGGCATTAGGGTGCTTCCTGTGATGTGTCATGAGGACAAACACTGCAGTTTTGGTTACTGAAGCCCCCCGATTCCCTAGTGAAGACTGAGGAGAAGAATAAATTCAATACCTTTGCCATCTCCCCATCCTTTGTAACCAGATGTCCTTCTTCATTCTTGTGTTTACAAAGAGTATGCAGATAGAAGGAGAAAGCAGTGTCAGAGAAAGCTCATTAGAGAGGGAGTGTACATTAACAGTAGCCTGGCTCTAAAAAAGTCTTGAATGATGCTAACAATCATTAAAGCTGGAAATGGAGGACATCATGCGACAGATAAGAACTACCGTGGAGAACAGCTCTAGACTAAGGGTCAGTATTGCAGCAAAAACATTTTTTATTATCTCTTTATTGGGCTACTAATGTGTTTTTTTTTTTCTTTATTTTTTTTTAATTATTTTAGTTCTGCTTTAATTTTTTTTGTTTTGTTTTTTAATAAAGTTGGGAAGTTTTTAGCATTTTTCAGGAATAGGACCGATAGCCTTACTACAGAACCCCAGGCCTGTAGTGTTGCATTGGGAGGTACAGGCTTACCGCAATTATTATAAACTTTTCGGTACACTTATAAACCATTCCATTTTACGAGAAGGGAGGTTTTATTTAGTGTGTGCTGAGGCACTACTTGTAAAACAGCTCTTCTAGGCTATTTGCTGTGTAAAGACTGACATAAGGCATTTATACATATTTAATATCTGATACCGAGCAGATTTATAGTATACAGTATATCTTTTCCCTAGGGTGATACACAAATGGCAGCTGCATATGGATCTATATATTCTGTCACAGCATAACATTTTTATTAATGGAAAAGAATGGGGCCATCACAAATGTTATCTTTAATTAAATAAATGCTAAGTTTTAATTAGATGCATTGTAGTATTAGCCGAGCACAAAGCCAATTGGGTTTGATTACTCCTCTGATATTAGCTGATAATGACAACCTGTTTCCCCAGACTAGAGAACATTAACTATTTGGTAATCACATTTAAGATCCACAGAAGACAATGCTGTTAAATGATCCTGACTTTAATCATGGAGATTTCTGTCCATTTTTTCTTGAAACCTTATGTACCAGTTGCTAATAAAGCAAAAGTGTATTTTTTTTTTAGGCCAAGTATACAAAGGCATTCGATATGCACTCAGGATACATTTGCTATGCTTTTTTTGTGCATTTACCATATGTTTAATGTGTGTTTGACACATATGTAAGCTTGTTGGACATACTATTCCAAAATCATGGCTATTAATATGGAGTTCCTTCCTCCCTCTTCCACTCTTCTGGGAAGGCTTTTCTATGATTTATGCAGCAAAAAGCATTTGCAAGGTCAGGTATTGATGTTGTTCCACTTCACCCCAAAAGTGTGTGGTCGAAGTCAGGGGCGGACTGATAACTCATGGGGCCCCCAGGCAATCAGAGATTATGGGGCCACACAGTATACACACACACAGTATACAATCACACAGTATACACAAACATGTACACACAGTATACAGATGTAAAAAAAACAGATTTATACATACTGTCCCTGGTTTTACTGAGGCTGGCAACCCTGATGGGGCCCCCTAGTGGCCCAGGGCCCTCGGGCAGTGCCCGAGTCGCTCAATGGTCAGTCCGCCCCTGGTCGAAGTAAGGGTTCTGTAAAGGCCAACTGGCACAGCATAGGCCATCGTTATGCTGTGTCTTTTTTGGAATCGGCTTTGTGTACAGGGGCACAGTCATGCTGGAACAGAAAAGAGATTTCCCCAAAATGTTGCCACAACAAGGTTAGACCTGGACAGTTATCTAAAAACTTCTTGTAGGCTGTAATTTAAATAGTGCCCTTCAATGAAAACACTTGAACGTAAAAATATGGAGGAGTGTTCATATATGTTTGGCCATATAGTATAAAAATCTGTGACCGTTAGTCCTTTTGGTTAACAGTTTTCCCTTATACATAGAAGGGATACGCAAGTACTTGGGCTAGTTCACATTTTCTTTCTGCTAATATTTCATGTGTGCAATTTTGTTAGCTGTTGGAATATTCCCTGAAATATGTGTATTCACATGAGGACTTTCTATCAACAGATTTTATGCATGCCATCAATTGAGAGGATTTTCCCAAAGTAATTATACAGGAAAAAAAAAAAAAGATGTGTTTGCACATATATTGGCTTGCCACTTTAGGATTCAAAGAGCTCTAGATCACATGAGCTAAAAATGTTGCAGTGCATTGTTGACGATTGTAGGATATTTTCAGGGCGCTGCAATTGAGATGGCTGCCAAGAAGTAGTTAAATCTCTCAGTAGTAAGAGATTAAAATGACCCATGTAGCCCTAGCTGAAGGTGTGATTGCGTTATGTACTCCAGCCAACACTTTCCTCATGTCTGACATTATGATAATTGAATTATGGTGATTATTCTACTTGTAAGGGTTCAAATTCTGGGGAATTCTCTTCTATCAGATTAACAAAGAACATTCCTGCCATTGTGTGTGTGGGAGTACAAGTGTGCTTTAATCATGTATGCTGCATAAAAAAAAACAGTGTCATGTATACATCCTGATGCTAGGGAAGCATATTTTCATTATATATTATGCATCACAAAATACATCTTTCAACGACTGATTAATCTACAGCCTTTGTTGCTTACCCCAACATGTTTTGTGACCACATCTCATTAATACATTTCCTAACTTTGGCTGGTCTTCTGATCATCGATCCTCTGCTGACTAACCAGACCTTGGCTTCCCTGAAATCTTTTTACTCTGGATGAGCAAAACTAAAAGTCTAAATTCCATGATACTTTTGTGAAAATTTGTAGACTATAGCAAAATTTCACAACTTTTGTGAAATTCATTGGCGTCAATAGGAAACATGAAATTAGGCAGTTTCATTGGTTTTTAAAGGTTTAATTAAATTCAAATGGCTTCTGAGGGCAAAGGGGTCCAGTGGAAAAAAGATCCCCAATAGCCTCATTATTTTGTTCTTTCACAGAAAGAAAAAACAATGAATTGAAAAGTAAAAAATGTAAAGCAACATTGCATAAATAAAAATCAAATACTTACAAAAAAGGAGAAAAAAACACAAACATAAAAAAACACTAAATGAAACAAATTAAACTACCCCAAATCCCCCTAATCCCAAACAAAAGCAAACCCTCTACATTAAGCAAATTTCATTAAAACAAGTCAATCCCTACTTCTAACTTAGTCAACATGTCCTAACCCAGCATGGGATGTTACTCTACTACATTCACTGTGCATATGCCCTGTCCCAAATCTCAGCAGTTGCTGTGCCAGCTAGAGGCACAGGGGTGTACCTCATTATCCATTTAGGCTTTCACCAGGTTCATGACAATTCGATGAGTGGTGAAACATTGTCAAGTATAATCAGCATTCTTTTTTAAAAATTTTACCACCACTGTATATATCGTGACCTTGATGACTGGAAACCTTCATAGACAATCTACAATTTTTGCTAGAACCTGTTTCCATGAACATTGCACATTTTAGGATTACAATAAAAAACAAAAACTATATTTGGACCTGGCAAATAAATCTCCTTTCTCTCAAATACATATGGCTACCTTCTTGTATTTTGTATTGAGATTAGGGATAAGCCGAACACCCCCCGGTTCGGTTCGCACCAGAACCTGCGAACGGACCGAAAATTTGCACGAACGTTAGAACCCCATTGAAGTCTATGGGACTAGAATGTTCAAAATCAAAAGTGCTAATTTTAAAGGCTAATTTGCATGGTATTGTCCTAAAAAGGGTTTGGAAACCTGGATCCTGCCCCAGGGGACATGTATCAATGCAAAAAAAAGTTTTAAAAAGGACGTTTTTTCGGGAGCAGTGATTATAATGTGAAATATTCCTTTAAATATCGTACCTGGGGGGTGTCTATAGTATGCCTGTAAAGTGGCGCATGTTTCCCATGCTTAGAACAGTCCCTGCAACAAAATGATATTTTTAAAGGAATAAAAGTTATTTAAAACTGCTTACGGCTTTAATGTAATGTCTGGTCCCAGTAATAGGGATGAAAATCAGTGAGACAAACGGCATGGGTACCCCCCAGTCCATTACTAGGCCTTTTGGGTCTTGTATGGATATTAAGGGGAACCCCACACCCAAATTAAAAAAAGGAAAGGCGTGGGTCCCCCAGGCCCTATATACTCTGAACAGTATACAGGCGGTGCAAACAAGACAAGGACTGTAGGTTTGTTGTTAAGTAGAATCTGTTCGTAATTTTGAACTGGTACATTTTTAACGTGTTTAGCTCCAGTCAAAAAATCTATTTTAAGCTTTTTGGAAAACATAGGAAAGGGTTATCACCCCTGTGACATTTGTTTTGCTGTCTGTGCTCCTCTTCAGAAGATTTCACCTCACTTTCTGTCCCAATGACAAATGTTTTTAGAAAATTTGGGGTTTTTATTGAAACAAGGATTGGCGATAAAGCATCAATGGAAAGGAGAAACGTTTTTCCCATAAAAACTCTTACAGGAGAGAATTCCCTTCCTAGGGGTAGATTTCATCTCACTTCCTGTTGTCTCCTTCCGTTTGCAAGTCGGAGTCGCTTGTAAGTTGGATGTTTGAAAGTAGGGGCCTGCCCTATATACTCTGCAGAAATTGTGGCCTTGGGTGTTGGTGTTGCCACAACACTGAAAGCCCTCACAAGCACCTGGCTTCAGGTAACTATACTGTAGGTGCAACTGTGCAGGGTACACAGTACAGTAACTGGAAATATGTCAAGAGCCTACACAAGCACCTGGCTTCAGGTAGCTAAACTGTAGGTGCAACTGTGCACAGGGTACACAGTACAGTAACTGGAAATACATCAAGAGCCTACACAAGCACCTGGCTTCAGGTAGCTATACTGTAGGTGCAACTGTGCAGGGTACACAGTACAGTAACTGGAAATACTGTAAAAACACCTGTCTGCCTGTCAGTATATTAGGAAGAGAAGAACAGGCTCTAGCTAAACTGAATACAGTGTATATATATATATATATATATATATATATATATATATATATATATATACAACACCTGGGATGCATATATAAATACACAATACACTGTAAGTGCAGCTAACTGACACGACCTGCCTACTCTATCTAACTTAAATCAAATGACACTGTCTCTCTGTCTATCTATCTCTCTCTCAACGCCGGAACACACTACACAGGGCCGTCGTGCAGGCGGCCTTATATAGTGTGGGGCGTGTACTAAACCCCCTGAGCCATAATTGGCCAAAGACACCCTGGCTTTAGCCAATTACGGCTCTCTGTACAGACAGCACTGTGATTGGCAAAGCATGCGGGTCATAGTGCGAAGCTCATCCCTAATTGAGAGTAAAGAAAAACAATGTCTGAGACAATAGCCCTCAATATGACTCCCTTGACCCATGATCAAATATGTCAGTAGATGTACAGTTCTTGTATAGTTCTTACCTTTAACCATATTTTCTACCACTTCACACTAGTTTGGCCTTGCAGTGGGTTGGCAGTGTTTATAGTTTCTATGGAGCAAGTGATCTGAGCACCACATGCATAGGGTGCTGGCACTAGAGTTGATTGCGCTGTCTGTGCCATTGTTGGATTTTCTGAAATGTTATTGGTGGTTTGTCATGTGATCAGTTTAAATGCAAAGAAGAGGTTTTCTTTAGACTAACTGGGTACTGCTTCACCAATGTGGAATCCTGTTGTTATTCATATTTCCATCTCAGAGATACCAGCTCTAGTGTGGTGTCTCTGCACCCCCAACCCCCTTCTCCCCTTGGCCATTCACAAAATGCACATGCACAGGCCGCATGGCAGGTGGAGACATCACTCCAGTTCTGGTGTCTTGGAGGCCTTTAGGCTCAAGTATGGAGTGGGCCATAAGTACAGCAGGAGCTAAAAAGAACACTTTTACACCAGACTAAAGAAAGCTTTCATATACTTTACAGCCATAGTAAAGATATAATAGCAGCTTTAACCCAAGTAAAAGTATTGTGCCTGGAGTTGGACTTTAACAAAATGCAGAACAAAATGAACACCTTTGAATGGTAATAAACTAGGGCTGGGGATTGCTTGGGCGCATTCTGAACAGGGACCCGATGCTCTCTTTTGAAGCTTGTATGTACCAGCCTTGAAAGTTTTGAATTTCGTAATACAGGACAACAACTTAGAAGTTATTTTAATGGAGTCTTATTTGAGAATCTTTGAAGTGCTTAACTGCTTGAAGTTCTCTTGGAACTAATTTAAAGTCACTGTGCTGTGTTCAAGTAGTTCCCAATACCAGCAGGTTACTTCAGGTGACTACCTGTTTACATACAACATAGGCATGCTGTATAATCTGCACATTCCTTCAACTGGCTATTTATATGAAGAACAAGCATTCCACTGTCTTATACAGTGCTGTTAGCACTCGGCACCTGTCTTTGAAGCAAAGCCTTTTCCTAGGCCCTTCTAATGAGGATCACAAAAAGGAAGTTTATTAAGAATTGATGGATTTTTTAGATGAAAAAGCAGACTTACGGAACAAAATTCAATTTATTCTTAATAAACTACTGAATGAAAATCCATCAATTCTTAATAAAGTGCTTCTTGTCATTACACAGACATAAAGATTGCTGTTGGATCATCCACTAACATCACATTTGCAAAAGAAGACAATTGAAGACTTCCCCATTTACAAAGTAGATTTTCCACCATAGTACTGTGCTAGCTCCTTTATTAGCTTCATGGAATCATTTTCTAAACACTGAAGCATGTCAGCAGTTGATTCTAGAGTCTGCTACTAGCAAAACTGCTTTACCTTGCTTAGTGTATTTAAGCAAAACTCCAGCTAGAAGTGAAAATCAATGTCATGCCGTCTTGTACATGTCAACCAATGCTCCCTCATTAAAAATGTTCTGTTGTTGATCATTTTCAGGCCCCATTCACATTTCATGTAGTGGGAATGTACATTCCCACTTGCGATTTTTTTTTTTTTGAGCAATTCAAGTGCCTTTCCGTGTGTTGCTCTTAGGGAAGCCCATTTACTTGAAAGAGCTACCATATGCAAATTTGTCGCAGCAACGAAGCTCAGGGACCAAATTTTGGCCCCGAGCCAGGTGGGTTTTTAGTCACGCCACAATCAATGCCTCACTAAAATTGCACTGCGTTTGGGGTGCCATTAAAGATTAAATTAGTGTGATTTTGAATCATAAATGTAAACAGGGCCTTACACTGCTGTATAATCTGAGGTCTCTTAAAGGATAAGTTCACTTTTTGTCACATGTTACATGTTACACCCATATTCAGGGTGTAACATGTAACATGTTACAAATGCACCAGCCTCGCAAACCCCAGATCCCCCGTTTTGACACCAATCTAAAAAACAGTGACTGTGCGGGGCTCCACCTGCCCAACTGTGTCATTCATTCACAGTGTTCTGATAATGTGGAAACTACAAGTACCGACAGACATTGTGGCTGTCGGCTTGTAGTTCTCAATGAGCTTCCAGGGCACTGTTGAGCACTCTAGGTAGTTAACTGAGTTTCCTTTCATTCAGTAACTGCCTATCTGTATCAGAGGTATGGGCAGCTACACAGACAGTCTGCAGGACCAGGGTATTACACCCACGATCTGGTTATCGCGGGTGCAATGCTTTACTGACGCCTAACAAAAATATGCATATTTTATTACCTGCAGAAAAATGTGCATTTATTTATTTTGTAAAGTAGAACTTATCCTTTATTGAATGAGAGTGTGATATAAATTGGCCAGTGGTTGGATAGGTTTGCATCAATGAGAACAGAAAACTGCTGGTCAATTTCTGTCAATAGAATTGGGCTCATTAGAATTTGATGACAAAGCTTCTTTGTGTGCTCTTGCTAAATAATAAATAAAACCTTTTTTTTTTAACAGTAGTTTGCCTATTATTCTTAAAAATTGCCAGAATTTAACAACAGCGTTTTCGCACATTGCCTCCAGTGGGATTTGCTTTAAGATTTTTTTTTTTACCACAAGAGCCGCTGAACCCTTTGTGAGTAGAATCTAGGCATATTCACCCTTCACTACTAAACAAAGAAATGTAAAACTACTGCCTGTTTAAAAGTTTTATTAAATTAAAAAAGATATCTCCATGCACAATTCTCAAATCTGTTAGGAAGTTTAAAATCCTAACTCCAAAATTTTGCATACAGCGGGGTATGCAAAAATGTGTGACAGGTTTTTATGCCTCCTTTGGACTCTATTGGGGAGGTTTTTCCCCACATCCTGTCCCTATGCCCCCCTTACAATAAAGGAGAAGAGCAGTTGTTACCCAAACAAAAATGCACAGACAGCAAAAAAACCTTGTCTGAAGTTCTAACTCATCCTCTCTTCCTCATCCTCTGTATTCAAAATATTTTTATTTAATTTTTTGTGTCCCCTTCGGAAAGATAATGTGACATGACAGGAGAACAAATGGCAATAAAACTGAAAAAGGATTTACCCCTAAAGTGGAAGTTCAGACAAAATGTAAACCAACTCCCACCCCCATTCTAATGCCTCGTACACACGGTCAGATTTTCCGACGGAAAATGATCGATGGGAGCTTGTTGTCAGAAATTCCGACCGTGTGTAGGCTCCATCTGACATTTTCCATCGGAATTTCCGTCACACAAAATTTTAAATCTGGATCTCAAATTTTCCGACAACAAAATCCGTTCTCGTAAATTCCGATGGTGTGTACACAATTCCGATGCACAAAGTTCCATGCATGCTCGGAATCAAGCAGAAGAGCTGCACTGGCTATTAAATTTCATTTTTCTTGACTCGTAGTACGTGTTGTACGTCACCACGTTCTTGACGTCCAGAATTTCCAACAAGATTTGTGTGACCGTGTGTATGCAAGACAAGTTTGAGCCAACATCCATTGGAAAAAAAAAACATGGGTTTTGTTGTCGGAATGTGCGATCATGGGTACAGGGCATAAGACTATTCTGTACTTTTCTAGTCTGAAGCCACTCCGGTCCCATCACATGATCAGGTCCCAGCACCAGTTTCAGTGTATAAGAGGGCTAGCCAACAACAGATGCCCCTAGTAAGCCTATGGGTGACATCACTGCCCAGGCTTGTGGGCCGTTGTCAGTGATCTCTCATCTTCACCTGAATGGCTTCAGAATAGGTAAGTATAGGCATTTTTATTCACAGGGTAGAGAGGATAGTCTTAGAATAGGGGTTGGAGTAAGTTTAGCCTTAATTGGACTTTGATTGAACTTCCAATTTAACTTGTTCTATCCAAAACAACATAACATTTTGTCCGGTATTGGATTTTAAAAATAATTTTGTGGGGGGTTTCTTTCTTATTTTTGCAATGCTAGGCTCTCATACATACAACAGTACAAACAAATGGCAACTGCCCCAACCCATAACTGGCCTTAACAGCAAGGAGCACATGGAAAACAACAAAGAAAAATTCCTAGCTCGATTTACCAGCCAGCCTGCAACAAACTGAATTGTTCTGTCTAACAGTTCACTTTAAAAACAGGGGTTTAGTTTGCACACATTTGCAAATACATTTGTAAGCTTCAGAGGCTGCGATAAGGCACCCTGCAGTACTAACTCTATAAATTTTGAGAGACTTAAGAGCGTAGAAGCACATATATAGTAATGAAAAGATTGAGGGCAGGTGTGCATGGAGGGAGCTCACTCCTCCTTAAAGGCACAGGAGTGCACTGGACACCTAGAAAATAGCACAATGGCAGCAATGGTGTCCAGTGCACCCCCTCACCAATTAACCGATAGTACAAACAAACGGCAACTGCCCCAACCTATAACTGGTCTGAACAGCAAGGAGAGCATGAAAGGGCCCATACATCCAAACATACATGTATTTTCTCAATTAATAATTTCCCTATCAAAGCCTTAGGAAATCCATTATCCCTTAAGTTAATGAAGCAAACTGAGAATCTGCCTTTTTGCCTTGTAGCTTACTACATAGTTACTAATGACATCATCCCAGCCTAATTCACTTTTCTGGCGCTCAAGAAATGCTTTTTAGTGCTTTTTGTAAATGTTATGATGCTCCTGTATATTGTGACATGGCTGGAATTTTTTCATATAGACCTAACATTAGGTCAAACATCATAAATATTTTAGGGTTTGAAGTACAGCAGTAATCAAGTAATGGGGTCAATGGACCCCTTTACTAGCTCACTGGGGCTAGGGATTGAGGATATCCAAGTTAGAATCAAGAACCTCCCACCTTCTGTCAGACCAGCTGCTGTACACATGGACAGAATGTCGGATGGTTTCTATTAAACCGGGTAATGCCGCCCTTTAGACAACAGGAAATGTGGAAGAGCCCTTGGGCATTGTTTTGAGAGGAAAGGTCTACTTTTTAGGTCTTGTACCCTTGATACAATGCTCTTGCTATGAAGACACCTTACTATGGAGAAGTTAGCCTGAATACTTGGTTAATTGGGTTTATTTTAGAAATGTTTCTATTTTATTATTATTATTATATTTTAATCCCAGAACAGACCAACTGCTTGTGGAATGGATATTCAAAAGGTCCTTTCTCTCAAGTCATTAGTATGTTGTAAAAGTGCCCCAGCTTGTGTTCTGTGTACCTGACTGAAAATTACATTCTGCTGGTGATACATTGTTTTAATTTTGTCCATTGCAAAAAATGATTTGTTTGTGGATGTTTGAGCAGGAAGAGAAAAACTGTCAGTGACCCATCCACTGCAAAGTGTGGTTGCTATGACAGCCTATTGTAGCACCTCTACAGCTTATAAAAGTACATAATAGTTGTTGCATACTGTAGTATTTTTTTTGTAAAATCACAATGACGTGAGACTTTACATTTTAGAACTTTGTGTACTTTGATAAATATTTTTTTACTTACGGGGAAGTGATTATTTCATACTGCATTTTTATTTCTGTGAGTTCTCAAAACAGTATTATTGGAAGAATAAAAACATAATGTTGAAATTTTGCAGATAATGGGAACACAATCATACACAATTAAGCACAGATAAGAACATAGTGCTTTGTAGCTCTGCTGGAAGCAAATGTGCTTTGTTCTTTACGTCCACCCTCGGTCACCACCATGTTCAATCTGAACTAACACTACTTAAAGGTGTGAAATAATCACTTATAAAGATATACTATAAAAAAGGTCTGTAATCAAGAGCTATTGTACCTCTCTCCTCAATACTTTCATTCTTTATATAATGATCACTTTTACCAGCTCTTTGACTTACTCAATAGAGCTGTGCAAAGAACAATAAGGATGTGCAAATTTCTTTAGCCCATAGCAACAAGGGGCACCATTTCGGACATGAACTGATTAAACACACTTGAACTGATTTCTGGAGTTGAGCTTTGCATTATTGTTTGCCCAGGCTATTATTGGAAATTGCACTAAGACTGAACCTATAGTTCATATATACAGAATCCAATTTTTATTATTAACTTACTTTGTACAGTATTAACAAGTGCATGTAAGACCCCACTGTTACATTTTTTTTATTCCATTTTTTTATTTCATAAATGCTTTATTATAACTTCAAAGGGATACAATCCAGGTGAAGATAACACACAGCACATAAAAAGGCATGCGTAACTTACAGAGAAAAACAACAGTACAAAATTGACAATTGGGAACAGTAACAGCAAAGACTATGTTGGGAGATAACCAATCTAAGAGTTAGTTTTTATTTATGTTAAATTTCTAACTCCTGGGCTGTGCTGATTTGTCGTACTGACTCCATTATGTACTCATCTAAGGAAAGGATCCTTATGGGGAGAGTAAGTCATTGCAGGTGGCTTTATGCTAGAGCACCCTTGAGCTTGATGAAAATTAGCATAGAGGAAGAAGGAATGAGGAAGAGGGAAAAAAAAACGGAGGGGGGGGGGTGGTTGGGTTTGTCGTTAGGAGGGGAGGAAGGATAGGGGTAAGTAAATATTTTAGATGGAGAGGAGGAAGGGAGGAAATGTGAATGGTAGTTATATATATATATATATATATATATATATATATATATATATATATATATATATATATATATATAAATTAAACCATAATGTAGGTGATGTCCATACACTCCTCCCGTGCTGGGTTTTCTAGGTACCATAGCCAGACCTAAGAAACCATGTTAGTTAACCTCATAAGGTCTCTGGTTACTTCCATATTATATGTAACAAGGTCCCGGGGCCCCAGAAGCCTATTGGTGACCTCAAGGGTTAGGGAGAGCTGACATCCTTCCTTGTAGAGTGGGTTACCAGGCAAGGTGGGTGTGATGCCAGAAGAAATGATGGGCGCCACTTTTTGAATGGGAACAAGAGATTTAATGTCTCTTAACAGAACTGTGGGAGAGAGGGTTAGGGCCAGGACACCATTAAGTAGATGCAATGGTAACTGGCAGACTCTGAGACTTCTATAGGTAGACAGCTATACGGTGGAAGCCCTCCAGCTGGATAACACTTGAGTATAGGTAGGACCGCTGTCTCCTTTGGCAACTAATCTTGCAACAGTCACTAACTGTCAGGAAGATCCTGCCAGTAACAGGCAATCCAGACCTATTGGTGCGCGATTGCGGGTGCCTATGCGCCCGTTAGCGTCTGGCGGCCTATTTAAACCTGGTTGTCACAGGTAAACATTGCTGTTTGCTCTGCAGTTTCCCGTGTGTTCCCTGATAATCTGAAACCTGTTTATACTTTTATCCGGCTTGTCTGAAGACTATTCCTGCTATCCGCCTGCACCTGATCCCCCCTTGTCTGACGATTCTCCTGCCTGCTCCTCTTGTTCTTCTGCTGCCTGCCTGATACCGAACCGGCCTGCCTGACCTTCCAAGACTACCTGTCTACTATACTTACCTGCTGCAGCCATCCAGCTCCAAACCCAGTCCACTGCTGCTACTTGCTGAGCTATCCAGTCTGCTATACCTGTCTGCTGAACCATCCAGACTGCTGTGCCTGCTACCTGATCCATCTGCTGTTGGTTCCAGTCTGCTGATCCAATTCCAGTCCTTGGTGCCTATTTGCTGTTCCGGTTGTCCTGATTCCTATCCTCGGAGTTCGATTTCAGCCTGCACTTCCAACTCCTACCTGAATCTCCTGAACCACTGAACTGATCTTCTGCTGTTGATCCTCCAGGCACTCGTACCAATCCTCACTCCTGAGCTCCTGTCTTTGCTACCAGGGGCCTCGAGTTGGAGGTGTAAGAGAGGCCATCCTCTGCAATTCGGGCTCACCTACTAAGTATGTAACACTAACGGTAGTTGTACATAACTCTTGGTAACACAGAACAGTCCTTTACTTATCTCACAGTATCCCACTTTAGATCTCCACTCACTAAGCTCCCAGTCTCTCACTAGACTTCCAGATCCCATTCATCACTGGATCCCTTGAGCTCTTCCACAGCTATCCTGCTGTATACTCCTCAATAAGGAAGAGCCGAACACCCCCCCCCCCCCCCGTTCGCACCAGAATTTTCAAATACCGTCTAAGTCTATTGACACGAACGTGAAAAATCAAAACTGCTAATTTTAAAGGCTTATATGCAAGTTATTGCCATAAAAAGTGTTTGGGGACCCGGGTCCTGCCCCAGGGGACATGTATCAATGCAAAAAAAGTTTTTAAAACATCAGTTTTTTCAGGAGCAGTGATTTTAAGAATGCTTAACCACTTCCCACCCGCCCTATAGCGGATTGACATCCAGGAAGTGGTTCTGTTATCCTGACTGGACGTCATATGACGTCCAGCAGGATAACATGCCGCGGCGCGCCCCCGGGGGCGCGCATCGCGGCGATCGGTGGAGCGGTGTGTCAGCCTGACACACCGCTACACCGATCTTGGTAAAGAGCCTCCGGCGGAGGCTCTTTACCACGTGATCAGCCGTGTCCAATCACGGCTGATCACGCTGTCAATGGGAAGAGCCGTTGATCGGCTCTTCCTCACTCGCGTCTGACAGACGCGAGTAGAGGAGAGCCGATCGGCGGCTCTCCTGGCAGGGGGGGTCTGCGCTGATTGTTTATCAGCGCAGCCCCCCCTCAGATCACCACACTGGACCACCAGGGATCGCCACTAGGACCACCAGGGAAGGGGCAACATGGATGGCCAGGTATGTACCCCATGGCCATCCACATGTGCCCAATCTGTGCCAATCAGTGCCCACAAATGGGCACTGATTGGCACCATTATGTCACTGATCTGCCCAGCAATGCCCAGATCTGCCCAGCAATGTTTTATCAGTGCCACCTGTCATTGCCCATCGGTGCCACCTGTCATTGCCCATTGGTGCCACCTGTCAGTGCCCATCTGTGCCCATCTGTGCCCATCAGTGCCCACCTATCAGTACCCATCAGTGCCACACATCAGTGCCACCCATAAGTACCCATCAGTGCCACCCATATGTACCAATCAATGCCACTTACAAGTGCCCATCAGTGCCGCCTATGAGTGCCCATTGGTGCCACCTATGAGTGCCCATCAGTGCTGCATACCAGTGCCACCTATCAGTGCCCATCAGTGCCACCTATCAGTGCCCATCAGTGCTGCCTATCAGTGCCCATCATCAGTGCCGTTTAGTGCCACCTCATCAGTGCCACCTCATTGGTGCCACCTCATCGGTGCCCATCAGTGCCCATCAGTGCCACGGTATCAGTGCCCATCAGTGCAGCCATATCAGTGCCCATCATTGAAGGAGAAAACGTACTTATTTACAAAAAATTTTAACAGAAACAAAGAAAAACTTGTTTTTTTTCGAAATTTTCTGTCTTTTTTTATTTGTTGCGCAAAAAATAAAAACCACAGAGGTGATCAAATACCACCAAAAGAAAGCTCTATTTGTGGGAACAAAATGATAAAAAATTTGTTTGGGTACAGTGTAGCATGGCCACGCAATTGTCATTCAAATTGCGACAGCACTAAAAGGTGAAAATTGGCCTGGGCGGGAAGGTGTCTAAGTGCCTGGTATTGAAGTGGTGAAAGTGAAACAATAAAAATGAAATATTTCTTTAAATATAGTGCCTGGGGGGGGTCCCCTTAGTCTGCCTTTAAAGTAATAATTTTTTCCAATGTTTAGATAGAACAGTACCGCAGCAAAATGGCATTTCTAAAGGAGAAAATGTCATTTAAAATTGCTCAGGCTGTAATGTATTGCCAGATCCCAGCAATATACATAAAAAATCAGTGAAAAACACAATGTGCCCCCACCCCCAAGTTGGGCTATTAAGGGGAACTCCACAGCAAATTTTTTTAAAAAATATAGCGTGGGGGTCCCCCCCAAAATCAATACCAGAGGGAACCCATGCCGTTTTTCTCTTAATTTTGTCATAGGGCTCCACTTAACCACTTCAATACACTATATTATATATTGTACACTGCACTATATACCCTGCACTGTATTATATATACTACACTGACTGCACTATATACTCTGAACTGCAGTATATATACTATACGGACTGTAATATATACTCTGCTGAAAAATTGTTTGTGGTGACAGAGCATGGTAACCCCTTACAGTTACTGTTGTTGGACTCAGGAACGGTCCCTGCTGTTAAATATTATTTAATAAATTGTAATTACATGCCCCTGTTAAACAGGGACAGAAACATTGGGCCTTAGGTGTTGGTGGTGCCAGAACATGGTAACCCCTCACAATTACTCTTGTTGGGCACAGGAATGGTCCCTGCTGTTAAATATTATTTAAAAAATTGTAATTACATGTCCCTGTTAAACAGGGGCAGAAACATTGGGACCTAGGTGTTGGTGGTGCCAGAACATGGTAACTCCTCACAGTTACTCTTGTTGGGCGCAAGAATGGTCCCTGCTGTTAAATATTATTTAAAAAATTGTAATTACATGCCCTGTTAAACAGAGGCAGAAACATTGGGCCCTAGGTGTTGGTGCCAGAACACGGTAACCCCTCACAGTTACTCTTGTTGGGTGTAGGAATGGGCCCTGCTGTTAAATATTATTTCAAAAATTGTTATTACATGCCCCTGTTAAACAGGGGCAGAGAAATCGGGCCTTGGGTAGTGGGAGTGCCACAACACTGTAACCCCTCACAGTTACTCTTGTTGGGTGCAGGAAGGGGCCCTACTGTTAAATATTATTTCAAAAATTGTAATTACATGCCCCTGTTAAACAGGGGCAGAAAAATTGGACCTTGGGTGGTGGTGGTGCCCTAAACCAAAAATATTTTTGGAAGCTAGCATCATCATGATTGAGGAGGAATAGGATAGGCAGCATAGGAAGTCTTTAAGGGATCCCAGATCCATAGCAAATCCAATCAGTTACATCAGCATCAGGTACTTGATAGCTGCTGATCCAGGACTGATTCATTTTTATAAATGTGAGCCTACCAACGGAGTCTGCGGTCAGGCGCACTCTTTGATCCATTACAAACCCTCCAGCAGCACTGAATATGTGTTCAGAAAGCACACTGGATGCAGGACAGGCCAGTAGCTCAATTGTATATTGAGAAAGTTCTGGCCAGTGGTCCAACCTCAAGACCCAGTAACTCAGTGAATGTTCTGTTGGAGAGGTCTGCAAGTGTGCTCTTGCCCCTAGATATTCCTGCACTATATAATGCAGACGCTGGCGATGGTTGCTAGCGAATGCAGACCTTGGCGCTGAGAACTGAAAAATTGTTTAACCACTTACCCACTGGGCACTTAAACCCCCTTCCTAACCATACCAATTTTCAGCTTTCGGTGCTCTCACATTTTGAATGACAATTACTCAGTCATGCAACACTGTACCTATATGAAATTTATGTTCTTTTTTTCACACAGATAGAGCTTTCTTTTGGTGGTATTTAATCACCACTAGGTTTTTTATTTTTTGCGCTATAAAAGAAAAAAAGACCGAAAATTCTGTAAAAAAATAATTTTTTCATTGTTTTTGTTATAAAATTTTGCAAATTAGTAATTTTTCTTCATAAATTTTGGCCAAAATTTATACTGCTACATATCTTTGGTAAAAATAACCCAAATTGGTGTATATTATTTGGTCTTTGTGAAAGTTTTAGGCTACTTTCAGACTAGGGCGGGCGTCGGCGGTAAAGCGGCGCTATTTTTTAGTGCCGCTTTATCGTTGTTTTAGCGGCGCTATTCAGTCGCTAGTGGGGCTTAAAACCACCCCGCTAGCAGCTGAATAGCGCCGCTAAAATGACGATACTTTTCGGGTGGTTAAAACCACCCAAATAACGCTGCTGCAGCTGCGCTATGCCAGCGGTTTGTTTTTAATGTGCAGGGGCGCTTTAGGAGCGGTGTATACACCGCTCCTACAGTGCTGCAAAGATGCGGCTTGCAGGACTTTTTTTACCGTCCTGCAAGCGCACCACTCCAGTGTGAAAGCCCTTGGGCTTTCACACTGGAGACACAGGAGAGGCTCTTTACAGGTGCTATGCAGGTGCTATTTTTAGTGCTGTAGCGCCTGTAAAGTGCCTCAGTGTGAAAGTAGCTATAGAGTCCACAAGCTATGGTGCCAATCTCTTAAAATTGATCACACCTGATGTACTGACGGCCATCTCATTTCTTGAGACCCTAACAAGCCAGGAAAGTACAAATACCCCCCAAATGACCCCTTTATGGAATGTAGACATTCCAAGGTATTTAGTAAGAGGCATGGTGAGTTTTTTGAAGTTGTAATTTTTTGCCACAATTCTTTACAAAATCAAGATTTTGTTTTCTTTTTTTTTTCACAAAATTGTTATATTAGCAGGTTATTTCTCACACACAGCATATGCATATCACAAATTACACCCCAACATACTTTCTGCTACTCCTCTGGAGTACGGCGATACTGCATGTGTGAGACTTTTACACAGCGTGGCCACATACAGAGGCGCAACATGCAGGGAGCACCATCAGGCATTCTAATTTCTTGACTACCTCTTACACTTTTGAAGGCCCTGGAGCAACAGGACAATGGAAACGCCCCAAAAATTACCCCATTTTGGAAAGAAAACAACCCAATGTATAATCTATGAGGCATAATGAGTCTTTTGAACATATCATTTTTTTCTACAAGTTTTTGGAAAATGTGTAAAGAAAATGAAAATGCATTTATTTTTAACCCAAAGTTGTCCATTTATGCAATATTTCTAACACATAGCATGTACATACCAAAAATGACACCCCAAAATAGATTCTCCTCCTCCTCCTGAGTATGGTGATACCACATGTGTGAGACTTTTACACAGCTTGACTACATAGAGAGGCCCAACATGCAGGGAGCACCATCAGGTGTTCTAGGGGCATAAATGTCAAATTTAATTTGACTACCTATCACACTTTTGTGAGGCACTGTAGTGACATGGATGTGGCATGGATGAGAACTGGTGCGGCATGGATGAGCATGAATGGGGATTGATGAGCCGTGGATGGGGATGGCTGAGCATAAATGAGTATGCCTGAGTACGGCTGGGTACAGCTGGGTATGGCTGAGTATGGCTGGGTATGCTGGGTACGGCTGAGTATGGCTGGGCAAGGCTGAGTATGGCTGGGTATGGCTGGGTACCACTGGGTATGGATGGGTACGGCTGAGTACGGCTGGGTATGGATGGGTACGGCTGGGTACGGCTGAGTACGGCTGGGTACGGATGGGTACGGCTGAATACGGCTGGGTACGGCTGAGTATGGCTGGGGGTGGATGGGATGGCTGAGCATGGATTGATGGATGAGTATTGCTGAGTATGGATGGATGGATGAGTATTGCTGAGTATGGATGGATGAGTATTGCTGAGTATGGATGGATGAGTATTGCTGAGGATGGATGGATGAGTATTGCTGAAGATGGATGGATGAGCATGGATGGCTGAGTATTGATGAGGATGGATGGCTGAGGATGGATGGTTGAGTATTGATGAGGATGGATGGCTGAGTATTGATGAGGATGGATGGATGGCTGAGCATTGATGAGGATGGATGGCTGAGTATTGATGAGGATGGATGGCTGAGTATTGATGAGGGTGGATGGAAGGATGGCTGGATGAGTGCTGGAATTGTCACAGATCAGTGATGTGGGCACTACACATCCAGCCCACAGTGTGATGGAGCGATCACGTGGTAAACGGCCGATGTCAGCGGCCATTTACCGTGATCCGTGATCCACAGGACCCGGCCATCACGGATATTCCTAGGTGCGCGCCCCAGGGGGAGAGCAGGAGCAAGATTCTGGGAGGACGTCAATGTACACCCTCCCAGAGTTATCGAGCCATGCTGTAGCCGTCATTTGGCTATAGCACCGTCGGCAAACGGTTAAAGGCATCGGTCAACTGCCCACCTTCCTCTGACCGAACAAAGCCTCAGAAACACATTGTCCAGCACCAGGAAATGGTAACCTCCCGGGGTCTGGAAATGCGGTACACACACTTTTATTCAAGGGCTCCTGAAGATGTTTTTTTGATCCTCTGCTCCCTCTGCAAAGGCAGGGTAAGTTCTGCAGCCTTACCCTTGCAACGTATGTAGCAGGCATGTTGTGATGCAATTTCTCCTTTTGGCCACAAGATGGAGACAGAGAGATGCTGACTTGTCCTTCCAGAAATCTCAGAAAGACAAAGCACACTGGCAAAAAGGGGAGTTTCAGGAAGTGTTGAGATAAATGAGGAGAGGGAAGTGCTGAGGTGAGAGAAAAGAGAGAGAGAGAGAGACACAAGTTTTCCACACAGCACTACAGAGAGAGTGCTGACAGGACACTGACGAGAGAGAAGTGCTGAGATGATTGAAAGAGAGAGAGAGACAGGTTTTCCACACAGAACTACAGAGAGAGTGCTGACAGAAGATCTGAGGAGGGCTGTCTGAGGAGAGTGAGGAGAGCGGTCTGAGGTACCAGCATCTGATTAAGGGGAGAGACGCACACTGACACCAGTGACTGTGTGACCCAACAGAGGGAGAGAAAGCTATTTTTCTCTTGAGACTACCGGGGAGAATTACCGTGAGGAGAGGGATAGAGGACAGGAGTGGTGAGGTGACGGGACTGTGCAGTGGACCGCCACCTAAGAAAGAGAGGGCCACACTGTCTACCAGCACCTGAGAGAGAGACACGCTTTTCCCGAGACTGTTGCCAAGAGACTAAGGATAAAGGAGCCAGGAACAGTGTCACCCACATGGTCCTCCACCGTTCAGCTCAGGGACCCTGCTCAGCAACTCAGCACCATCTAGTCCAGTGGAGACAACCCACACACCGCTTCAGGGATCACAAGATACATCCAGGTGTTCTGTTGGCCATTTCCCATCACCCTGCCAGTTCAGCTACCTGTGATCCAGTGCCTTACAACATTGCCAGGAGCCTGAACCACCATTTGGGACTTCTGTTGTGTCATCACCCAGAGGATTGGTGAGCGGGTGTAAACCCAACATCTTTCTTAGCAAAGTACAGACACTGCACGCAAACACCTGTTCCCTTTTATACTGTCAGAGGATGCTTGTTTGGAGATGCCACTTTTAGCCATTCTCTTCTTACAAACCACTACCTAATGGGATTTCCTAGAGGATTACTGTCTCACGTTTGATTGATTAAACCTACTCTCTTTACAAAGGACCCCAACGTTTGCTAGCAGAAGACACTAGTACCCTTGAACTCAGGACTTGTAACATTACAGAACTGTGCTTACTGTACCTGTTAACCCATTTCTTCTTTTTGTATTGTTACTTTCAATGGTGTTTGTGGCCCAGAAGGAGTTGAGAAGTTGATAGATCTTCTCTCCTCCTACTAAGTGTGTGTGTTATTGGCATATAGATTACTGCCCTTTTATAAATTTACAGTTGCTAAGTATTGAAGGTTGTCTTTTCTAATGTATTAATTCTTTACAGAAAGGTTTAACAGTGTTGTAAGCTTCTGTATACTTTAAACTGTGATAATATATTCAAATTGTCTATCATTACCAGGTGTGTGTCTGTTTTTGGTGATAATACACAGCCAGGATAACAGTATTTTCCACATGTGTCATTAAATGTGTTTGCAGTAATTTAATTTAACCAGCCAGAGAGGCTGAGGTCATTCTTGGGGTTGAGGAGGAGATCAGAGAACCCAAATTTACCAAGCAGCTACACGTAGATTAAGAAGGGTTGCCAGCCAGTAATGATCTCTCTCCTTAATACCACAAATCCTAGGGTCCTTTTGCAGGCTTTGCAGTATCAGGGAGGCCATGCAGCGTAAGTTTGCAGAGGCATTTGATTCTGAGTCCTCTGGGTCTCTAAGGATCACATTATTCGTAACTATCTCCTCCCAGCCACGTACAACTCCTTGGATTTCTGAGGGCTGAAAACCATCCCTTGAAGACTAAAGTGGGGGAAGATGGTAGTTGCGCTGTGATGAAGGGGGGGGAGGGAAGCTACAAAGATGACTAAAGTGGCAAAGTGAACTAAAAAAGCAGAAACGGGCCAATGCATGAATAGATCCTACATGCTAAAAGAACATGGTGGGGATGCAGTGCAGTGCAACGTAGCTGATCAACATGACATGTTGCGGGCAGACAAAGCCTAATATATAAAGGTAATCGTGAAACAGTGACTGCTTGAATATAGCAAAACAAAAATGCATATACCAACACAAATAGGGTGAATAATGACACAATGCAAAAAAAATATATATATAATGCAAGAAAAATATATGTGGGCTAGTGCCCCATTAGCAAAAACGTGCCAGATCCTGGTGAACTACAAGTGACAAATCCCTAGGACAAACATGAATATTAGTTCTATCATCCAGTCCAAAAAGCAAAAACACGTGATGAGAAACACAAAACAAGTCCAATCGTGAAGGGAGGGGGGATCTTCAGTGAGGACACCTCCGTGTTTGCAAACGTGCCTGGAAACTGGAATGCAAGTCCAATCAACTTACATTTAAAACAATGCTGCAGTGTGTAGTAACTACGAGCGCCGAGCTCGTCTCCTGTTGTTTGTCTATGGCAGCGTCCCGTGCTCCAATCCTAATGCATATCGTCACGTCACGTGACTTCTTCAGAGATTCAACAGGAGACGAGCTCGGCGCTCGTAGTTACTACACACTGCAGCATTGTTTTAAATGTAAGTTGATTGGACTTGTTTTATTAAATAAATATACCTTTTATATGGGATCACGCTATATGCGTCTCTTTCCCCCTCACACTGTACATCACTACTCTACCTGACGAACACTGAGGAGAGAGGCACGGGGACATATTCCAGTTTCCAGGCACGGGGACAGATTCCAGATTGGTGACACTCCTGGAGGCATACGAGCTCGGCGCTCGTGGATTGATGCCCACACTCACTTCATGAAAGTGAGTGCAACCTCCCCCTGTGTGTGTCTTGCCCCCCCTCCACTGTGGTCGTTGCAGAGTTATTTTACATGCTGTATACTTTTTATTTTTTATATTTCGCTTGGCATGTTCATCATTGTCACTGCCTGTATACACGGAACGTCTACACCTGCGGGTCATTTGCAACACAGGCTGTACACCTTACAGCTGTAAGGTAAGCGGCTTGCAAACACGGAGGTGTCCTCACTGAAGATCCCCTCTCCCTTCACGATTGGACTTGTTTTGTGTTTCTCATCACGTGTTTTTGCTTTTTGGACTGGATGATAGAATTAATATTCATGTTTGTCCTAGGGATTTGTCACTTGTAGTTCACCAGGATCTGGCACGTTTTTGCTAATGGGGCACTAGCCCACATATATTTTTCTTGCATTATATATATATATATATATATATATATATATATATATATATTTTTTTTTTTTTTGCATTGTGTCATTATTCACCCTATTTGTGTTGGTATATGCATTTTTGTTTTGCTATATTCAAGCAGTCACTGTTTCACGATTACCTTTATATATTAGGCTTTGTCTGCCCGCAACATGTCATGTTGATCAGCTACGTTGCACTGCACTGCATCCCCACCATGTTCTTTTAGCATGTAGGATCTATTCATGCATTGGCTCGTTTCTGCTTTTTTAGTTCACTTTGCCACTTAGTCATCTTTGTAGGTTCCCTGCCCCCCCCTTCATCACAGCGCAACTACCATCTTCCCCCACTTTTGTCCCATTTGTCCTGCCTTGGATCAGTACTTATGTGTTGCAGCAGTGTCCTTTTAGCATAGCCCCCCCCCCGACAGCCCAGGAGTTTCCACTTTCACATTGTCATCCCTTGAAGACTGCTGCATGTTAGTCTCGACATTTATGCTGACACAATCATCTTCTTTTTCCTGGGTGTTTGGCGGACCCGCAGGAATGCTATCTGGATAAAGGGGGCCTTGAGAGGAAAGGAAGTCCTCTTCTTCCTCCCGCTGTTCTGCCTCGAGAGCCCTGTCCATGGTTCCACGAAGCGTGTGCTCCAGCAGGAAGACTAGACTGATGCATGCATTGTCACTGCTCACCATCCTTGTGGCCTCCTCAAATGGTGACAGGACAGTGCATGCATCTCGCATTTTTCCCGTGTTTAGAACAGTCCCTGCACAAAATGACATTTCTAAAGGAATAAAAGTCATTTAAAACTGCTTGCGGCTGTAATGTAATGTCGGGTCCCGGTAATATAGATAAAAATCATTGAGAAAAACTGCATGGGTCCCCCCCAGCCCATTACCAGGCCCTTTGGGTCTGGTATGGATATTAAGGGGAACCCCGCACCCAAATTACAAAAAAAAGGCGTGTTCAGAAGATTTCACCTCACTTTCTGTCCCAATGACAATTGGATTTTGAAAATTTTGGGTTATCAGGGAAACTAGGATTGGTGATAAAGCATCAGTGGAGACACCTTTTTCCCATATTAACTCTTAGAGAAGAAAATTTTCCCTTCCTAGGGGTAGATTTCCTCTCACTTCCTGTTGTCTCCCTCCGTTTGTAAGTAGGAGTCGTTTGTAAGTCGGATGTTTGAAAATAGGGGACCGCCTGAATATACTATATGGCCTGCCCTATACACTCTGTGGAAAATTGGGCCTTAGGTTTTGGTGGTACCAGAACACTGTAAGCCCTCACAGTTACTCTTGGTGGGCGGTGGAAAGGGCCCTGCTGTTAAATATTTGATCAAAAATTGTAATTACACGCCCCTGTTAAACAGGAGCAGAAAAATTGGGCCTTAGGGAGTGGTAGTGGTGCCACAACACTGCAACCTCTCATAGATACTCCTGTTGAGTGCAGGAACAAGCCCTGCTGTTAAATATTTGATCAAAAATTGTAATTACATGCCCCTGTTAAACAGGGGCAGAAAATTTGGGCTTTAGGCAGGATTTGCATGATCAGGGAGGCCATGCAGCGTAAGTTTGCAGAGGCATTCTATCCTGAGTCCTCTGGGTCACTAAGTATCACATGATCCTCAAGCACCTCCTCCCAGCCACGTGCAACTCCATGGGTTTCTGGGGACTGAAAACCATCCCTTGAAGACTGCTGCTGATGCTGAGTGTTATCCTCCACCTCCATGCTGACACAATCCTCCTCCTCTTCTTCTTCCTGTGTGATCGGCGGGCCCGCAGGAATACTATCTGGATAAAGGGGGCCTTGAGAGGTAAGGAAGTCCTCCTCTTCCTCCTGCTGTTCTGCCTCAAGTGCCCTGTCCATTATTCCACTAAGCGTGTGCTCCAACTGGAAGACAAGAGGGACAGTATCACTGATGCATGCACTGTCACTGCTCACCATCCTCGTGACCTCCTCAAATGGTGACAGGACAGTGCATGCATTCTTGATCAGTAGCCACTGGCGTGGCGAAAAAAAGCCAAGCTCCCCTGACCCTGTCCTGGTGCCATACTCACACAGGTACTCATTGATGGCCCTCTGCTGCGTGTGCAGCCGCTGCAGCATTGCCAACGTTGAGTTCCACCTGGTGGGCATGTCACAAATGAGGCGGTTCATGGGCAGGTTGCATTCTCTTTGAATGTCAGCCAGCCGAGCACTGGCATTATATGACCGGCGGAAATGACCCCAGACTTTCCTGGCCTGCCTCAGGAGATTCTGTAAGCCTGGGTACCTGCTCAAGAACCGCTGCACCACCAAATTCAGGACGTGAGCCAAACAGGGAACATGGGTCAAGTGTCCCTGTCGGAGGGCGGAGAGGAGGTTGGTGCCATTGTTGCATACAACCATTCCTGGCTGAAGCTGGTGTGGCGTCAACCACCTCTAAGCCTGCCGCTGCAGAGCTGCCAGAATCTCTGCCCCAGTGTGGCTCCTGTCCCCTAAGAAGACCAACTCAAGCACCACATGGCATCTTTTTGCCTGAGTGCTTGCGTAGCCCCTTGAACACCTACGGAGCACCGCTGGTTCAGAGGACAAATCTGCACAGGAAGAGGCCATAGAGGATGAAGAAGAGGAGGGGGTGGAGGAGAGAGCTGTGGCAGAATCACCACTACTAGCATTTTGAAGGCATGGTGGCGGAACATGCTTCAACAATACTGAATCCTGTCCTGCATCCTTCCCAGCTGCCAGCAGAGTTACCCATTGCGCCGTGAAAGAAAGGTAACGTCCCTGTCCATGCCTGCTGGACCATGAGTCAGCGGTAATATGCACCCTACTGCTGACCGTCCTGTCCAACGAGGCCAAGACATTGCCTTCCACATGCTGGTAGAGAGCCGGAATGGCCTTCCGTGAAAAGAAATGGCGTTTGGGAACCTGCCACTGAGGTACCGCACATTCCACAAATTCACGCAAGGTAGGCAGAGTCTACCAGCTGAAAAGGCAGCAGTTGCAGTGCTAACAATATGGCCAAGCTAGCATTCAGACGCTGAGCATGTGGATAGCTGGGACTGAATTTCTTTCGACGGTTTAGCAATGGGGTAGGGAAATTTGCCTGCTAAAATCGAATGTTGGTGTACCGCTAGCAGACTGGCCATAAGTACTTGGGACACCTTTTTCCATACCTTCATTCCTCTCAGTGCAGGTTTTTGAGAGGACTGGAGGTATAGTGGGGTTGGAGATCCCAGCTGATGAGGAGCAAGGAGAGGTTCGCCTTGTTCTTTGATGTGGGTCTTTTAAGTGCTGTTGCCAACGGACTGCATGGGAGGTCGTTATATGTCTGGTCAAGCATGTGGTGCCCAAGTGGCTGCTGTTTTGGCCATGCTTGATACCCTTCAGACATATGTTGCAAATCGCAATAGGGAAATCTGCTGCACATGTTTCAAAAAAGGCCCATACCAAAGAACTTTTCAAAATATGCGGGGAGTCAGCAGCACCCTTCACCTGCTTAGCTCTGCGGTGTGATGCAATAGGGTGGCTGCCCTTAAGCTGCCCCCTGGAGGACATCCTGCCTTGTTGGAGATGTGCCTCCTCCTCCTCATTCTCCTCTCTTCTATCAGGCACCCAAGTAGAGTCAGTGACCTCATCATCCCTTCCTTCCTCGTCACTGGAGCAAACTTGGCAGTATGCTGCAGCTGGGGGAACATGACTCCCTGTTTCTTTACCTTCTTGGGCACCCCTCTCTTTAGGCTCAAGTTACTCCCTTCCTCAACCTGGGTACCATCATCGTAGCCTTCAAGGTGTTGCACATCCTCCTGCAGCATGTACCCGACACTGTGGTCGAATAGTTCAGGGGACTCCTCCGTGCATGATGGTGGGGCTAGGGATAGAGTGACTGTTGACATGGAGCCGATGGAATAGGCCACTTTGGCAGCTGCATTGGCAGGCAAACTACTTTCAGCCTGGATGACAGAGGATGAGGAGGATGAGGATGGCTTTGTTATCCATTCCACCAACTCTTCTGCATGTTGTGGCTCAATAACATGGCCAGCTGCAGAAATAAAGGACAAGCGTGCCCCACGGCCACATGCTGAGGATGCACCATGTCCATGAACAGCACTGTCGACTGTAGACACAGAACCTGCTTGCCCTCTTTTAGTGTGAGTGTCTGCCTCTCCTTGGCGGTCTTCCGGACATGCTGTAAATTTTGTTTATCAAAACCACACTACATTGTATTGTGTACTGTGTACACCACCAGAAAAGTAGTAGCAACTTCACTAGGGGTGCACGTTACTGTGTACACAAACAGAAGTGTAAAAACAACTATAGGTGTACTGTATGTATTGTTTACTGTGTACACCACCAGAAAAGTAGTAGCAACTGCACTATGGGTGCACGGTACTGTGTACACCAACAGACGTGTAATAACAACTGTGGTGCACTGTAGGGATGGGCTGTTTGTTCGAGCCGGCCGTTTGCTTGCTCGCCGAATTTCGAACATTATGGGCCGTTCGCGCCAAATTCGAGCGGAGCGTCATGGCCCATAATGCACTGCGTCATCACAGTGCATTGCTGGCTGATGATTGGCCAAGCATGCACTATGCTTTGGCCAATCACAGCGCCATCAGCGAAGAGAGTCATAATGTGGCCCTGCCTGTGGCCAATTATGGCTCAGGGGGTTAAGTACATGCCCCACACTATATAAGGCCGCCCGCACGTCGGTCTCGTGTAGTGTGTTGGTGGCATTTGTTCAGAGAGAGAGACAGAGAGCGTGTCATTTCATTTAGTTTGAGCAGGCAGGCAATTCCTGGTGTTCTGTTGCTAATATACTTCAGGCAGGCAGGCGAGACAGTTAGATAGCTGCAGTGTATTTAGTATATATATGCATCCCGGCTTTGTGTATATATATATATATATATATATATATATATATATATATATATATATATATACACTGTATACAGTTTAGCTTCATCTCTTCATCTCACTGCAGACCGTTCCTGGTGTACTGTCACTATACTTCAGGCAGGTAGGCGAGACAGTTAGCTGCAGTGTATTTAGTATATATATATATATATATATATATATATATATATATATATATATATATATATATATATATATATATATATATATATATATATATATATATATATATCCCGGCTTTGTATGAATATATATATATATATATATATATATATATATATACACTGTATACAGTTTTGCTTCATCTCACTGCAGACCATTCCTGGTGTATTGTTTCTAATATACTTCAGCCAGTCAGGTGACTCACTGAGCTGCAGTGCATTTAATATATATATAGATATATATATCTATATATATATATAAATATATATGTATATATATACAGGCTTGTATATATATATATATATATATATATATATATAGTCTAGCCAAGCCTATACCTGACTAGGCCATTGCCTGAGTGCATGTTCAAAGACACTTTCAGCCAGGCAGGTGACTCACTGAGCTGCAGTTCATTTAATAAATATATAAACAGGCTTGTATATATATATATATATATATATATATATATATATATATATATATATATATATATATATATATATATATATATATATATATATATATATAGTCTAGACAAGCCTTTACCTGACTAGGTCATTGCCTGGGTGCGTGTTCAAAGAAACTTTCAGCTACGCAAGTGACTCACTGAGCTGCAGTTCATAAAACATATATCCACTGCATTGCATTCCACCCAAGCCAATACCTTACTGTAGGCCATTCCTGGTGTACTGTTTTTAGTAAACTTCAGGTGTTGTTTTGCTAATCTAATTGTACAGTATATCTGGAAGGCCACCAAGGAGAGGCAGACGCTCACAGGCCAAGAGGGCAAGCAGGCTCTGTGCCTAGAGCAAACAGTGCTGGTCGAGGACATGGAGCATCATCAGCACATGGCCGTGGGGCACGCTTGTCCTTTTTGTCGACAGCTGGCCGTGTTGAGCCGCAACATGCAGAAGAGTTGGTAGAGTGGATGACCAAGCCATCCTCATCCTCCTCATCCTCTGTCACCCAGGCTCAGGGTACTTTGTCTGCCAATGCAGCTGCCAAAACGGCCTCTTCCATCGGCTCAATGTCATCAGTCACTCCTTCCCTAGCCCCACCATCATGCCCTGAGGAGTCCCCCGAACTGTTCGACCACAGTGTAGGGTACATGCTGCAGGAGGATGCGCAGCATTTTGAAGGCTCTGATGATGGCCCAGGTTGAGGATGAAGGCAGTAACGTGAGCCCAGAGAGAAGAGAGGGTGCCCAAGAAGGACAAGAAACTGGCAGTCATGTTCCCCCAGCTGCAGCATACCGACAGGTTTGCTCTAGTGGTGAGGAGGGAGGGGATGATGAGGTCACTGCCTCTACGTGGGTGCCTGATAGAAGAGAGGAGGAGGAGGAGGCACATCTCCAGGCAGGAATACCTAGGGGCAAGATCAGACTTGGAGACCTTTCCAACCGAAAATCCACTGGGTTACTGGGTCTTGAGGATGGATCACTGGCCAGAGCTTGCACAGTTTGCAATTGAGCTACTGGCTTGTCCTGCATCCAGCGTTCTTTCGGAACGCACATTCAGTGCCGCTGGAGGCTTTGTAACCGATCACAGAGTGCGCCTGTCCACCGACTTGGTTGATCGGCTCACCTTCATAAAAATGAATCAGTCTTGGATCACCAGCTACCAAGCACCTGATGCTGATGTAACCGAACAATTTTTTTATGAATGTGAGATCCCCTGCCTATGCTGATGCTGACTGACTATCCTGTTATGCCAAGTGACTATCCTATTCCAACTCAATGTTCATGTTGATAGCTTCTAAGAACATTTTTGGTTCTGGGCACCAGTGCCTAAAGCCCAATTTTTTGCCCATGTTTAATAGGGGCGCGTAATTACAATTTTTGGTGTAATATTTTGCAGCAGGGCTCATTCCTGCACTCAACTCGAGTATCTGTTAGGGGTTACAGTTTTGTGGCACCAACACCAGTGCCTAAAGCCCAATTTTTCTGCTCCTGTTTAACAGGGGTGTGTAATTACAATTTTTGCTGTAATATTTTGCAGCAGGGCTCGTTCCTGCACTCAACTAGAGTATCTGTGAGGGGTTGCAGTGTTGTGGCACCAGCAGCAGTGCCTAAAGCTCAATTTTTCTGACCCTGTTCAACAGGGGCATGTAATTACAATTCTTGATATAATATTTCACAGCAGGGCCCGTTCCAGCGCCCAACAAGCGTAACTGTGAGGGCTTACAGTGTTGTGGCAACACCAAAGGCCCAATTTTTCTGACCCTGTTCAACAGGGGCATGAAATTACAATTCTTGATATAATATTTCACAGCAGGGCCCGTTCCAGCGCCCACCAAGAGTAACTGTGAGGGCTTACAGTGTTGTGGCAACCCCACCACACCACCACCAAAGGCCCAATTTTTCTGACCGTGTTCAACAGAGGCATGTAATTACAATATTTGATATAATATTTCACAGCAAGGCCCGATCCAGCACCCAGCAAGAGTAACTGTGAGGGTTTACAGTGTTCTGGTACCACCAACACCTAAGGCCCAATTTTCTGCAGAGTATATAGGGCAGGGCCCTACTTTCAAACATTCGACTTACAAACGACTCTTACTTACAAACTACTCCTACTTACAAACAGAGGGAGACAACAGGAAGTTAAAGGAAATCTACCCCTAGGAAGGGAAATTCTCTCCTGTAAGAGTTAATATGGAAAAAAAAGTGTCTCCTCCACTGATTTATCAACAATCCTTGTTTCCATTAAAAAACCCACATTTTCAAAATCCAATTGTCATTGGGACAGAAAGTGAGGTGAAATCTTCTGAACAGGGGCACAGACAGCAAAACAAATGTTACAGGGGTGATGATAACCCTTCCCTATGTTTCCAAAAAGCTTTAAAATAGATTTTTTGGCTGGAGCCACACTTATGCCGTGTACACACGAGCGGACTTTTCGACGGACTAGGTTCAGCGGACCGGACTTCGTTGGACAATTCGACCGTGTGTGCGCTCCAGCGGACTTTTTTTGCCCAAAAGTCTGACGGTCCTAGAAATAAAACATGTTTCAAATCTTTCCGACGGACTCTAGTCCAGTCGAAAAGTCCGCTCGTCTGTATGCTAGTCCGATGGACAAAAACTGACGCTAGGGCAGCTATGGGCTACTGGCTATGAACTTCCTTATTTTTGTCCGGTCGTACGTCATCATGTACGAATCCATTGGACTTTGGTTGATGGTGTGTAGGCAAATCCGTTCATTTGAAAGTCTGTTGGAAAGTCAGTCAAAAAGTCAGTTGAAAAATCCGCCGGACCTAGTCCGTGGAAAAGTCCGCCCGTGTGTACGCGGCATTACAAAATGTACCTCTTCCAAATTACAAACAGATTCTACATATGAACAAACCTACAGTCCTTGTCTTGTTTGTACTGCCTGTATACTGCTGTTCAGAGTATATAGGGCCTGGGGGGCCAACGCCTTTTCTTTTTTTTAATTTGGGTGCGGGGTTCCCTTTAATATCCATACAAGACCCAAAGGTAATGGACTGGGGGGGTACCCATGCCATTTGTCTCACTGACTTTCATCCATATTGCCGGGACCCAACATTATATTAAAGCCGCAAGCAGTTTTAAATGACTTTTATTCCTTTAAAAATGTCATTTTGTGCAGGGACTGTTCTAAGCATGGGAAACACACGCCACTTTACAGGCATACTATAGACACACCCCCCCCCCCCCAGGTACGATATTTAAAGGAATATTTCACTTTTTTTTTTTTTACTTTAAGCATCATTAAAATCACTGCTCCCGGAAAATTTTTTTTTTTTTAAACTTTCTTTTGCATTGATACATGTCCCCTGGGGCAGGACCCGGGTCCCCAAACCCTTTTTAGGACATTAACTTGGATATTAGCCTTTAAAATTCGAGTCCCATAGACTTTAATGGTGTTCAAATGTTCGCGCAAACTTTCAGTCTGTTCACATGTTCTGGATGTGAACCGAAGCCCATCCCTAGTGCACTGTCTGTATTGTGTACTGTGTACACCACCAGAAAAGTAGTAGCAGCTGCACTAGGGGTGCACAGTATTTTGTACACCATCAGAAGTCTAATAGCAACTATGGGTGCACTGTACGTATTGTGTACTGTGTACGCCACCAGAAAAGTAGTAGCAACTGCACTATGGGTGCATGGTACTGTGTACACCACCTGAAGTATATTATAAAAAGTACACCAGGAATGGCCTGCAGTCAGATATAGGCTTGGCTACACTGGATGCAGTGCATATTTATATATATACAGTATATATATACATATATATATATATATATATACATATATATATATATATATATATATATATATATATATATATATATATATATATATATATATATATACACTGCATATATCTCTCATATATATATATATATATATATATATATATATATATATATATATATATATACAGCCAGGTCCATAAATATTGGGACATCGACACAATTCTAATCTTTTTGGCTCTATATACCACCACAATGGATTTAAAGTAAAACGAACAAGATATGCTTTAACTGCAGACTTTCAGCTTTAATTTGAGGGTATTTACATCCAAATCAGGTCAGTGTAGGAATTATAACAGTTTGTATATGTGCCTCCCACTTTTTAAGGGACCAAAAGTAATGGGACAGATTAACAATCATCCATCAAACTTTCACTTTTTAATACTTGGTTGCAAATCCTTTGCAGTCAATTACAGTCTGAAGTCTGGAACGCATAGACTTCACCAGACGCTGGGTTTCATCCCTGGTGATGCTCTGCCAGGCCTCTACTGCAATTCCCTTCAGTTTTGTCTTCAGCAAGTGAAATGCATGCTCAGTCGGATTCAGGTCAGGTGATTGACTTGGCCATTGCATAACATTCCACTTCTTTCCCTTAGAAAACTCTTTGGTTGCTTTTGCAGTATGCTTCGGGTCATTGTCCATCTGCACTGTGAAGCACCGTCCAATGAGTTCTGAAGCATTTTGCTGAATATGAGCAGATAATATTGCCTGAAACACTCGGAATTCACCCTGCAGTCACATCATCAATAAATACAAGAGAACCAGTTCCATTGGCAGCCATACATGCCCACGCCATGACACTACCATCACCATGCTTCACTGATGAGGTGGTATGCTTTGGATCATTAGCAGTTCCTTTCCTTCTTCATACTCTTCTCTTCCCATCACTAGGGTACACGTTGTCTGTCCATAGGATGTTGTTCCAGAACTGTGAAGGCTTTTTTAGATGTTGTTTGGCAAACTCTAATCTGGCCTTCCTGTTTTTGAGGCTCACCAATGGTTTACATCTTGTGGTGAACCCTCTGTATTCACTCTGGTGAAGTCTTCTCTTGATTGTTGACTTTGACACACATACACCTACCTTCTGGAGAGTGTTCTTGATCTGGCCAACTGTTGTGAAGGGTATTTTCTTCACCAGGGAAAGAATTCTTCGGTCATCCACCACAGTTGTTTTCCGTGGTCTTCTGGGTCTTTTTGTGTTGCTGAGCTCACCGGTGCAGTCTTTCTTTGTAAGGATGTTCCAAGCAGTTGATTTGGCCAAACCTAATGTTTTTGCTATCTCTCCGATGGGTTTGTTTTATTTTTTCAGCCTAATGATGGCTTGCTTCACTGATAGTGACAGCTTTTTGGATCTCATATTGAGAGTTGACAGCAACAGATTCCAAATGCAAATAGCACACTTGAAATGAACTCTGGACCTTTTATCTGCTCCTTGTAAATGGGATAATGAGGGAATAACACACACCTGGCCATGGAACAGCCAAGCAGCCAATTGTCCCATTACTTTTGGTCCCCTAAAAAGTGGGAGGCACATATACAAACTGTTGTAATTCCTACACCGTTCACCTGATTTGGATATAAAAAACCCTCAAATTAAAGCTGAAACTCTGCAGTTAAAGCACATCTTGTTTGTTTCATTTCAAATCTATTGTGGTGGTATATAGAGCCAAAAAGTTTAGAATTGTGTCGATGTTCCAATATTTATGGACCAGCATTGAGTTCCACCTGGTGGGCATGTCACAAATGAGGCAGTTGATGGGAAGGTTGCATTCCCTTTGAATATCAGCCAGCCGAGCACTTGCATTGTATGACCGGCGGAAATGACCACAGACTTTTCTGGCCTGCCTCAGGAGATCTTGTAAGCCTGGGTACCTGGTCAAGAAACGCTGCACCACCAAATTCAAGACGTGTGCCAAACATGGAACATGGGTCAAATGTCCCTGACGGAGGGCGGGGAGAAGGTTGGTGCCATTGTCACATACAACCATTCTTGGCTGAAGCTGTTGTGGCCTCAACCACCTCTGAGCCTGCCCCTGCAGAGCTGACAGAATCTCTGCCCCAGTGTGGCTCCTGTCCCCTAGACAGACCAACTCAAGCACCACATGACATCTTTTTGCCTGACTGCTTGCGTAGCCCCTGCTTTGCGTTTATGGAGCACTGCTGGTTCAGAGGACAATTCTGCAGAAGAGGCCATAGAGGAAGAAGAAGAGGAGGGAGGGGAGCATACAGATGTGGCAGAATCACCACTAGCTTTTTGGAGGCATGGCGGCAGAACAAGCTCCAACACTGAACCCTGTCCTGCATCCTTCCAAGCTGCCAGCAGAGTTACCCAGTGCGCCGTGAAGGAAAGGTAACATCCCTGCCCATGCCTGCTGAACCATGAGTCAGAGGTAATATGAACCTTACAGCTGACCGCTCTGCCAATGAAGCCAAAACATTGCCTTCCACATGTCAGTAGAGAGCCTGAATGGCCTTACGTGAAAAGAAATGGCGTTTTGGAACCTGCCAATGTGGTACACCACATTCTACAAATTCACAAAAGGGGGCTGAGTCTACCAGGTGAAAACGCAGCAGTTGCAATGCTAGCAATTTGGCCAAGCTAGCATTTAGATGCTGAGCATGTGGATGGCTGGGACCGAATTTCTTTTTTTTCACGGTTCAGCATCTGGTTTAGGGAAATTTTCCTGCTGAAATAAACTGGTGGTGTACTGCTAGTCGCAAGTACTTGTGACACCTATTGCTATACCTTCATTCCTCTCAGTGCAGGTTTTTGAGAGGACTGGAGGTATAGTAGGGTTTGAGATCCCAGATGAGGAACAAGGAGAAGTCTGCTTTTTTCTATAGTGTGGGTCTTTCAGGTGCTGCTGCCAACGGACTGCATGGCAGGTCATCATAAGTCTGGTCAAGCATGTGGTGCCCAAGCGGCTGCTGTTCTGGCCACGCTTGATCCGCTTCAGACATAGGTTGCAAACAGCAATGGTGCGATCTGCTGCACATGTGTCGAAACAGGCCCACACCAAGGAATTTTTAAAAGTCAGCGGGGAGTCAGCAGTGCCCTGCACCTGCGGAGCTCTGCAGTGTGATGCAATAGGGTGGCTGTCCTTAAGCTGACCCCTGGAAGACATCCTGCCTCGTTGGAGTTGTGCCTCCTCCTCCTCACTTTCCTCCTCTCTTCTCTCATAACAAATTTGGCAGTATGCTGCAGCTTGGGGAACATGACTTCCAGTTTCTTGTCCTTCTGTGGCACTCCCTCTCTCTAGGCTCACGTTACTCTCTTCCTCAACCTGTGAACCAACATCGGAACCTTCAAATCGCTGCGCATCCTCCAGCAGCATGTAACCGACACTGTGGTCGAATAATTCTGGGGACTCCTCCGTGCATGATGGTGGGGCTACGGAAGGAGTAACTGTTGACAGGGAGCCGGTGGAATAGGCCGCTTTGGCAACTGCTTTGGAAGGTAAACTACTATAAGCCTGGGTCACAGAGGATGAGGAGGATGAGGACGGCTTCGTTATCTACTCCACCAACTCTTCTGCATGTTGTGGCTCAATCACATGGCCAGCAGCAGAATGAGAGGACAAGTGTGCCCCATGGCCACCTGCAGAGGATGCACCATGTCCACGACCACCACGGTTGACTGTAGACACAGAGGCTACTTACTTGCCCTCTTTTAGTGGCCTGTGAGCGTCTGCCTCTTCTTGGCGGCCTTCCGGACATGATGGGGATTATTTCTTTTCACAGCACACTACACTGTACTATATACTGTGTACACCACCTGCGCTGTATTAGAAACGGTACACTGGCTGCACTGTATTGTATACTGTGTACACCGCCTGAAGTGTATTAGAAACTGTACTCACTGCATTATATACTGTGTACATCGCCTGAAGTGTATTAGAAACTGTACACCAGCTGCACTGTAATACCTACTGTGTACACCACCTGAAGTGTATTAGAAACTGTACACATTGTATTATATACTGTGTACACCGCCTGAAGTGTATTAGAAACTGTACACCGGCTGCACGGTATTATATACTGTGTACACTACACTGAATGCAGAGTATATATATATATATATATATATATATATATATATATATATATATACATATATATACTAGACTGTATATATACTAGAATGTGTGTATATATATATATATATATATATATATATATATATATATATATATATATATATATATATATATATATATATATATATATACTAAATATATAGTCAATGCTAAATGCAGAGTATATTTATATATACACACAGTGTCTCACAAAAGTGAGTACACCCCTCCCATTTTGTAAATATTTTATTATATCTTTTCATGTGACAACACTGAAGAAATTTCATTTTGCTACAATGTAAATTAGTGAGTGTCCAGCTTTTTTAACAGTGTAAATTTTCTGTCACCTCAAAATATCTCAACACACAGCCATTAATGTCTAAACAGCTGGCAACAAAAGTGAGTACACCCCTAAGGCAAGGTTTACACTGGTGCGACACGACAGCCGTCCTACTTTGGATCTGACTTTGCCCTGCGACTTGAAGCCGACATACATCCGACTTTCAATGAACAGGGATCCAACTTGGATCCCCGCCAATACCAGGCACTGTGTTTGGTATGAATCTTGAGGGGGAATTCCACGGCAAATTTTTAATAAAAAGCCAGCATGGGTTCCCCATGGGTCCTTCGGTCTGGTATGGATTTTAAGGGGAACCCCCTACGCCGAAAAACTTATCTGAGCATGCAGCCCGGCCTGTCAGGAGAGGGGATGGGGATGAGCGAGCGCCCCCCTCCTGAACTGTACCAGGCCGCATGCCCTCAACATGGGGGTGGGTGCTTTGGGGCAGGGGGGCACCCTGCGGCCCCCACACCCCAAAGCACCTTGTTTCCATGTTGATGAAGACAAGGGCCTCTTTCTGACAACCCTGGTCGTTGGTTGTCGGGGTCTGCGGGTGGGGGCTTATCGGAATCCAGGAGCCCCCTTTAATAAGGGGCCCTCAGATCCCAGCCCTCCACCCTATGTGAATGAGTATAGGGTATATCGTACCCCTACCCATTCACCTGGGGAAAAAAGTGTCAATAAAAAAAAAAACACACTAGCCCAGTTTTTAAAGTAATTTATTAGGCAGCTCCGGGGGTCTCTTCCAACTTGGGGAGTTTCTTCTGACTTCTCCGCTCTCTCCGGCCTCTTGTCCTGGTCTCCAGTTCTTCTCCCACTCTCCGGTGTCTTCTGCCGGGCTCCTCCACTATCTTCTGCTCTTTTGCCTGCTCTTTTGCTAGCGTTGGCCCGGTTTTCTCCGTAGTCTTCTTCCCTCCGGTCTTCTTCCGATGTTAACACGATGCTCTGTCCCGTTGCAATGCCTGCTCTTTTGCTACCGTTGGCCCGGTTTTCTCCGTAGTCTTCTTCCCTCCGGTCTTCTTCCGATGTTAACACGATGCTCTCTCCCGTTGCAATGCCGTGTGCGTGGTGTGCAATGACTTATAATGGCATGGGGCGTGGTCACAGGGTGATGTCACCCCGTGACCCCGCCCCTTAAGACGTCACCGCCCCATCAAACCCCAGGCGGTGACGTCATAAGGGACGGGGTCACCGGATGACAACCAAAGGCCAGGGTCCTCATCAACAAGGGGACAAGGTACTTTGGGGTGGGGGGTGCTTTGGGGTGGGGGGGCACTCGCTCGTCCCCACCCCCTCTCCTAACCGGCCAGCTACATGTTTAGATAAGGGTCTGGTATGGATTTTGGGGGGACCCCCATGCCGTTTTTTCAGCATAGGGGTTCCCCTTAAAATCCATACCAGAACGAAGGACCTGGTATGCCCCTGGAGGGGGAACCCATGCCAGTTTTATTTAAAATTTGACGTGGAGTTCCCCCTCAAGTCGGATCCAAAGTAGGATGGTTGCCATGTTGCACCAGTGTAAACTCGGCCTTAATGAAAATTGGGCCCAAAGTGTCAATATTTTGTGTGGCCACCATTATTTTCCAACACTGCCTTAACCCTCTTGGGCATGGAGTTCACCAGAGCTTCACATATTGCCACTGAGTCTTCTTCCACTCCTCCAGGATGACATCACGGAGCTGGTGGATGTTAGAAACCTTGCGCTCCTTCACCTTCCGTTTGAGGATGCCCCACAGATGTTCAATAGGGTTTAGGTCTGGAGACATGCTTGGCCAGACCATCACCTTTACCCTCAGCTTCTTTAGCAAGGCAGTCGTCGTCTTGGAGGTGTGTTTGGGGTCATTATCAAGTTGGAATACTGCCCTGCGGCCCAGTCTCTGTAGGGAGGGGATCATGCTCTGCTTCAGTATGTCACAGTACATGTTGGCATTCATGGTTCCCTCAATAAACTGTAGCTCTCCAGTGCTGGTAGTACTCATGCAGCCCCAGACCATGACACTCCTACCACCATACTTGACTGTAGGCAAGACACGCTTGTCTTTGTACTCCTCACCTGGTTGCTGCCACACACACTTGACACCATCTGAACCAAATAAGTTTATCTTGGTCTCATCAGACCACAGGACATGGTTCCAGTAATCCTAATCCTTAGTCTGCTTGTCTTCCACAAACTGTTTGTGGGCTGTCTTGTGCATCATCTTTAGAAGAGGCTTCCTTCTGGGATGACAGCTATGCAGACCAATTTGATGCAGTGTGCGGCGTATGGTCTGAGCACTGACAGGCTGACCCCCCGCCCCTTCAACCTCTGCAGCAATGCTGGCAGCACTCATTCATCTATTTCCCGAAGACAACCTCTGGATATGACGTTGAGCATGTGCACTCAACTTCTTTGGTCGGCCATGGTGAGGTCTGTTCTCAATGGAACCAGCCCTGTTAAACCGCTGTATGGTCTTCGCCACTGTGCTGCAGCTCAGTTTCCAGGGTCTTGTCAATCTTCTTAATGTCTATGCCATTTTTATGTAGAACAACAATTCTTTTTTTCAGATCCTCAGAGAGTTCTTTGCCATGAGGTGCCATGTTAAACTTCCAGTGACCAGTAGAGAGTGAGAGTGATAACACCAAATTTAACACACCTGCTCCGCATTCACAACTGAGACCTTGTAACAGTAATGAGTCACATGAGACCGGGGAGGGAAAATCACTAATTGGGCCCAATTTGGACATTTTCACTTAGGGGTGTACTCACTTTTGTTGCCAGCGGTTTAGACATTAATGGCTGTGTGTTGAGTTATTTTGAGGGGACAGCACATTTACACTGTTATACAAGCTGTACACTCACTACTTTACATTGTAGCAAAGTGTAAGTTCTTCAGTGTTGTCACATGAAAAGATAGAATAAAATATTTACAAAAATGTGAGGGGTGTACTCACTTTTGTGAGATACTGTATATACTTGACTGACTGTATACATATATCAAAAACACTGCAACTAACTAACCTGCCTGCCTAATCTAGCTCAATCTATCTCCATTCACATTCACACACTATACGTGGCCGCTATGTGAGCATCCTTATATAGTGTGGGGCGTGGACTTAGTCCCCCTGAGCCATGATTGGCCAAAGGCAAAGAATCCAAAGCATGGTGGGCAGTGGCAAGGAAGAGAAGGAGGCTTCTAATGATACACAGTCCTTCAGTTTAGAAGTAAACTTCCATTTCACCGCCCTGGAAAGTTGACATGCCCAGAAATATTTTCTAAGATTGGGAAGACCCAAAGTACCCCATGATTTAGGCACCACCAACTTTGCCCAGCTATTCCAGGGAAGGGACCCAGCTTCACCGGATTAGTTGGTATTGCCTAAATCTTGGGGTTCTTTGGGTCTTCCCGACCTTAGAAAATATTTCTGGGCATTTCAACTTTCCAGGGTGGCGGACTGAAAGTTCCCTTCTAAACCAAAGGACTGTGTTCACTGCCAGAGTAATTTGGTATACATCTTCTTACAATATATGCTGAAAAAATGAAAGTGGTACTTTAATAGATCCCCATCTGCACCTTGTATAGGAACCTCTGGAGAACTCTCATTTTCAGGATGGCTGCACAGCTAACCCAGGAAAGGTGAGGTTTTGTCCCACAGAAGGAGATCACGTTGTGAAGCTTGCAGTTCTGAAAGGAAATTCCTAGAAAATAGTTTGGATAAGTCAAATGGAAGCTGGATCCCCAGGTATGTAATGATAAAATTGTGTATATTTTGTCTAAGTCCCAGTGCCCGTAGTACTGTAAACATGTAGTGCCAGGTCACACTATCAAATAGCTTCTCGGCATTAATATTTAGAAAGAAACCAGCTATTGAAGGCAAGCCAGTAAGGCTGCATTCACACTTCAGCGTTTTGAATCGTGTGCAGATTTGCCGCGATTCTGCCCGCAATTTCAAAGCCCTGATATGTGAATGACAAATTGCGGGACTCCCATTTGAGATGCCATTTATTTGAATGACACCTGAAATCATGGTGCGGGTCTGCAGCGATTGTCGGGCTATAAATCACGCTGCGATCGCACCAACCCGCATCACGTGAAGCATGTCGCCCAAAAGTAGCTCTTGAACTTATTTTTGGCGTCATGCCTCACGAGATGTGGGTTTCCGTGATTGCATCGCGATTTATCGCGACCGGCACTGTGATTTCAGGTGTCATTCAAATAATGGCATCTCAAATGGGAGTCCCACAATTTGTCATCTGCCTGTGATTCAAAACGCTGAAGTGTGAATGCAGCCTAACATAGATTAATGGCTTCCACTGTTCCACTTAGATGCCCCACTTGGGGATAGGGAATAACAACATACTTGCTCCTACCTGGGAACAGAGGGTAACAACTTATCTGTCTATACATAGGGGAAAGGATAAGAGCTTACATCTCCCCACCTGGTGGCAAAAGCTAACAACTTGTCTGTCCCTACATGGTGGCTGAAGGTAAAAAACGTACCTGTTCCCACTTGGCAACAAAGGGTAATAACTTTTCTGTACCCACCTGAGGTCTGAGAGTGACACGTTCCCCAAGTCCCCAGAATGCCTAAACAGTCTTCTTGGAGCTGCTGGAGAAGCTGGTGTTTATTTATTGACCGGCTATCCTTTTGGAACTTCTGTAAAGTACTAAAAAGAATATGAGCTGCACATTTGAGGAAGGAATTCTTTCAATGGGAATACAGTGCACACTTATTGTTCATTAATGAGAAAGCATTGATCCCTTTGATTAGAATTACAGCCACACCACTAGCCTTGTCAGAAAGAAGTTTGTACTCAGAGGGCTGTGTAGACCACAACTGCTGACCTCTCCTAAAAATGCTAGTTGTCAGGCTTTATGCTGATCCAGTGGCTCTTGTACTTTCTCAGTTTCTACCCTGGAACAAGCATGCAGATTAGGAATTCTGACTTGCTGTGACTTAATTTGCTGCACACCCGTTCCAGTTGAGTGAGTCAACAGCATCAAAGCCAAAAAAACATTCAGGCAGCCAGCAACACTAGATGGAGGCCAGCAAGAGCAGACAATGTATTTCTCTCAGCACAGGTTTCCTTTAATGTGGCTTTTCTTTAAAGATTGCAGAGGAAAAACATTATGTCTGTTAACAGGAGCTCTCTGCGTTTCTGGAGAATTCAACGTAGCATCCAGTGAGCTCTCCATGGAACAAAAGTTAAAGGAACGGATGCCCAAAGGGAGCTGCTGCCAGCTTCATAATTGGGCTTAGCTCACTTGATTATGCCTTATTCTCTGACCTGTAAATCTAAGCGTGGAGCTTAGGTTTGTTAAGAATCACATGTCAAAATTTAATGAGTAATGAGTCTTCAGCTTTGCCTAAAAAGATGTCAGTGTAGCTTGGAAAATTACTATGCTGCTACACTCCTACAAAAAGTTCATATCAGGAATTAATGATGTGGAATATTGTTGTACATTAATTATCATGAATATTGCTACAAATTATAATAAAAAGTAACATGCCCTGTAGTGTATTTTAAAACAATTTTGAAGATATTTCTGAGTTCTTCCATAAAAAAAATTGCTGTCTTATGTTTCTCCTCTCATCACAAAGGTCCTTAGGGAGTTTAAAATGTAATAAAGGAATTTATTATTGCTTCCTGTAATTACACTGAGGCATAGGATTCACTGGAACTGTTGTTTGAAGCATAACTATACTGGATGTTACAACACATGGATATGTAAGTATGATATATGGTAAGTCGTTTAAATTTTTTTTTTTTTGTAGAACAATTATAATTTTATTTTTTTTATTGAAGTTTACAATAATACAATTATATAAACCGTTAGCCATTCAATCATAAGTTTTGTAATATTCGTTACATTCAGGAGGATCTGTTGATAAACTGTACGCTTTCACAAAACTAGCGTATATATAGAGAACTGTGGCTAGTAGCAAATGTTAACCATAAAGCAGAAAATAACTGGGATAAAGGGGAGAAAGGGAGAGTGAGAAGGGTGTGGAAAATCTTTGGCTTCCATCGAAACAATGGTATGCAAAACAATTGGAATAATATCCTCCTGATAACACTGTTTTGCATACCATTGTTTCGATGGAAGCCAAAGATTTTGAATTTTGGAGTATGAGGGTTTTCCACATGACAGTATGGATTCATACGTGTAGTGTGTGTGTGCCATGGTGATTACCTCTGGCAGGGTTGGGATGTTTGGCGACTTCCAGCATCTGGTGATGAGTAGTCTAGTTGCCAGGAGTATGTGTGTGAGCACAAGTCTAGAGGGTGATAGAATGGGCTCCGGAATCATGGATTAGAGTTTCCACTTTTTTCCAAAGGTTAGTTAGGGCTGGGCATGTCCATAAAATATGGAACAGGGTACCGGTGTAATTACAATTTTTCCAGCAAAGGGGTAATGTGTTTGACTGGAATTTGGCCATTCTATGTGGTGTTAGGTACCATATCAGTGTTATCTTGTTTGTTAATTCCCATAAGGATGTGCAGCATGTAGTTTTATATATTGATTTTAAGGCCTTTTGCCATTGCTAATCTGAAAAGTGTGACTGTAGGTCTTCTTCCCAATCTGTGTATGGTTCAGATTTATGGAAAACCATTTTTTTCTGTAGAGTAGTATATAATAGTGAAATACCTTTTGCGTCTGTGTTGTTCGAGAAAAAGAAATTCCATAGTCTGGTAGGTAATTCTCCTTCCAAGATAGTATGCGCTGCGAGACACTTTTGGATTCTATGGAAATTGAAATAATCTGTGGCGGGTGCACCCTAAGTCGTTTGAACCTGAGTAAAGGATTTGTGTATTAGCTTGTCTCTGAGGTCAGACGTGGTTAAGGCCTGATCTAATATCCAATTGGGTAAGGTTAGGTCAGGTGACATTAGCTGGAGGGTGTGTACAGGTATTTGTAGACGTTTGGGGGTGAGCGTCAGTCATTTGGTATTATGAAATATTTTCCATGCCTTAACTGAAGCTCGGATGGTCGGGGAGTACAGGTGTAGGTGTGGTATGTTGGTGGTGGTGCTAAACAACCAGTTTTTAAGGTTGCCACCTGGTGTCATGTTATTTTCAAAATTACCCCATAATGTGTTTGGTTGTTTACTTGTCCAGTCATTTGGGATAGTATGGTAGCTAGGTAGTAATCTTTTATGTTATAATGTGCCCCAGACAACGTCAGAAGTGTGACGAAACGCGCGTCGGGAGGAGCTGACGTGCTGACGTTCCGCATGTACCGTCTGCAGGACGGGTGATTGCTTTAGCCGACCGGCTTATTTTTATGCTGCTTTGATTCTACTACACTGTAAGTGTTTTTAAACTTTCTAAATAAACGGTAGTTACCAGGATTACGCTATGGTGTTTCCCTTTCTTTTCCTGGGGAACCTCTGAATGGGAACCATCCCTTTATCCTTGAGTTGCATTTACATCCTTCCATGGTGTGACCGATCCCCTGTGCTTGGTGGAGCAGTGTTTTTCATCATCCCCTCCGGATAAAGGCAGTGGAGATTGTTGTCCAACCATTCCATCCAGATAAAGGCCCCGACCGGGTTAAGGTCGCAAGTTCCTTTGGGCTTGCCTCGTGGTAAGCGCGCATTTTTTACTGAATTATCACGGTGGTGTGGTGGTGGAATTACTCACTTAAATTATTCATTCCACTTAGAAGACCGGGATTTGAGCCTAAGGCCTTTTTTCACAACACTTTTTATGGACTAATTTTCACTTTATTAATGCAGTAAAATTTAATCATTATTGGTTTACTATAATAGGTTTATGGGTATACACATTTTTATGTTAACATTTTTTAAGTTAAAGTATTTAAGGTTAATTTTATATTTAAATACTAATTACTCACTCTTGGGATATAGCGCTGCTACCTTTGGTACTAGTAATCTTTTATGTCAGTGTATCCCATTCCTCCCGCTACTCTGTGTTTGATTATTTTTGAGTGACTGCTTCTCGTTTTTTTGCCCTGCCATACATAATTGTGTACAATGGATTGGAGAGAATTGAGATATGAATTAGATAGTGGTATAGGCAAAGTACGGAATATATATAGTAGTTTCGGAAGTATGAGCATTTTGAAGGCTGACAACCTACCAGACCATGAAAACTCATATTTAGAGAGTTTGGTTGTTTCACTGATAAGCATTTGTTTGGTTTCAGCGTAGTTATTACTGAAAAGCCCTTTTGTTGATTTGGTAAGTATAATGCCTAGATAAGATATACCCTTGTCAGCCCATGGGTAGGTATAGAGGTTGCGTAATATGTTACTGGTTATGGTATCAAGACCTAAGTCCAAAACATATGACTTATTTTCGTTGACTTTATAGTACGAGACAGTACTAAATTTTTGTAATACAGATTGCACCGAAGCCAAGGAAGACACAGGGTTAGTGAGCATCATATCATCTGCAAAGAGATTAATTTTGTGATCAATAGATCTAATTTTAAAGCCTGAAATGTGGGCATTAGATCTAATATGTTCCTCTAAAGGTTCCATCAATAGATTGAAAATTAGTGGTGATAAGGGGCAGCCTTGGCGGGTGCCATTGGTAATTGGAAATGGTTTCGAGAGCATCTCCACCACGTAAACTTGGGCCGAGGGTGTCGAGTACAAGGCCAGTATGGCGGAGAGGATGTGGCCCTGGAATCCAAATTTATGAAGTGTTGCTTTCAGATATGACCAGTGAACTCTATCGAATGCCTTCTCTGCCTCCAAGGATGGGAGCAGAGAAGGCGTTCGGGTTGTCTCAGCAGGGTGGATTATATTGATGATTCTGCGGGTTGCATCAAAAGTTTGCCTTCCCTTTGTGAAACTAGATTGATCTGGATGTATCAGTAGGGGCATAACGTTCACTAATCTGGTCGCTATAATTTTTTCATAGATTTTTGTGTCTATATTTAAGAGTGAGATGGGTCGAAAATTTTGCGGTGAGATAGGTTCCTTACCTGGCTTCGGTAATGTAATGATTAACGCATTAAGCATTTCTTTTGGGAGAGAGGAGGAGGAGGCAGCGTCGTTGCACATTTGTGTTAGGAAAGGAGCTAAAGTTGTACGGAATTGCTCGTAATATTCCCCAGTTAGGCCATCAGGACCCGGGGATTTATTGGCTGGTAGAGCTGAAATGATATTTAGAATTTCTAAAGGAGTAAATGGAGCATTCAATTTGGAGAGTTGCTCCTGAGATAGTGTAGGTAAATTAATTTCTTGGAGGAAGGAGTCTATGTCTGCCATGGAAAGTTGCGTAGTGGTGGTATCATCTTTTAGGTTGTATAGTGTGTGGTAGTAATGACTGAACGCATCAGCAATAGCTTGAGGGTCCATAAGTTTTTGCTTTCTGGAGGGATGGAATAAGTGTGAGATCTTGGTTTTAGTGCGATAACCTTTGATTCTAAGTGCCATGGCTTTCCCAGCTAATACACTTCTAAGTTCTTGTCTTAGGAGTACTAGTTTGTCTTTCAATTTTGGGTCTAGGCTTTTTTGATTATGGTCTTCTATTGTTTTAATGGAGGCTGTGAGGGTGTCTAGATGCTGTGATCTCCTCCTTCTCTCTCTAGCACTTATCTGTATATTAATCCCCCTAATGAACGCTTTATGGGCGTTCCAGAGAATGGTGTTGTGAGACACTGTTCCTTGGTTGAGATCAAAGAATTCTTGCAAATGGATGCCGAGTGTTCGGGTGAGTTGATGATCGAGGCATTGGCTCTCCAGATCCTCATGCGAGGGGGAGGTGGACCCTCTTCTATAGTCATTGATACAGGAACATGGTTTGACCATGTAATTTCGGCTATAGAGGAGTTGGATATTTTGGGCAGTGTCCATTTGTCCACTAAAAAGTAATCAATTTTGGTGTAGGAGTTATGACTATGTGAAAAGAAAGAATAGTCACATTCGGTGGTGTGGTGACATCACCAGACGTCGTAGAGGTCGTTGTTCCTTATGAATGATCCCATGGGTGAAGGGAGTCTGGTATTGCGGGATGACATGTCAATGGAGTTGTCCGGTACTATGTTAAAGTCTCCGCAGACAATAAGGCGGCTTTGGCCGAATGTGGTAATTTTCTTCATCAATTTAGAGAGGAACTTTATTTGTCTAGTGTTGGGTGTGTATACGTTCACGATGGTGTATCTGGTTTTGTCCAGGGTACAGTCTAGAGCTATATATCATCCCTCTGCATCAATCAGGCTGTTGTGTAGTGTGAAGGCGATTGTGTTTTTGATTGCGATCAAAACGCCATTTTTCTTACTGGGGCCAGGTGCTTGAAAGATGTGAGTAAAATGTTTGTTAGTGCAGTGAGGCTCCATTGATTTTTTAAAGTGTGTCTCTTGTACACATAGTATGTCCCACTGAGATTCCTGGGCTGTGCGCCATAGGGAGGTTCTCTTTGCTGGATGGTTCAGCCCTTTGGCATTGAGCGATAGGAATTTAGGCATTTTGGTTCGTGTTGTGCGGAATTAAGTAAAATAGGAATTTACTCACGAATATGTGTAGGTGATTTGCTCTTCAATGTGGTCTGAAGGGTGACGTTCTCTGTTCCTTATTCTTCTGTAGCTCTCAGGGTTGGGGACTACAAAATGAGGGTAAGAGGAAAAAACAAAAAGTTGAAGATGAGAAAGACAGTTCAGTAGTATTAAGTAATTAGTAACTGATCGATAACTGACAACAGCCGATCATAACTAGGCTGCTGTGAAATTAAGGGGTGAAAGTTTGTGGCGCTAATTGCAACAAGCAAGGCATCCGACCGGAATTAATTATCAAGTGGCTTTTTCTGGTGTGCCACCATTCAGACATACTTCAGTGTTTGCCAGTATGTAGATTCGGTTTGAGAGGATGGGCGTTCTGTTTGCGTTGGGGTTGAGCCACCCCAGGCTGGTCAGGGATAATGCCCCACAAGTTTAGGAGCCTTCTTCCACTGTAGAGATGTTATGTTTGACACCATTTTTGGGGACTATGATTTTGGTAGGAAAACCCCATTGATATGGGATTTTGTGATTATTTAGGGGTTTGGTAATGGTATTCAGCTACCTCCTCAGTTGGCGTGTATGCTACGATAGATCCGTGTACAGCTGGAGGTTAGTGTATGGCGCCGGGAGTTGACCTAGATTTCTTGCCTTAAAGAGGAGTTGGTCCTTGGCATGAAAGAAGTGGATTCTCATCAGCACATCGCTGGGTACAGGCACAGGGAGGTGCGCAGGTTTGGGGATGCGATGTATGCGGTCTATGATAGTTTCCATAGGCGATAGGTCAGGGAGCATTGTGGAAATCATTTTTCTAGCAAATGTGTTAAGGTCGTGCGGCATGACGCTCTCAGGTATGCCTCTGATCTTAACATTGTTATGACGTGACCTGTCCTCGAGGTCCTCCATTTTGGCTTTCATCCATTGTTGTTCATCGTGGTTATGGTCATTAGCGTCGGCTAAAACATTAATTGTTTCAGTCATGTCACCTATTTGGTTCTCAATATGGTGGACTTTCCGCCCCACATAGTGCATTTGTGATGAAAACTTAGTAAACATGGAAGCAATGTCATTATGTAGAAAACTTTGTAAAGAGATTAGCATCTCTTTCATGGTTGTGTCTAGCACAGGTTGGTTAGTTGTAGGGAAGGCCGCTATAGGGGATGACTGTACTGTAATAAGCTCAGATGCAGGGCTCACCTCATGGCCGTTTGGATCAGAATCCAGTCGCATCCGCGATTTTGCTGGACTATTGCTGGCCGCTGACAGTGCGGAGGAGGGAGAGGCATCCAGGGAGTGAGTTTATGGAGGTATTTCTTGTCCTTCCTCATCTGGCAGGTCTGTATAGGCTGATGTGGATCCATGTGCAGGGCCGGGGGTGCCATCTTGGATCCCTGTGTCCGGCGGCTGTGTGAAATAAGCCATCAGTTTCTTTGGTTGACGGTATTCTTTCCATTTGCGGGTCTGTCCGGACATGCTGGGTGTGTGTGCCTGTCCTCCGGTGTGTTTGTCTGTTGCATAGAGCAGTCTGGATGGCGGCAAAGCTTTGTATTATTCTGGTCGGTGCTGGAGCTGAGGTATCAGGCGCCCATCTTGCTCGGCGGTTAGCCACACCCCCTAGTCGCTTAAATATTTTTAAAGCAGCCTTTTCTTTTCCATTGTTAGTGTTTACAGAAACTCTAAATACAACTACTGTATGCAGCTTGCAAACAACTTACCAATGCATAATTGGTGAATAAAAATTCTGATCCAGCCTGCCACCAGAGCTCTAGTTATTCCCTTGTTGGATGCTGACATCTTGCCTCTCATGCAACAAGTAAAGAAACCCACTGTTCTAGTTCCAGTTTTTCCCCTGCTGGGTGCTGATATCTTGCTTTTAAACAGCATAGATAAGGAAAAGCCAACTTAGAGTGAGAGCCGGTGTTCTGCCGAGAAAGTTCCCCTCGGCGGATAAGGACCCCCCTCTACTGCGCAGTCGCAGCGCTTGCGCAGTAGGAAGAAAAAGGGAGCCGCCGAAAAGAGCCGAAGCTGAACACCCGAGTCAGCTGTACACGGCGCCTGCGTGCGAAGACTATTTTAATTAAAAAAAAGTTTGTAACATGCCTCTCGCGGGCTCGCTACGCTCGCCACTCTTCGGGCACGTCCTCGCTGCGCTCGGCATATTATTATTCTAACTCTATGTCCACTTGGATGGTGGGGCTTTAACGTGAATGTAGTGCGCAGGCGCCGTGTACAGCTGACTCGGGTGTTCAGCTTCAGCTCTTTTCGAGACCAGACCAGATTGAGTTAATAAAAGATGTCTTGGTACCGGAGGGTTCCTTTCACCTATTGATTGCTTATCGATCCTGGACCAGTGTTCCCCGGGAGCTTATTATCTGATACTTCCTAGAAAGGCCCTGGCTTGGTTTAAGCCGCAAGCTCTTTCTTTCTTGCCTCTGGTAAGCGCGCATTTGTTTTGGTGTTTCAATATCACTGGTGATGGAAGATTGCACTTTTGGATTTTGAACCCAGCTTATGACACATTGTTTTGGACTTTTTTGTTAACCCTTCTCTAATATAACTATATTTTTGTGCACTTATCATTATTATCATTAACTATGTGACAATCACATTTTAGATTATCATCTTTTAGCGCAGCTATTTTTTATCTAGTTACTGCGGCAGGCTAACTGGGCATTTAACCTTTGTGTGCGCACAGAAGCTGCCACAATGTGTTTTTTAGAAGCATGCACCGTTAATAGCAACCTCTGTTGCAATAATGACTTTTCAAAAATGTCTGTAATTCTTGTTGCCACACCCAGACAGGAATGTAATATCATTTACACTACAGTAGATTTTTCAGAGGCAAAGTTCTTTTAATGTCTAATTGCAGCAGTCAGAGATTCAGCTTGACAATTTTTAAATATAATTTTAATGAAAAGAAAAACTGTCTAAAAACATTTTACAGAAAACTTTGTACAAAACAAATATAAGCAATGGAAAAATAAATTCTGTCTAGTTTTAGGTTCAAGTGATATTAAAGGTCCATTTATTTTTTTTAATATGTTATACTTACCTGCTCTTCTCGGGTCCCCCACCGGGGCTCAGGCTGTGTAATTTACAGAATAAAAAAGGTAGAAAATACTTTTACACACAATGGTGAGAGATAACCGAGACTTGAGAGGAAAGAAATTAATGTTCTAGGAACTTGATGATGCTACTGCAAAATGAATACCGACAACAATTAGATAATTTGGATAAAGAAATTAGCTCTCTATATGCTCAACTTACTTCACTGAAGACTCTTAAAAAAATTTTAAAAAACATCTTGAAAAATATAGAAAATCAATACTTCAGAAAAAGGAAAAGAAATACTGGGGAGATAAAAATGCCTTTAGTGAAGGGCGAGCATATAGATGGAATATAAATAAATAGTTTCAAAAAAGGAATCAAGGTAACAAAAACTATGACACTAGTAAAAACAGTGATTATTTATCTGATACACCATCTAACACCTCTTCCTCAGTTTCCTCTTACACAGATCACCCCTTCTGTAAAAGAAAGGGTCCTTTTTCCAAACAACACGAAGCTGGTGGGGAATTACAACAAGCTAACAAAAAGCATACAATGGAGATGCACAAGACTGTACCGCGACGTGGTGGTAAAGGTGGTGGGCATAATAATGTGAAACGTAACAATGCACAAAGTAGATATCACAAAAAAATCATAATGCAACTCAAAGTAAAGCACAAAAAACTGATAGAGATTTGGGAGCCATTTCTAAAACACAACTGGATGATTTTTTAGACAAGTCAATCACAGCCAAAGCACCCACAATTCAGAAGGGAATAGAGCCCTATGTAGTGAAAAGTATTATCATTACGATTATCCTACTGTCCAAACAAGAGTATGGACAAGTTTGAGATGGTAAAAGATATAAATCTGTTTGCTAGGAAATTTTTCTTTAAAAATATGCGTACAAAACAGTCTAATAAAGAGGAAAAAGTTGAACCCAATCTTACAGCGGCAGATTTTACCCCAGGAAGAATTTACCCCCTTTCTGACCAGAGCGTTTTTTGCGATTCGGCACTGCGTTGCTTTAACTGACAATTGCGCGGTCGTGCGACGTTGTACCCAAACAAAATTGACATCCTTTTTTTCCACAAATAGAGCTTTCTTTTGGTGGTATTTGATCGACTCTGTGGTTTTTATTTTTTACACTATAAACAAATAAAAAGCGACAATTTAAAAAAAAACAGAATATATTGTACTTTTTGCTATAATAAATATCCCCATTTTTTTTTAAAAAAAGCAATTTTTTTCTCAGTTTATGCTGATATGTATTCTTCTACATATTTTTGGTTAAAAAAATCGCAATAAGCGTATATTGATTGGTTTGCGCAAAAGTTATAGCGTCTACAAAATAGGGGATAGATTTATAGCATTTTTATTATTATTTTTTTTTACTAGTAATGGCAGCAATCTGCAATTTTTATAGTGACTGTGACATTATGGCGGACACATCGGACAATTTTGACACATTTTTGGAACCATTGGCATTAATACATCGATCAGTGCGATTAAAAATGCATTGATTACTGTAAAAATGTCACTGGCAGTGAAGGGGTTAACACTAGGGGCAGTGAAGGGGTTAACTGTGTTTCCTGCTATGTGATTCTAACTGAAGGGGGAGGGACTAACTACAGGAAGTGACAGATCGTGGTTCCTAGCCAATAGGAACACACGATCTGTCACTCCTGTCAGAACAGAACAGGGAAGTGTGTGTTTACACATACTTGTCCCTGTTCTGCGTCTCCTGGTCACGATCGCTCGTACATCGGCACCCCCGCTATGCAGCGGGTGCGCGCGCCTGCTATCCAGCCCCGTGAGCAGACGTACAGCTACATGGTTTCGCGCAGGGGAACCAACCTGCCGCACTATAACTGCGGTGGCTGGTCCAGAAGCGATTAAGGCTCTTCGAGACCTGAACCTGATTTTGCAGGAAAGTGAACCATCTAGAGACATACGGGAGGAAAACCTAGATGGTGAAGAGAGTGTAGAAGAGGAATACAATACTCCTCAAAAAAAAGTTGAATGAATTACACAGACTCCCACCGTTAAATCAAATTCCAGCCCTAGTACTCTTTGTCAAAGAAACAACTAAAGAGATAGAAGCTATGAATAATGATGTAAAAATTGGGAATTTGAATTCCAAACAACAGCTGGCACTTAAATCCCTAAAAGAAAATATTAAATTACCTATAAAAGTGGCAGATAAGGGAGGAAATGTTGTTCTAATGGACAACGATATGTATGAAAACGTGTCTAAAATTTCTCAATAACAATAAATGTTATCGTACGATCTCCTCATTCCTTGTTGATAGGTTCAATTAGGAATTTTATTCTTCAGTGTATGAGGCTCAAAGGGAAGGAATAATCACCAATGACATGTGGGAATTTATTTGTATAAAGTATCCCCACACACCAACATTCTACTTGCTCCCCAAGGGGCATAAAGATGTTCATAACCCGCCAGGAAGACCCATTATTTCGGGGAATGGATGCATTTCGGAAGGGATTAGTCAGGTTATTGATCAACATATGAGACAACATATAAAGAACCTGGCTTCCTATATGAAAGACACCATTCATTTATTGCAGATTCTGGATAATTTATAAATCCCTGACTCTGCAATATTAGCAACCATTGATTTAGAATCACTCTACAGCAGCATTCCACATGATCTAGGGATCGCTGCTGTGGGACGTGTATTGCAAGAAATGGCAACACAGTAATGGAAATTGAATGAGTTCATATTACAAATGTTGGATTTTATCTTACAACATGTTATTCTTTTCAAAAGCTCCCACTAACTCCAGGTAAAGGGCGTAGCTATGGGGAGTTATTGCCCCCCTCCTATGCAAACCTGTACCTGGGGGCGTGGGAGATAGACTTTTTATCCAGTGATCAGTTGTCTATGTACACACAACACATAATTATGTGGCAAAAGATACATAGACGACATATTACATATATGGGATGGCTCAGAAGACAATGAGGCTTTGACTTGATAAAATGAACCAGAATGACCTTAATCTAAAATTACACATAATCAATACAAGGTTGATTTTCTTGACGTCAGTATATTTAAAGATAAAAATGGCAAACTAATGAGTAGGCTTTTTAGAAAGGAAACTGCCGGCAACACTCTGTTGCATGCAGACAGCTTCCACCCAGAGCCCCTAAACAAATCTATACCTTTCAGCCAATTTCTGTGCATTAAGTATAATTGCACTACAAGTTAAGACTTCCAACAGGAAGCAGATGAACTAACTAAAAGACTCTTAGCAAGGGGCTACACTAAATCAACTTTAAAAAAGGCCTTTAATCATGTGAAAGACATTAAAAGACAAGATCTTATCTTTAAACCTAAAAGAAAGAGAAAGGAAGATAACATGAGTAATATTGCGATACTCAAATGAACATGATAAAGTAAGGAAAGTCCTCACAAAATACTAATCTATCCTCACTGAGGATCCCATTATTGGTAATTTGGTAACAAGAAATCTACAAATTACGTATAAAAAAGCTGGATTCATTGGAGAATCACTTGTGCAGTGTGCATATAAAGGAAAATCATGAGGGGATCCCTGTAAAATTTGGGGCACTTTTCCTTGTGGATCCTGTTCACAATGCCCAGTTATCAAGAAATGAACACATTTGACACTGCCAAATGGTGAACGTTTTCCTGTTAAACATATTGCAAACTGTAAAACACAGGGTGTAGTGTATTTAACCACTTCAGCCCCAGAAGGATTTACCCCCTTTTACAATTTGCACCCGCTGCTTTAACTGGTAATGCCGGTCATGCAATGCTGTACCCAAACTAAATTTGCGTCCTTTTTTTCCCACAAATAGAGCTTTCTTTTGGTGGTATTTGATCACCTCTGGGATTTTTTTTTTTTTTTCAATATAAACGAAAAAAAAAGACCATTTAAAAAAAAAAAAGATATTTTCTACTTTATGTTGTAAAAAAAATCCAATAAACTCAATTTAAGTCATATATTTAGGCCAAAATGTATTCATCCACATGTCTTGGGTAAAAAAAATTCAATAAGCATATATTTATTGGTTTGCGCAAAAGTTATAGCGTCTACAAACTATGGTACATTTACTGAAATTTACACAGCTTTTAGTTTATGACTTATTTCTTGAGGTGCTAAAATGGCAGGACAGGAAAAAAAAAACCCTCCAAATTACCCCTTTTTGGAAAGTAGACACCCCAAGGAACTTGCTGAGAGGCATGTTGAGCCCATTGAATATTTTATTTTTTGTCACAAGTGATTATAAAATGAAAAAAAAAAATGTACACAAAGTTGTCATTGAAATTATATATTGCTCGCACATGCCATGAGTATATATAGACTTACACCCCAAAATACATTCTGCTGCTTCTCCTGAGTACAGGGACCCTACACGCGTGAGACTTTTTTGGAGCCTAGCCACATACAGGACCCAGAAAACCAATCACCGCCTTCAGGATTTCTAAGGGTGTACATTTTTTATTTCACTCCTCATTACCTATCAAAGTTTTGGAGGCCATCAAATGCCAAGATAGCACAACCCCCCCCCCCAAATGACCCAATTTTAGAAAGTAGACACCCCAAGCTATTTGCTGAGAGGCATGTTGAGTCCATGGAATATTTTATATTTTGCCACAAGTTTTGAGAAAATTACTTTTTTTTTTTTTTTTACACAAGTTTTAACTTAATGATATATTGCTCAAACATGCCATGGGTATATGTGAAATTACCCCCAAAAATACATTCTGCTGCTTCTCCTGAGTACAGGGATACCACATGTGTAAGACCTTTTGGGAGTCTAGCCACGTAAAGGACCCCAGAAACCAATCACAGCCTTCAGGATTTCTAAGGGCGTAAACTTTTGATTTCACTCCTCACTACCTATTACAGTTTCGGAGGCCATGAATTGCCAAGATAGCACAACCCCCCAAATGACCCCATTTTGGAAAGTAATGTTTCATATTCCCATCGCACACTTTCCTGGTATAAGCTCTAAAGGTTGGGTGCTGCAGCAACAACCAGCTGGATACTGGTTCAAGTCACACCTCTTTGTGTTGTGATCATGCAATAAACTAAACCGTTTGGACGCCACCTTGTGCTGATCCTTGGTGTGCTGGCAAGTATCTACATTTTGGAAAGTAGACACCCCAAGCTATTTGCTGAGAGGCATGGTTAGCATTTTGCAGATCTCGCTTTTTGTCACAAAGTTTTGAAAATTGAAAAAATTTAAAAAAATAAAAAATTTCACTTTCTTTCTTCATTTTCCAAAACAAATGAGAGCTGCAAAATACTCACCATGCCTCTTAGCAAATACCTTGGAGTGTCTGTTTCCAAAAAAGGATAATTTGGGGGAGTTTTGTGCTATCTTGACATTGCAGGGCCTCCGAAACTGTAATAGGTAGTGAGGAGTAGAATCACCATTTTACGCCCTTTGGAAAGCCTGAAGGCGGTGATTGGATTTAGGGGTCCTGTACGTGGATAGGTTCCCAAAGAGTCTCACAAATATGGTATCCCCGTACTCAGGAGAGGCAGAAGAATGTATTTTGGGGTATCATTTCACATATACCCATGACATGTGAGCAATATATCATTTAGTGACAACTTTGTGTAAAAAAAATAAAAAATGTAATTTTCACTAAACTTGTGGAAAAATATAAAATACTCTATGGACTCTCAGTAAATAGCTTGGGGTGTCTAGTTTCCAAAATGGGGTCATTTGGGGGGGGGTGCTATCTTGACATTTCAGGGCCTCCGAAACTGCGATAGGTAGTGAGGAAGTGAAATCACCATTTTACGCCCTTAGAAAGCCTGAATGCGGTGATTGGTTTTAGGGGTCCTGTATGTGGCTAGGCTCCCAAAAAGTCCCACATATGTGGTATCCCTGTACTCAGGAGAAGCAGCAGAATGTATTTTGGGGTGTAATTTCACATATACACATGCCATGTGTGAGCTATATTTCCATTAGTGACAACTTTGTGGAAAAAAAAAATGTAATGTTCCCGAAACTTGTGGCCAAGGAACACACCAGACAGGTCAGGAATAAAGTTGTGGAGATGTTTAAAGCGGGGTTAGGTTTTAAAAAAATATCCCAAGTTTTGAACATCTCACGGAGCACTGTTCAATCCATCATCCAAAAATGAAAAGAGTATGGCACAACTGCAAACCTACCAAGACATGGCAATCCACCTAAACTGACAGGCAAGGAGAGCATTATTCAAAGAAGCAGCCAAGAGGCCCATGATAACTCTGAAGGAGCTGCAGAGATCCACAGCTCAGGTGGGAGAATCTATTAGTCTATTAATCTATTAGAAAGTATTAGTCGTGCACTTCACAAATCTGGCATTTATGGAAGAGTGGCATTGTTGAAAGAAAGCCATCAGAAGTCCCGTTTGCAGTTTCTGGGAAGCCATGTGGGGGACACAGCACACATGTGGAAGAAGGTGCTCTGGTAAGATGAGACCAAATTGAACTTTTTGGCCTAGAAGTAAAACTGTGTGTGGTAGAAAACGAACACCGCACATCACCCTGTACACACCATCCTCACCGTGAAACATGGTGGTGGCAGCATCATGTTGTGGGGATGGTTTTCTTCAGCAGGGGCAGGGAAATTGGTCAGAGTTAAAGGAACGATGGATGGAGCCAAATACAGGACAATCTTAGAAGAAAACCTGTTAGAGTATGCAAAAGACTTGAGACTGGGGCGGAGGTTCACCTTCCAGCAGGACAATGACCCTAAACATACAGCCAGATATACAATGGAATCAGGGGCAGATCCCCGAGAAATTAGTGATGGGTTGGCGGGTGAGTGAGCGGGTCGGCAGGTGAGTGAGCGGTCGGGTCAGCGGGTGAGTGAATGGGTGGACCAGTCAGCAGGTGAGCCGACGAACAAGCCAGTCAGCAGGTGAGCCGGCGAACAGACCAGTCGGCAGGTGCGCAGGCAGGCTGGCCAATCAGTGCCTCGTGGGTGGGGAAGCAGAGAGATGACACCATCTTTCACTACCCACCCTGCATCACTGCAGTTCCACCCTCACTGTGCAGCCGTGGGCAGAAGACTTCGATCTGGGACACAGCAAGTGACAATCCACACCTTAGCAGGCAAGTGACACAGCAATTGACAATTGTAGCAGGCAAGTTACAATCCGCAACTTGTGGCAGGTGTCATGGCAAGCGACAATCCGCAACATATGGAAGGTGATGTGGCAAGTGGTGATCTGCAACTTGTAGCAAGTGACAATCTGCAACGTGTGGTAGGTGACGTGGCAAGTGACAATCCGCAACATGTGGCAAATGACAATCCGCAACGTGTGGCAGGTGACGTGGCAAGTGACAATCTGCAACTTGTGGTAGGTGACGTGGCAAGTGACACGCTCGGGGCTCCCACTGATTCTGCATTATGGTGAGTTGAACTATTTTATTTTATATAACAATGTAATGATAGAAATAATGCACTTCAATCATCCTGACACCATAACAACGATGGTGCCATTATGATTGAAGCGCCAACACCAGCCATTGCCCTGATAACTTGACCGCAGAAGAACATCTTTTCTGCCAGTGCCCCTCCCAAGACTAGACTCTGGATCCGCCCTGAATGGAATGGTTTAGATCAAAGCATATTCATGTGTTAGAATGGCCCAGTCAAGGTCCAGACCTAAATCCATTTGAGAATTTGTGGCACTTGAAAATTGCTGTTCACAGACATTCTCCATCCAATCTGACAGAGCTTGAGCTATTTTACAAAGAAGAATGGGCAAAAATGTTAGATGTGCAAAGCTGGTAAAGACATCCCCAAAAAGACTTGCAGCGAAAGGTGGTTCTACAAAGTATTGACTCTTAGCTGAACAAATGCACACCACACTTTTCACATATTTATTAAAAAAAAAAAATTGGAAAACCATTTATCAATTTCCTTCCAATTCACAATTATGTGCCACTTTGTGTTGGTCTATCACATAAAATCCCAATAAAATACATTTATGTTTTTGGTTGTAACATGACAAAATGTGGAAAATGTGTTTATTGGCAAGAGAATTTATCAATATATATATACGGTACACTAGTTGCGCTGCACTATGAAGGTATAAATTATCGTTTTGATGTTGTGAGATCCCTTAGAGCCCATTCACACAGGGGCAACTTTGGATCCGACTTCAAGTCGCTCCAAGTCGCCCCTAGTCGCCTCAAGTCGCGCTACATGAAAAAATCAATGTAAGTGATGTAAGTCTTAATGCACAACACTGCAGTCGCTCCGACTTCAGAAAAGTTTCCTGTACTACGTCAATCCGACTAGAAGGTGACTGGTACCTTTTAATTTCAATGGAAGTTGCCTCCAAGTCGGATCACTGTTCATACTGAGGCAACTTTACAGGAAGCAGAAAGGAAACGGAAAGTAATTTACTCCACTAAACAGCCAGCCCCCTCCTTCTCACACACAGCTGATAAGCTCTGATTAGCCACTTGTAAAGTTCCCTGTAATGGAGGCGACTTCAAGTTGTGTTGTAAGTTGCCCCAAGTCGTGCTGTAATTCATACTCAAGTTGTGTCCAAGTTGCCTCCCAAAGTTGCGCTGGAAGTCGTGTTGCCCCCATGTGAATGGGCTCTTAGTGTTCCGCTTTCAACCATTTTGAAATCATTTTGAGCTACTTATTTGAGTTATATAGTTTTTTAAGTTCACATATGTTGAGATATTTTTTGCGCTGATTGTCACTATATACTTGATATTACAGGTCCATTTCTTTTTTATTTATTTATTTTTTTTTAAATAACAAACATGTTATACTTACCTGCTCTGTGCAATGGTTTTGCACAGAGCAACCCCGATCCTCCTCTTCTTGGGTCACCCACCGTCACACCAGGCCCCTCCTTTCTGCTTAGTGCCCCCATAGCAAGCAGCACATATGGAGCGTGGCTCAGGCCTGTCCCTGCTCCTCCCTATTGATTTACTGGATGTTTTTGACAGTAGCGGGAGCCAATGGCTACCGCTGTTGTCTCAGCCAATGAGGAGGGAGAGGGCCGAGGCCCTCGTGCACATCACTGGATTGAGATGGGGCTCAGGTAAGTTTAATGGGGGGAGGGGTCGCTGGGGGTGCTGCTGCACACAGAAGGGTTTTTACTTTCATGCATAGAATGTATGAAGGTAAAAAAAAAAAAAACATCTGAAACATGATTCTCAGTATCTTTGATATTTCAATGTCAAGCAAGAGCCCATAGTGGCTAATGAAGCAGCCATTACCTGCCCCTTGAGAGGAGGTCCCATATTTAACTCCACCCGATCAAATAGTTCAAGAGTGTTTTGTAGAACATTTTATTATGCTCAGCGGACCTCTATTAATACCAACTATCTAGAGTTCATCTAAATTTATATATGACAAAGTGTCACAATCTGACAACCAGCATGTTATTTAGCACAATGAACTATGATTTGTTAGATACCAAATATTATATAGATCTAATGTATGTCCCTTTTAGGGGGTCTAATGTTTCTTAGCCTTTGGGCTTGTAATATAGGTGTGTTCTAAGTGATTAGTATCCTCTTATACATTAATGTAGCCATTTTTTGTAAGATAACTCTATTACTGCATGAATTATGGAATATGAAACAGAGTTAAGAGTTTGAGATGTATGAAAGTTCAGTTTTAGGTCAAAAAACAGACTCACGGATCTGTATTGCTCAATCTGATCTCTTGACTGTTTATAATTTGACCATTTATGACAGGGCATTGAGAGCTGTCCTTTGAAGACCCTGCTAAGTCAGTTTTATAATGCTTTTACATTCCTTATTTATCTGCTGTTCATCAAATGTGTCTTAATTTGGCTTAAAGCAGAACTTTAGTCTCTCAATCAACATTGACTATTTTTAATCCTTATGCCGCTAGGATGAATAGATAGGAAAATATATCATATTTATTGGTTTTAAACCTTTTTTTTTAAATGTCTTCCGTCACTTCCTGGTTTCCAGGACTAGGCAGACAATGTCATACATTCCAGGGGTCTTCAGGAGGGGAGAAGAGATTTCCTCAGTAAGGCTCCATTCACACTAGTGCGTTTTTTGATGCATTTTGCATTTTGCAGAAATGCATGGGAATTTTTTAACATGGGTTCCTATGGAACATGTTCACATCAATGCTTTTTTGTATCTCTGCGTTTTTGGAAAGGGTCGGGGACTTTTTTTCATGCAAAAAGCAGCGTTTTGCATGTAATGGATTTCAATGGACAAGCATCAAAAACGCAAGTGCACCGTTTTTGCAGCGTTTTTGGTGCGTTTTTGGTGTGTTTTTGCCGTTTTTTTTTTTTTTATTTTTATTTTTTTGTAATTTTTTTTTAAGACTGTAAAAAAAATGAAAAAAAAAAAATGCAAAACGCAAATCGCGGCAAAAACGCGGCAAAAACGCCGCAAAAACGCTACAAAAACGCTGCTCAAAAACGTGCCAAGCATGAAAAAAAAAAACCTCCAAAAACGCTCAAAAGCAACATGCATAGGTGTGAATCGAGCCTTAAGCTCACCCTCTTGCATGCATGTCTGAGCTAAGGGCAGATGGATTCCAGGAAGTAAATAATGAATGAATCATCTGCCCTTACTCAAAATGGCCATGTCCAGAAATGCTAGGGATTATTTTTCAAAATAAAGCATAGAGACATGGATGGATGGATGGATGAGTTTGCTTTGAATATTAACCCTTTCATGCGTGCAATTCATACTATTACTGGGTCTTTGTTTTTTTTTTAAATAATAGAGCTGCAGTAACTTTTTATGGCTGTTAAATCACTTTATTTATGCCATTAGAATGTTTTTGATGCATTTTACATGCATTTTTCATGCATTATTTTTCTCTTTAACAAACTGTATAGCTTGTTGTTAAGGAGCGGGCCATGAAGACGGCTGTCGCGTTCTTAACAACCAATGAGTTATCAGCTGTCAGCGGTGTTTCCCGCTGACAGCTGAATGCATAAACAAGAATTGGTCTGGTATGGATTGTGAGGGGAACCCCATGTAAAAAAGTTTTAAAAAATGAGGTGGGGCCCCCCAAAATCCATACCAAACTCTTATCCAGGCATGCAGCTTAGCAGGTCAGGAAAGGGAGGGGACGAGTGTGCGCCCCCCATCCTGAACCATACCAAGCCACATGACCTCAACATGGGGGGGTGCTTTGCGACAGGCTCCCCCCTAAAGCACCTTGTCCCAATGTTGATGGGGACAAGGGCCTCTTCCCCATAACCCTGGCTGGTGGTGGTGGGGGTGTGGGGGTCTGTGGGCGGGGGGCTTATTCAGAATATGGAAGCCCCCCTTTGCAAGGGTGTCCCCAGATCTTGCCCCCTATGTAAATGGATTTAGGGGGGACATCATGCCATTTTTTTGCTGTATTATTTATTGCCGGCAATGAAGTTACCTTTTTTTCTTATTATGCCCAAAGAATTACAAAAAAAACACTGAGGAAAAAATCCTGACTGTGACTTTGAAATGGTTAAACATGAAGTAAATACATTTTTGGTTTGAGGTGCTCATTGTATGTCTGCTTTAAGCATATCTTCCTTAATGCCTACTTTTGTTTACTTCTAAAAAATATATAAAAAATCAGCACAAGCAACATGACATACGTTCAGTGTGATGTATCCCTTGTGCTGCTATATCCTGATTTAGCCAAAATTTTCCTCCTTTGATGCACCAACCACCCCCGCCGCCATAATCTTCTGGTGTAGTCGGGGTAATAGAACTAAGGAACTGTGACAGACACTCATCAAAATTGCCCAACTATGCCCACTCTTTGAGCCCAGCTGCTCCATTCATAAAAGCTTGCACTACAGCTTGTATGAATGAAACAAGATTTACGATTGAAAGGGGCAGATGCTTGAAAAGCTTGCCTCCTCCATCCATAGGTCTTGTTTCAACAATAGAAGCTGTAGTATCAACTTCTATAAAGGGATGAGATGGGCTTAATAGGTGGACATATTTAGGCACTCTTAATAAGTGCCTGTGACAGCTTTCTTAGTTCTAATAGCCTCCGCCACACCTGACAATTACAGTGGCAGGGGTTGGGGGTCATCGTGAAGAAAGATCTCTGCTAAACCAGGATATAGCAGCACAAGGGACACATTGTATTTATTTATTTTAAGTAAACTTAAACTTTAAGCATAGGCACAAGATTTAAATCTGATTATGTGTTTAGTACTGCTCCCCATTTTTTTCCAAACAGTTTGGGGTTCATCAGACCTCCCTATTATCAAAGAAGGGCAAAAAAGAATAATGTACAACCAACTGGTTAGGGATGGAGACAAATGTTAACTTGTCAGGACATGAGGTTATGGAATTCTTTCTAATGGGGGCACAAAAGAAAACAAAAAACAACATTTTTAATATGGAGGGTTGCAGGAACTGCCTATTGTTTCTGCTACCCCTGCAGACAGCACAGCCAGGCCTTGACTCTGTCTGAAGTCTATGCTGCAATTAGGCAATGCAGTCTTTCTAAGGACCTAATAGGATTGGTTCTCTGCTCTCTCCTTTTGTAAGCACGCTCACAGTGTAACATGCTCTGCACATCATTGGAGGCAGGTCTGAGTAATACAAAAATAGATGAAACCTTGCATCCCTTGTTTCCCCAATGACAATGATAACTGCTAAATGGTGCTGTGCACATAGCATGTATATGATCTGAAACCAGTGGCGGGGTGGTGCTCAAAATTCTTGTCCATCAATTGCAGCTATTGTGCCTATCATATGCAGCTTCTGTGCCCATGAAATGCAGCCTCTGTGCCCCATCAATTGCAGCCTCTGTGCCCCATCAATTGCAGCCTCTGTGCCCATGAAATGCAGCCTCTGTGCCCCATCAATTGCAGCCTCTGTGCCCATCATATGCACCCTCTGTGCCCATGAAATGCAGCCTCTGTGCTCCATCAATTGCAGCCTGTGTCCATCAATTGCAGCTTCTGTGCCCATCATATGCAGCCTCTGTGCCCATGAAATGTAGCCTCTGTGCCCATCAATTGCAGCGACTGTGCCCATCATATGCAGTAACTGTGCCCATGAAATGCAGCCTCTGTGCCCATCAATTGCAGCCACTGTGCCCATCAATTGCAGCTACTGTGCCCATCATATGCAGTCTCTGTGTCCATGAAATGCAGCCTCTGTGCCCATCAATTGCAGCCACTGTGCCCATCATACTGTATGCAGCCTCAGTGCCCATGAAATGCAGCCTCTGTGCCCATCAATTGCAGCCACTGTGCCCATCAATTGCAGGCTCTGTGCCCATCATATGCAGCCACTGTGCTTCATCAATTGCAGCCTCTGTGCCCATCATATGCAGCCACTGTGCCCCATCAATTGCAGCCTCTGTGCCAATCATATGCAGCCACTGTGCCCCCCCCACTCGCCTGCCCGCCCGCTCACTGTCTAACCGGCACTTAATCCATCTTGGTGGCGGGTTAGGCAGCGTGTGATGGCGGCGAGCTGTGTGATGGGTATCGCAGGTCAGGCGATGGCTCCTGTGTCCTCCGTGCGCCTCTTCTTCACTTCTGCTAGCTGGCCAATGGGATCGCCTGTGCTTTCAGCCAATCAGGTGGCCGGTATTAGACCCGTGCCTCCTGATTAGTGGAGAGGTGGTTCAGTGTTAGAAAAGCAAATATTCATCTGCTTGGGTGGGCTGGGTAGACTGCGAGCACAATGCTCTGCGCTTTTTGTCCACCTTTTTTTAAGCATATTAGCGCCTATGGCTCTAACTAGGTGCTTAAAAAAACATCCCCGCTGCTAGAATTTAGGCGCCCGGGTCCAAAAAGGATCCGGATGCCTGAATAGGGGGTGGCAGCGGCAGCCATGGATAGATTCATGCAATGCAATGCAATGCATGAATCTATTCATTTGTCATATAGGGGGCGGCGCCTGTGTACCCTTAATGGATGGGCCGCCCCTGTCTGAAACACTGATAAGAAAATACTACATACTTAAGAATCTATGGATACCACACTGTTCTTCCCAGAAAGATGGCACACAAACCTTCGTACTGCATGGATTGACATGGTTCTTCAACATAGTGGACTGCTTACTACTGGTGCAGGGACCTCCAGTGCAGGAAGAATAATGTTTAAAGGAGAAGTACGGCCAAAGCTTGTTTGGCTGTACTTCTCCTGGAGTGCAGTTAAATTATCTTTATTTTGTTTTATATGTTGTAAACCTAAGGATTCAGTTGATGAGTTTAGTGATTGCGGGGGGGGGGGGTTCAGTGTCAAGGGCTGTTTTGGGGGATGGCCATGTGTTCAAGAGTGTTTTAGTGGCAACATGTAAAAGCACCAAGCTACCCGCATTGATCATGAATGAATCAAGTTTATTCTGCTTTATATATTATATTTTCTATACTTATTGGCCCATTAGCTGCCTCCTGCTCTCTATAAGCTTTGTTTATGTATGCCATTAAATCACTGCCATGTTCATGGACATAATGGCTGTGGGCTTATTCCCAGGATGGGGCTTATCATGAGTGCAAGGGGTGAAATGCAAGTGTTCCCTTGGGCAGCTGCTGACCTAGAAGTGTATTGCTATTTTTCAGTGGATATATTACACAGTCTGAGTTATACATCCACAGTCATGGCATGAAACATAGCAAAGGCGAAATGGCATACTGTAAAACAGGTGCACAATTAAATCCCTCAAGCCATTTGAGAAAATGGTGTAATTATTTCTCTGCTATATTACATATGTTTATTTTTATCTGTAACTTCTTCCAGCAGGATATGGGAAAATATTTTTGAATATATCAAAATGGCAAAATTTACACCAAGAATCTATTGCATCTTATTCCATTACTGTGTAGCAAAACCTCGAAGAGAGAAAGAAATTACTAGGCCTAGATACAACTGTCCCTTTATTCAGATTTATTGCAATAATCTTTGCTAATTTCATCCCAGCTGTCCTGGTTCCCAAGATATTTCCTTCTAAATGACAGGGACGAGGCAAAAAATTAACTGGCAAATTATGGGTGACACTGTGTATCTATTACAAATAAATAGAAGCATCGGTCTGGACTTAAGTGACTGGAATTCATCATCTCCTGAATGCTTATTATGCCACAGATATAGTTTATCCTATTAATATGGCATAAAAGTACTGCCGTGGAAAGAGGGATTAGACAGCAGCTTTCTAACTCCAGGGCCTAATATTTCCAGCTAGGCAGCCAAGAGGAGCTTTACATGCTTGCAATAAATGCAAAGGGTGGGCACAAAGTAAGTAAACTTTGGCGCACGTTATATTATATTTTTTTTATGAAAACATTTTTGTAATAAAGATGTTTAACTTTTAAAGGTTGTGTATCTCAGTGCCTATAAAGTCCAATACCAAATTGTCCATATAGTATTCCTGAATTTAGAACCCAACTGAACTTTCAGTTTAACTCAGCTAAATACATTTCACGTGCATCAAAACAAAAGGGTGCACAAACTTTTATAGTGTGTTTTCTTAGACCATTCACAGCAGAAAATTTTGTTCCCTGTCAGTATGCTGCAGAGAAGAACCCTTGCTCTCAGCGTGGAAGCAGTAGTCTCCGTGCAGTTATTCAACACACCCCTTTTGAGTGATTTGCTGATTGCAGAACATTAGGTCTGGCTCAACTGGGGGCATGTCACAGAGACCACTGCTTCCACACAGAACGCATTGGTCTTTTTTTTACAGCATGCTGTCAGGAGACTGACTTTGCTACTCAGGCTGATTCCTTAAGAAAATCATCTGTCAGGCTGGGATCACACTATTGCAAATTGGATTGGTTTACCGCATCTAATTTGCAATAGCAGGAGATTTTGACCAACTCTCTATGGAGCGTTCACATAGCTCCGCTGCGACTCCGGTGAAAATTTGCACAGGGGCCCTGTGCATCTTTTGGTCTGTTTCAGGTCCGAATTCAGACAAAAATTTTGGCTAAAATTGGACCTGAAATGGTGAACAGGGACGCACCAGACCCCTGCTGTGAGCCGCATGCGAAAATAGCGTGAACCCAGCCTAAGGCTTTGAACACCTTTTATTTTTATGCAAAAAAGAAAACTAATGAAGCCACCACATCTAATTAATAGTAAGCTGCCATATACAGCATTGCATTTTTGGTTTTGGGTTTAATACCGCCCTAGGTAATAGTCACAGCCTTCTGTTTTTTGTTAATTGATTTAACATCTACCTCAACAAGATACCATGAACATACCACACATTTGGTTTTTGTAGTCCAAACTATCATTGGTCTGGAATGAGTGTTTTTATATTGTCTGCCAATCACTCCTACTTTTTTACCCAAAGTTTTTACCCAATTTTTTTTCAGTTTTATCATTTTTACAAAGATATTCATTACTGAGTGTGGCTCATGTCAGACTATACTCTGACACTTATCATAATTTAACCACATAAACACACCAAAAGGAATTTGGGGTTTAGATACAAAATGCGTGCTAGCAAAATGGTTGTGCTTTGTAACCAATCAGAATCATTTACTCATTTCAGCTTTGCTTTAAAATTTGGAAGCTGACTGGCTTTGTTTATTACCCCCCCCCCACTTTTCTTTTTTTACTTAGCCCTTGTCTTGTCTTGCTTATTTTTCCCCTAGTATTGGTCCTTAGCTTTCTTGTCTAATTATCTTGTCTTATTTCTAGCCTGCTCCTCATGCTTCCTCTCCTTAACTTTGCTCTCCCATCTACTGGCTTTCTTCTACAGTAGCCACTATGTTCCTTGCTCTGTGCTTGCCAACTGCCATTTTGTCCAGTTTGATTGTTCTTACCTAGTGCTCTTTTCCTTAATCCTGTTGCAGTGATGTGATCATTTCTTTGCCCATTTACCAAGTGTATACTTTTGTTATGCAGTGTTTGTTTGCCCTTTTCCAATATGGTTGCTATGCTCTCTCTCTCACCAAGGATGAGGTCACCAAGAAGAGCAGAGGATGGCAAGGGGTTTTGTGGGTAAGTGGGTGGAGAGAGACACATGTGGAGAGGAGAACAGTGAATTCTTGCTAAGGGAGAAAGACTGTAAATGCTGCAGCTTCACCTCACTGAGAGATACATAGAGACTGTTAATGATTTCATGTTCCTGTTTGGAAAATACGTTATGTTGGATGGTTCACTGAATGTTATTTCTTCAATACATGGACTTTCAAATACAATGCTGTGTGGATTACTGTCTAAGTGAAGATATATTTCTCAATTGGGATTTCACTTGTTATTCACAAGCCCCAATTAAGTGGAGGCACTGTGCTTGTTAAAGATCCTGTCCTGATCACACAGATTATGAAGACTCTGCTCCTAAATACTATACAGGGGGCGCCATCATACCTCAGTAGCCTCAGAAAGTGAGAAAAATAGTGCTACACTGTGTATTTTATTTTCTTCATTTGAACCATGTTCTGCCTATTTCTCTGCCTATTCTGTGTCCGATCTGCTTACTCCATTATGTATCTTTTCATTGCATAACCTGGACTACTGTGGAGCATCTTCCTTTGTTGCTGCTGTATTGTCCTTCTGCAGTGAGGACAGGGTGGGACTTATTAATGCAGAAGTGCAGCAGCCATCTTTAAGGAAATCAATTTGTAATACTCGTCTATGAAGTGTCTTCAGTGCAGCCATCTTGTCTGTGTCTGAAGGATGGTGATTGGTTGATGCAACATAGCAAGGAGACAGTGAACTGGGTTGCTGGAGAAAAGGAGCTTTGTTGTGCCACCAGCCTGCATTGAGCGTTGCATACAGTTCATTTTGGTATATGAGGAAGTTAACTATATGTTAGGTTCCGGGGACAATGAGTAACAGCAGCATAGCTAGCCTTAAACCAATCATATAAAAAATCCTAGTAATTTAAACTACGTTTGAAAACAAATTAAGAAAAGTATACTTTATAAGCATCTCTATTGGTTTTATAAGGTTTAGCCTATCTGATCAATAGTAAGTTGCTTATATCTCTGGATCTACTGTATATGCTTTTCACTCAAGGTATGCTTAGGTAAAAGGACATAAAAATAGTAACTGCCGAAGCAGTTTTTTTTTCAAGACCCGGGAAGTAGGCTGTCATCCTCATCCTGGTTTTTTCAAATTAATGAATGATATGCTGCACATGAATTCAGACATTTCCGACTTTACTGGCCATAGGCTTGTTCTAGCTCAACAACTCACTAGGTAGTGATCAAGTTTACAGCTTTGAAAACCTACACCTATAATAACAAAACAGCAATGTAAATTCCCATTTTTTTTTAACCTCAACAGTTCAATGAGTGTGAAAGCAGCCTTTACAGGTTAACAGAGCATGCCAAGTCCATAGACCCTCTGCCTGTGTGCTAGAACTTGCTTCTCATGCTCAACCTTATCATTGACAATTGGTCTTATTTGATCCTGCCTTTCTTTGTCTGACCCCCTCTCCTGCCCATCTCTTGTCTAATCTGGTCTTCTTATCTGACCTTGTCTCCTTTTCTGTTCCTTTCTCCTATCTAACACTGTCTTCTTGTCTGAGCCTGCCTCCTTATCTAACCTTGCCTCTGTTGTCTTATTCTGTCTCGTTGTCTGACCGCTTGTCCATGTATGACCTCGTCTGCATGCCTGACCTTGTCTATTCCTGTCCCCTGCATAACCTTGTCTCTGTGTGTGATCCTGCCTCTTTGACAAACGTCTCCTGTTTGACCCTGTCTCCTTGTTTGACCCGGTGTCCTTTTCTGACCCTGTCTCCTTGTCTAACCTTGCCTCCTTGTCTAATTCCTCCTACTGTATTAACCCAGCTTTCTTGCCCAGCCCTGGCTCTTTATCTAACCTTTTCTCCTTGTCTGATCCTTTGTTACAGCAACACCCCCTGGAGGGTGGCACTTTCTTACCTGGAGTCTAAGCACCAGCTGGTGGAGATGGGTTGAGAGTCCTAATGGCCCAAAGAGCTCTTTGCTGCAGGTCAGTACCAGGTCACTGCCCTCAGGATAACTCCACCAAGGGGTGAGCAAAGACAGAAGGGCTACCGTAAACACTTTGAATAGTCATGTCCAGGAAGTGGTCGAAGGCAGGTGACAATCAAAAGAGTAGTCAGATTAATTCAGATCAGCAATAGTAAAGCAATCTTGCTCAAGAATGTAGCACTCTCTACTGTGTGTTAGAAGTTAGAGTAGGTAAATTGTAGTTTAGCTCAGGCCTCAGCCTGAGCTATGGAGTCTGGATCAGAGTTTACTAAGGTTCAGGGCTGGGTGACTAATTCGGCAGCTCTCTGAAGCCTCCCCTTGGTCTTGAAGGTTAGAGAATTTACTAGAATTACAGGGTGGAGGTAAGGAGGAGCTGTCATACATATTTATTAAGGGCCTCAGCCAATCCCCAGTGGTTCGGCTGGCAGGGGGCTGAGACCACTTCATAGATAGTCATGAGCCATGTCAGCAGGAGCAGTTGGGTGGAAGATGGAGATACAGTGTTGAGGAGGCTGTTGGTTGCCCTTAGGGATGCCCCCTAGTCTGGGGGGTGTCCTGCCTTGGGCCAGGGCTCAGGTGCTGGAAGGATTCTGACATAACACATGGGAGGAAGTCTTTCCTGGAGGCATGGGAGCAAGAGAGAACAGAGTGAGTAGTCAACACTGTTGGGAACTAACAAGGGGGGGGGACTGCCACATGTAGTGAGTCTCCCTGAAGACAGCAGTGTGCTTAACTCTTCATCCTTCCCTGAGAGATCTCCTCAGAGTCAGGTGCTGGGATCAGTGGCAACAGAGGAAAGGTTACAAGATTTTTCACTACAATGTGATACACAAAAAAGGAGCTGCGAGTTCCTGCCTATAATGGGCCATTGCTAATCTGACTGGGAGCCTGTCAGATAAATCAAAGTGATTCAGCTAGAGAAAGCAAGTACTGTGCAGGAGGAAAGTGAAGGAGACTGTATATATGTGTATATAGGAAAATGGCCCTGATGTTTGCTTAATATTTGCTGCAGTCAATAAATCCCCATCCCTATCCAAGTTATTTACCCTCTAGCAAAAAACAAAACAAAGTCACAGTTTGTTCTCTGACTCTGGGTGCTTGTGAAAATTCAGTGTGCCTGGCTGTGCAGGAGTGGGGGATCCATGTTCCCCACTGGGGTATGCTACATAAGTGTTATAGCTCTTTGTAACAAGGGGTAGCTGGACACAACTCCAGCCACATCAAAGGCTGATGCTTAAATACACTTTAGGTCACAGGTCAAGCTCAGCATTGTTTCAGGGATGTCTGTAAGTCTTGGCGGGAGGATTCTGTGAGCACCATTGAAAGTCCTGGTGGTTCTGGGTGTGCTCTAACATTGCCCCCGCCCCCTCACCCTTACAATAAAGTCTCCAGATGTACCTAGGGCAATGTTTCTAAATGTGAGCAAGGTGAGCAATGGTGGAAATGTTAGCATGGATATTGCTTGCAGGCTCCCAAGAATTTTCCTCATTGCCAAAGCAGTTCCCCATGATTAGGTACTGATGATGTCCAGAAACTTGCCTATAATTGATAAAAGCTTTAACTTCAAATCTTTCAGAGCCATCCATGAGAATTGGATTAGTAGATCTTCCATAAAAAGGGTCCAGGGCTACGGGTTTCCCACAGGACACGTGTAGGGCCAGGTAAATCCTAAAAGAGGTTGGAAGTGCGAGGATGACCACTACAGAATTGACTATTTCCAAGATAGGAAACAGGAGCAGTGTAGCTTCAGATTGATGGTGGAAAGCCACACCAGATCTTCTAGCTGAAAGGATTGACTTTCTCTTTTCTACTTACCGGCCCTATTCTTGGCTTCTCAAGATGACAGGGCAGTAAGTCAATCCTGCACGTCGGGCACAGAAAATTTCAGGGGAACGGTTATGCAGGGTGGCTGGAAGGAGACCATAATTGGCACAAAACGGGACTTGCAAGGTAGCAGAGTGTAAAATATTGTTATATGCAAACATGGCCACTGGAAGTTGGGAGATCCAGTCATCTTGTGCCATGGAAGAGAAGCACCTGAGATATTTTTTTCAAGGTCTGATTAGTATGTTCGGGCTGGCTGATTGTCTGCAGGTGGCAACAAGAGGATAAGGAAGAGTGGATGTTCAACATCTTACACATTTCCTGACAGAACTTTGATGTAAATTGTACCTCCATATCAGTTACAAAGCCATCCAGGAGGCCATGGAGCCTCACCAACTCCCTAATGAAGGCGTCGGCCATAGCAGCAGAGGTGTACCCTTCAAAGGGAGGAAGTGAGCCATCTTGGTGAGTCTGTCTACCTCTACGAAGATGGAGCTATCACTCACAGATGGTGAATCCTCCACAATGACAAAGTGAAATCCATAAAATGCTTACTCCATGGATGAGCTGGGAAGGGAAGAGGCCTGAGAAGACCCAGAGGTTGTGTTCTGCGGACTTTTGCAAGGGCACATATAGTACTGGAGGAGACAAAGGCTCTGCAGTCCTTGGTAAGGTCTAATCACAAGAAAGTTCATTGGAGTACTTCCAAAATTTTGGTGATGCCAAGGTGACCAAAAAGTGGGGCATCATGGCATACACCAAGGATGGAAATTTGTAGATTTTCTGAAATGTAGATTTTGTCCTTGTTTAGAAGGTTGTAAGAATGAAGCAGAGCTAGTTTTGGGGTAACTTAACAGGCACTGTGGCTTCCTAGATTTGGGACAACAGATCAGACTGCAGCAGGAGGAGATTCTGATCAGAAAGGATCGTGTCAAGCGGAGGAGTTGGGGAACATGAGTGAGAAGGCATAGGACTGTGCATACTTAGTCTCAGGATAATAGGTCAGGTGAAAAACCTGGCTTCACAATCCTTAAGTAGTCCAAGTTTTAATGATCAGTTAGGATTAGGAGATGCTGGGTAGCTCCTTTCAGCAAATAACTCCACTGTTCCAGGACAACCTTGGTTGCAAGAAGTTTTTTTTTTTGCCTATCTTCCTCTCTGTAGAGGTCATCTTCTGGAAGAAGAAGGCAGTGGGATTCAGAAGAGTCTTAGGGCCAGAACAGGAAAACAGGAGAACTAGGGAAGACTGTATCCACTACATTTTAAAAGGAATCAACCTCCAGATGAAAAAGCATAGGATGTGGCTTTTTTAGGTTCATCAGAGGTAGCAACAGTTTGAATTTGTCAAAGGTGGACTGGGCTTAGAATAACAAGAAGGAGGAGGTGTGGATACTGGTAAACTTGGTCAAAAGCGCCACTATGGCAGAGAAATTCCAGATGAATTTGTAGTAAAAATGAACAAAGCCTAGGAAGTGTTGGACTCCCTTTTTACTGAAAGCAGTGGACCAGTCCAGGACAGCAGAAATCTTTTTAGGATCCATGGAGACCCTGATAATGAGTCTAAAGAATTTAATAGATGTCTTTTCAATCTCACCGTTCTTAATGTGGACATACAGCCGTTAGATACAGAAATGGACCAAGACCTTCCAGCAGTGGACTCTATGTTCTTCTAAGAAAGCTGAGCTTAGGTTATCAACCCAATAGACAAATATGAAGATGTTAGTGAAGTCCCATGAAAATTTAATTTAACAAAAAGAGAAAAACAAAAAAATACAAAAACATATACATTTTTAAATAAATGGGGCAAACTCGATGGACCACTTGATTTTTTTCTGCCATCACTTTTCTGTGTTTCTATGTAAAATGTAATTAACAAAGTTTTGCGGTGTTGCAAATGCCAGGGCATTGCAAAAACCAAAATGCATGCCAAGATATTGGAAATGCCTGAATATAGTATAAAAAACATCTTTCACTTGTCCTTCTTTATGATTCTTATCCGTTTTTAGGTCTAGCTTGGTGAAGATTCTGGTAGTGCAAAGGTTCTGAAACAGTTCAGAGATGAGAGGAAGTGGGTAGTAGTTCTTGGCATGTGACCTTGTTGACTGCCTGATCCTTCTTTTCGATGAACAAGATACCTGATCCCACAGGGGAAAAGGATAGCCAGATGAATTCCTTCTTGAAAATGAAGCCCACCTCCCAATTGGCTCCACCCCTAACTTAAGCTCCCCCATTATGGCACATGTGCAGATGCACCCACAGGCGCTGCCCAGTCTTCTGGATCTGGCAGAGCCGTCGGCACATCTGTGCACAAGGAGGGGAATTTCCATGCATGCAAAAGACAGGTATAATTTTGGACTTCCATGGAAGCAGTCTTTATGTGTGTGAAACCCTGCGCCTGCGCCGATGTGCCACAGGGCTTCCTGCAGCAGTGGGTGGGGAGAAATTCTACTTAGGTGAGAAGTACAGAAGTTCGCTTTGCAGCATGAATAAAGTACTTTGTAAAAAATAAAAATATATATATATATATATATATTAATGTCCATATTAATGTCCATTTGTAAGAAAGAGGGGGGAGGAGGCAGACAGCATTACATGCCATTTAGTGTCTGCTTTAACGCTTCTAACTCTTGATGGTATCCATTTTGGGTTCAAACCAGGAATAAATTAATCCAACCGGCACCGGGAAGAAACTCTATAGGGCAGTAACAGATACGGAGGGAGTGTCTCTGCCCCTTACCTATTGAAGTCATAGGAGGCTCCTTGGATTAGACATGCATAAATGGCAACAGTCAGAGCAGAAAGTAATCTTCCACAAATACCAGTTGATGCTGAGGCTGTGGACCTGCAGCCAAGACCTCCCCAAGATGTGAGGGACCTATTTCTTCATAAAAAAGGCAAAGGCTTGCCTGATGGTGAAGCAGAAATTCTTCTGAGGACAAGGCAGGTTGGGCCAGGCCCAGTTGCATGGGTTTGGGGAAGTCAGAAGGCATTGCAGATAGTGGATAGTTTCCCATCTTTTCTAGCCTCTGTTCTTGAGGCCAAAGGCTGTTCTCGGTGGCCAGGCGGGAAAGTTAATTGAATGTATCAGAAAATCTGACTATGACAAGTTCATTTTCCAGTTTCTCAGAGAGTTTCAGATGAAACTGATTAATGAGTGCTGCATCATTCCACTGGGTGTCTACACTACACTGACAAAAATTAGTGATGTACTCCTCAAGTCAACAGGCCTACAATCCTGATGGAGATGTATTAAAGTGGACTCTATGGTAACTGCTTGACAAGGATAAAGCTCAACCAGAGCCTCAAATAGGTATGAAACCTCAGTCAGGACCTCACTACCCTAATCCATAAGATGGAATGCCCAAACTTGCAGTTATTCTTGGAGGAGGGAGAAAGCCCACGCAGATGCATTCCTTAGGGGGGAGTCTGTGGCATTTGGAAAAGTGGAGATGACATACACTTTGAAAAACCCTGAACTCTCTATGATTGTAAAGAAATGTTCTGGCAGGGGAATCTTTGGTTCCAGTCTTGTGTAGGAGGCATGAGGAACAAACAACGCAGCTGAAAACAAAGCAGGTACGACCTTTGCACCTCTTGCACCTTTTCAGCTCAGAGATCTGTTTACATAGCTCATCCAGCTATGTGGCTGAACCTTGTGTTATTGCAAAGTCCCCTTACAGATGAAGAGGACTCACCTGAGGCATGGAGTCTAAACACCAGCTGGTCTTCACTAGAGCTCCTGATGGTGACAAAGTCCAGGAGCTCTAATGGCCCCAGAGTTTTTTTCTGTGGGCTGGCATGAAGTTGTGTCCCTCAGAATCGCCACGCCAAGGGGTGCATGAGGCCAGGAAGACTACAGTATGGAGACTGTACATTAGGGGATTGGCAGGAAGCAAACAAGAAACTAGTCAGGTCAATCCAGGTCAGCATTGGTCAGGCAATCTCAGGGGTACACAAGGATAGGTATGTAACACGTAGCTGTGAGTCCTGTCTTGGACAAGTAATAGCTATCCTGACATCAAAGTTCCCTTTGATGTACAGTTAAGACTTTTAGACAATGATCATATTCTGATCTCATTTTATCACCTATTTTTGATGTGTCAAGTAATAATCATTATGTGTAGGGGACGCAAATGACACCCTTGGCCTATCATACATAAACAGTAGACAAGCTGAGCCAGATTACTAAAGCTTATCACTATTGTTTTCTGTGCAGGAAGATCTGTATTAGGGTGCCTGTAAATCTCTTAGTACATTTTATGGACATCTTCACATAAGAATAGTGTGTTTATTTAATGGTTTGTTTCTAGAATTCCTTCAGTACTTTTGAGCAGGTATGAACACTAATCTTGTTGTCCTTTGAAGTATATGAAGTAACATTTACATTTGCTCACATATAGTTAAAGAGTTTTAGCGATGCCCATCTTATAAACAAAAGATTGGGAAGTTAAGATTGTCAGCGAACAGGTAATGAATGGATAATGTTGAAGCATAGAAGAGTATTTCAGTGGTTTGAGGCTGTCAAATGTTGTCACTAATGAGATTTCAAAAGGGTGTTTTTTTTTGTAAAAAAAAAATAACAAACATAACATACTTACCTCCACTGTGCAGCTCGTTTTGCACAGAGTTGCCCCGAACCTGCTCTTCTGGGGTCACTTGGCGGCTCTTGCGGCTCCTCCCCACATCAGATAACCCCCTAGGAGAAGCTCTCTCCCGGGGGGTTACCTTGCGGGTGCGCTCCTGAGTCAAGCATTCGGCGTCCATAGAGGCCAAATGCAGGACTTGGCTCCGCTCCCCAGCACCTGCATTATTGTATTTGATTGACAGCAGCGGGAGCCAATGGCTGCGCTGCTATCAATCTATCCAATCAAGAGCTGAGAACCCCTGGCAGAGAGACAGCGTGTTCCATGGGTCAAGTTCTAGAGCTCAGGTAAGTAAAACGGGGGGGGGGGATGCATAGGATGCATTAAGGTGAAAAAACACATAGGTTTAGAACCTCTTTAATAATCCAGAAAGCTAAACTAAAAGTTAAACTAAAACAAGTACCGTATTTATCGGCGTATAACACGCACCGGCGTATAACACGCACCCCAATTTAGGAGGGAATTTTAAGGAAAAAAAACTTTTAGGAGGGAAGTTGAAGGGAAAAAAAACTTACATTTAAATGTCCATCATTGCAGCCTTCTCAGTGCAGCCTTGCCCCAGTGCAGCCATGTCAGTGCAGCCTTGTCAGTGCAGCCTTGTCAGTGCAGCCTTGTCAGTGCAGCCATGTCAGTGCAGCCATGTCAGTGCAGCCAGTGCAGCCTTCCCCAGTGCAGCCTTTTCAGTGCAGCCTTCCCCAGTGCAGCCTTCCCCAGTGCAGCCTTCCCCAGTGCAGCCTTGCCCCATTGCAGCCGTCGATCCCCTGTCCCTGCCATATTGGGCTTCAAAATCGCCGACCGCGATTTGAAAATGGCGCCGCCGGCGCCGAAATACACAGAGCCGGTCCTTGGCTCTTTCCGGCGGCTCTCGTTCACCTTCGGCTCCACTCGTAGTCCCGAGCGGAGCTATCCGAACCTAGCCGAGTAGGTTCGGATAGCTCCGCTCGGGACTACGAGTGGAGCCGAAGGTGAACGAGAGCCGCCGGAAAGAGCCGAGGACCGGCTCTGTGTATTTCGGCGCCGGCGGCGCCATTTTCAAATCACGGTCGGCGATTTTGAAGTTTTCACAGCTCGGGATCGCAGGGGATCGGCGTATAACACGCACCTGTGACTTTCCCCTGATTTTAAGGGGAAAAAAGTGCGTGTTATACGCCGATAAATACGGTATTATTAACTAGTTCAGCCATTCTGTGAGAGAACAGTTTGAGTAGCAGCTGAGAAAGCAGTGTGCTTGCAGCTAGCTTTTATTTTTTGGTTGGTTTCTTAATATGGATCCCATGATGAGCATGTGTGAGGAAATGCTCTTGATGTTGCTTTTGCTGAGGCTCCAAAGACGTAGCAAATTTTCATGAGAGGACCAGAGTTCTTCGTTATTAGACACATCCATTGATGGAGCAATGCATGTCCATGGGATACTTTTCTAATATGTATGTTCAGCTGCGTTATTACCCAGAGAAATCTTTTAATTTTACACGCATGTCAATTGCCACCTTTGATGTTCTCTTGAAAAAGGTTAGACCCTGTCTAGTTCGCATGGACACCAACATGAGGAAAAGCATGCCACCATAGGAACGTCTGTTGGTTACTCTCAACTTCAGCGTCAAGTAATGCAAGTCGTGTATTGTACAGCATAATTGGCTGATGAGGGGAATATCACATGGAATATCATGCTTGTAGGGAGTGATAATTGAGTTTTTGGTGTGTTTTTTAGCATTTTCCAGGGTCAAAAGTAATAAATAAAATGTTCCCCTTTAAAAACGCTTCTAGACCAAAACGCGCCTAAACGTGGGAAGCCTCATTTAGCCGCATTTGGCGCTTCAAATGCCTCTAAACACAGCTTCTGAGCGCATTTTTTTGGGTTCCAAAAAAAGCCTCTAAACTCAACTGCCTAGAAATGACTATAAACGAACCTGTGTACATGTACTGATACGATAACATAGAGGAGAGTTCAGGAGTAGTTGAAAAAATGCCCAACTGCTCCTAAACGTCAGTTTATCAGCATTAGTGTACATGAGGCCTTAGAAAAAACCCTGTTTTCTGATTTGTTACTATAGGTTAAGGCACCTTGCATTTAATCAATAAGCATTACCTGATGTGGACTTGACCTTAAAGTAAAGATTTTGATTGTTAAAAGAAACTAGATCTAGAAATGTTAAAGTGGTTGTAAAGCTAATTTTTTCCCCATAATAAAAAAAGATGTTACTTTCTCTTCTGGGGTCCCCCGCCAGTGCTGTCCATGCCTCTTTTCCAAGTGCCAACATAGCAAGCTGCTTACTAAGGGGGGTAATAAAAAGTATCCCAAACAGGAGGGGACAAAGAAAAGATGGGGCTTACTGAAAAGCAATACACATAGTGAATCAATTATCAAACATGTATTGTTAGATCGTTACAGAAAAGAACATGTAGATAAAAGAGTATAACCAATACTGGACTACACTTGGTACAAATTGCCGATCAGCCCAGATGGGCTGGTCAAAGCAACCACAGAATGGGGGGACAAGACAACATATAACAAATAATAACAACTGCGTCCGGGCGCAAAGGAAATTGGTGTCAGCCTAGCCATCCACCGAAGTGGAGTGTTCAGCAATTGCTGAGTGTGGCAGATAGGCTAACACCAATCCCCCAGGGGGCTCGAGCCAGCAAGGGGAGGAAGGGCGGGGAAGGAAAAGGATGGGGCACCGTACAACCTGTATGGACTCAAATAGGGATAATCCCGTATAGTATCTGTTTACAGCGCTGAACAAGTTGTATATGAACAGCGACAAAGTCCATTAGTACATGAGAATCACTGTACATGTATCCCGGTGGAGAGATGATTGATCAGCAATGAGCACAGTTTGTAATCATTCTGGTATTGTGTAGAAATGAAAGCAGCCGCAATACATTACCACTCCCGGTAGCAGATAGATCCCGTCAAGTACTTCGGAGTAGGTGTGTGTCCTTTTAATATGCTGAGCTTCCACAGGGTCCTCATATCATCAGAGAGATCACTCGGAGGAGCGCTGTGTAGGGGAACAAGTGAGGCTGCTGTATGCAGAGACTTGTCACCAGGGTGTCAGATCAAGTCCATGGACGTGCACCTCAGATTTCTTCCTTCTAATTACCTTGACCCAACGTTCTTAGTCCTTCCTTTGGTGTGCGGGCCCACAAGCACCTATGGGGGATGTCGCCATAGCGTACCATCCGGGCGGAATTGACGTCAACAAGTTTCACATTAGGGGGTGTGTAGCGTCATCTTACTAAGGGGGTACTAGTGCGGGCATGCTCCTGAGCCACGCTGTGTGCCTTCTGCTCCCTCCTCACAGATTTTGGTAGACACTAGTGCAGTGTGTCTACAGCTAACATCAGTTGCTGCCTCTATGCATGCCACTGCCCAGTAGCCACTTCAGTGATGGAGCATTGAATTAGGGCTTGTTCATACCATGTAGGGATGAGCTTCGTGTTCGAGTCGAACCCATGTTCGACTCGAACATCGGCTGTTCGATCGTTCGCCGAATTGCGAACGATATGGGCCGTTTGCGCCAAATTCGTGTGGCGCGTCACGGCCCATAATTCACTGCGGCATTGCAGTGCATTGCTTGCTGATGATTGGCCAAGCATGCACTATGACCCGCATGCTTGGCCAATCACAGCGCCGCCTTAACAGAGAGCCATAATTGGCCAAAGCCAAGGAGGCTTTGGCCAATTATGGCTCAGGGGATTTAGTACACGCCCCACACTATATAAGGCCGCCTGCACGGCGGCCCTGTGCAGTGTGTTCCGGTGTGCTTAGAGAGAGAGAGAGACAGTGTCATTTCATTTGAGTTAGCTAGATTAGGCAGGACAGTCAGTCAGTTAGCTGCACTTAAAGTGTATTGTGTATATATATGCATCCCAGGTGTTGCATATATATATATATATATATATATACACTGTATTCAGTTTAGCTAGATCCGTTCCTGTTATCTTCTAGACTATTTACATTTAGTGCAGTGCGTCCTGCTCACAGTGTTCAGCTAGATCCGTTCCTGTTATATTCCTACTGACAGGCAGGCTTGTCTTGTTACAGTATTTTGAAGAAAATTACTGGTGTTCTTTTGATCCTATTAGTACCACAGTCAGGCAGCTAGACTATTTACAGTTAGTGCAGTGCGTCCTGCTCACAGTGTTCAGCTAGATCCGTTCCTGTTATCTTCTTACTGACAGGCAGGCTTGTCTTGTTACAGTATTTTAAAGAAAATTACTGGTGTTCTTTTGATCCTATTAGTACCACAGTCAGGCAGCTAGACTATTTACAGTTAGTGCAGTGCGTCCTGCCCACAGTGTTCTGCTAAACCTACAAGTAAGTGGGGTGCGTCCTGCTCACAGTGTTCAGCTAAACCTACAAGTTAGTGGGGTGCGTCCACCTCACAGTGTTCAGCTAAACCTACAAGCTAGTGGGGTGCGTCCTGCTCACAGTGTTCAGCTAGATCCGTTTCTGTTATCTTCTTACTAACAGGCAGGCTTGTCTTGTTACAGTAAATACAGCTACCTGAAGAAAATTGCTGGTGTTCTTTTGATCCTATTAGTACCACAGTCAGGCAGCTAGACTATTTACAGTTAGTGCAGTGCGTCCTGCTCACAGTGTTCTGCTAAACCTACAAGTTAGTGGGGTGCGTCCTGCTCACAGTGTTCAGCTAAACCTACAAGTTAGTGGGGTGCGTCCACCTCACAGTGTTCAGCTAAACCTACAAGCTAGTGGGGTGCGTCCTGCTCACAGTGTTCAGCTAGATCCGTTTCTGTTATCTTCTTACTGACAGGCAGGCTTGTCTTGTTACAGTAAATACAGCTACCTGAAGAAAATTGCTGGTGTTCTTTTGATCCTATTAGTATCACAGTCAGGCAGCTAGACTATTTACAGTTAGTGCAGTGCGTCCTGCTCACAGTGTTCTGCTAAACCTACAAGTTAGTGGGGTGCGTCCTGCTCACAGTGTTCAGCTAAACCTACAAGTTAGTGGGGTGCGTCCACCTCACAGTGTTCAGCTAAACCTACAAGCTAGTGGGGTGCGTCCTGCTCACAGTGTTCAGCTAGATCCGTTTCTGTTATCTTCTTACTGACAGGCAGGCTTGTCTTGTTACAGTAAATACAGCTACCTGAAGAAAATTGCTGGTGTTCTTTTGATCCTATTAGTACCACAGTCAGGCAGCTAGACTATTTACAGTTAGTGCAGTGCGTCCTGCTCACAGTGTTCTGCTAAACCTACAAGTTAGTGGGGTGCGTCCTGCTCACAGTGTTCAGCTAAACCTACAAGTTAGTGGGGTGCGTCCACCTCACAGTGTTCAGCTAAACCTACAAGCTAGTGGGGTGCGTCCTGCTCACAGTGTTCAGCTAGATCCGTTCCTGTTATCTTCTTACTGACAGGCAGGCTTGTCTTGTTACAGTAAATACAGCTACCTGAAGAAAATTGCTGGTGTTCTTTTGATCCTATTAGTACCACAGTCAGGCAGCTAGACTATTTACAGTTAGTGCAGTGCGTCCTGCTCACAGTGTTCTGCTAAACCTACAAGTTAGTGGGGTGCGTCCTGCTCACAGTGTTCAGCTAAACCTACAAGTTAGTGGGGGTGCGTCCACCTCACAGTGTTCAGCTAAACCTACAAGCTAGTGGGGTGCGTCCTGCTCACAGTGTTCAGCTAGATCCGTTCCTGTTATCTTCTTACTGACAGGCAGGCTTGTCTTGTTACAGTAAATACAGCTACCTGAAGAAAATTGCTGGTGTTCTTTTGATCCTATTAGTACCACAGTCAGGCAGCTAGACTATTTACAGTTAGTGCAGTGCGTCCTGCTCACAGTGTTCTGCTAAACCTACAAGTTAGTGGGGTGCGCCCTGCTCACAGTGTTCAGCTAAACCTACAAGTTAGTGGGGTGCGTCCACCTCACAGTGTTCAGCTAAAGCTACCTGTAGAAGGTTGGTGGTGTTCTCATACTACAGGCAGGCAGTTGATTTTGCTAGCTGCAGTATCAGTACATATATATATATATATATATATATCCCAGCTTAGTGCAGCTACAGGCCATTAGTATGTCTGGAAGGCCAAGAAGGAGAGGCAGACAGTCACAAGCCAATAAGAGAGGGCAAGCAGGCTCTGTGTCTAGTGCTGGTCGTGGAGACGGTGCATCCTCATCAGCACGTGGCCATGGGACACGCTTGGCCTTTTTTTCGGCAGCTGGCCATGTTGAGCCGCAACATGCGGAAGACTTGGTCGAGTGGATGACCAAGCCGTCCTCATCCTCCTCATCCTCTCTCACCCATGCCCAGGGTACTTTGTCTGGCAAAGCAGCGGCCTCTTCCCTTGGCTCAATGTCATCAGTGACTCCTTCCCTAGCCCCACCATGTCCTCCTGAGGAGTCCCTCGAACTGTTTGACCACAGTGTTGGGTACATGCTCCAGGAGGATGCCCAGCGTTTGGAAGGCTCTGATGATGATACTGAGCTCGATGAAGGCAGTAACACGAGCACGGACAGAGGGGGTGCCCAAGAAGGACAGCAATCTGGCAGTCATGCTCCCCCTGCTGCAGCATACTGCCAGGTTTGCTCCAGTGATGAGGAGGGAGGGGATGATGAGGTCACTGACTTAACGTGGGTGCCTGATAGGAGAGAGGAGGAGGAGGAGGAGGAGGAGGAGGCGGCACATCACCAACGAGGCAGGATGCCCTCCAGGGGCCAGCCTAAGGGCAGCACATTGACTGCATCACACCCCAAAGCTCCACATGTGCAGGGCGCTGCAGTCTTTGCGCGTTATTCAAAAAGTTCTTTGGTGTGGGCCTTTTTTGAGACGAGTGCATCAGATCGCACCGCTGCTATTTGCAACATATGTCTCAAGCGTATCTCGCGTGGCCAAAACATCTCCCGCTTGGGTACCACATGCTTGACCAGACATATGTTGACCTGCCATGCAGTTCGTTGGCAAGCGTATCTAAAAGACCCACACCAAAGAACAAAGAGGACCTCTGCTTGCTCCTCATCAGCTGAGATTTCCAACCCCACTAGACCTTCAGTCCTCTCTGAGACCTGCACTGAGAGGAATGAAGGTGTAGAATTAGGTGTGTCACAGCCACGTACTTGTGGGCAATCTGATTTTGGTACACCGACGTCAGATTGTACCAGGCAAATTTCCCTGCCCCAGCTGCTGCACCGCCGAAAGAAGTTTGCTCCCAGCCATCCACATGCCCAACGGTTGAATGCTAGCTTGGCAAAATTGCTAGCACTTCAACTGCTGCCTTTTCAGTTGGTAGACTCTGCCCCCTTCTGTGAGTTTGTGGAATGTGCGGTTCCTCAGTGGCAGGTACCCAAACGCCACTTTTTCTCACGGAAGGCGATTCCGGCTCTCTACCAGCATGTGGAAGGCAATGTCCATGCCTCGCTGGACAGGGCGGTCAGCGGTAAGGTGCATATTACCGCTGACTCATGGTCCAGCAGGCATGGACAGGGATGTTACCTAAGTTTCACGGCGCATTGGGTGACTCTGCTGGCAGCTGGGAAGGATGCAGGACAAGGTGCAGTAGTGTTGGAGGTTGTTCCGCCACCACGCCTCCAAAATGCTAATGATTGTGACACACCTCTCTCCTCCACCCCCTCCTCTTCTTCTTCCTCCATGGCCTCTTCCTCGGAACCAGCGGTGCTCCGTAGTCGTTCAAGGGGCTACGCAAGTACGCAGGCCAAAAGATGCCATGCGGTGCTTGAGCTGGTGTGCTTGGGGGACAGGAGCCACACTGGGGCAGAGGTTCTGTCAGCTCTGCAGGGGCAGGTTCAGAGGTGGTTGACGCCACGCCAACTTAAGGCAGGAATGGTGGTTTGCAACAATGGCACCAACCTCCTCTCTGCCCTCCGACAGGGACAAATGACCCATGTGCCCTGTTTGGCTCACGTCCTTAACTTGGTGGTGCAGCGGTTCTTGGGCAGGTACCCGGGCTTACAGGATGTCCTGAGGCAGGCCAGGAAAGTCTGTGTGCATTTCCGCCGGTCATATAATGCCAGTGCTCAGCTGACGGACCTCCAAAAGGAGTTTAACCTGCCCAAGAACCGCCTAATCTGTGACATGCCCACCAGGTGGAACTCAACGTTGGCCATGCTGCAGCGGCTGCACACGCAGCAGAGGGCCATCAATGAGTACCTGTGCGACTATGGCACCAGGACAGGGTCAGGGGAGCTTGTTTTTTTTTCCCCACGCCAGTGGGCCATGATCAGGGATGCATGCACTGTCCTGTCACCATTTGAGGAGGCCACGAGGATGGTGAGCAGTGACAGTGCATGCATCAGTGACACTGTCCCCCTTGTCCACCTGTTGGAGCACACGCTGCGTGGAATAATGGACAGGGCACTTGAGGCAGAACAGAGGCAGGAAGAGGAGGACTTCCTTAGCTCTCAAGGCCCCCTTTATCCAGACAGTGTTCCTGCGTGCCCGCCGATCACACAGGAAGAGGACGAGGAGGAAGAGGAGGAGGAGGAAGATTGTGTCAGTATGGAGGTGGAGCCTGGCACTCAGCATCAGCAGCAGTCTTTAAGGGATCAGTCCCAAGAAACACATGGACTTGTACGTGGCTGGGAGGAGGTGGCTGCGGACCATGTCGTCCTTAGTGACCCAGAGGACTCCGGACCGAATGCCTCAGCAAACCTACGCTGCATGGCCTCCCTGATCCTGCAAAGCCTGCGTAAGGAACCTCGTATTCGTGGTATCAAGGAGAAGGACCAATACTGGCTGGCAACCCTCCTTGATCCACGTTACAAGGGTAAGGTTGCGGACCTTATCTTGCCATCGCAGAGGGAGCAGAGGATGAAACATCTTCGGGAGGCCTTGCAGAAAGGTCTGTGCAACGCGTTCCCAGAGACTGGGAGGTTACAAACTCCTGTTTCTGGACAACGTGTTGCTGAGGCTTCGGTCAGTCAAAGAAGGAGCGGTGGAGAAGGTGGCCGTCTGACCGATGCGTTCAGACAATTTTTTGGTCCGCAGCCCCAAGGTATGATCGGTTCCAGCAACCATCGCCAGCGTCTGTTTTACATGGTGCAGGAATACCTAGGGGCAAGATCAGACTTGGACACCTTTCCCACCGAAAATCCTCTGGGTTACTGGGTCTTGAGGATGGATCACTGGCCAGAGCTTGCACAGTATGCAATTGAGCTACTGGCCTGTCCTGCATCCAGCGTTCTTTCGGAACGCACATTCAGTGCTGCTGGAGGCGTGGTAACCGATCACAGGGTGCGTCTGTCCACTGACTCGGTCGATCGACTGACCTTCATGAAAATGAATGAGTCTTGGATCACCACCAGCTACCAAGCACCTGATGCTGATGTAACCGAATAATTTTTTTTGAAATCTCAGATCCCTTCAAAGACTGCCTATGCTGATGCTGAGTGACTATCCCTGAGTAATTATCCTCTTCCTCCTCAATCATCACGCTGATAGCTTGTAAGAACATTTTTGGTTCTGGGTGCCACCGCCAGTGCCTAAGGCACAATTTTTCAGCCCCTGTTTAACAGGGGCGTGTAATTACGATTTTTGATGTAATACTTTGCAGCAGGGCTCGTTCCTGCATTCCAACTAGAGTGTCTGTGAGGGGTTGCAGTGTTGTGGCACCAGCACCAGTGCCTAAGGCCTAATTTTTCAGCTCCTGTTCAACAGGGCCATGTAATTACAATTCTTGATCTAATATTTCACAGCAGAGCCCTGTGAGGGCTTACAGTGTTGTGGCCACAGCAACACCTAAGGCCCAAATTTCTGCTGAGTATATAGGGCAGGACCCTACTTTCAAACAACTAACTTACAAACAACTCCTACTTGCAAACGGAAGGAGACAACAGGAAGTGAAATCTACCCCTAGGAAGGGAAATTCTCTCCTGTAAGAGTTAATATGGTAAAAACATTTCTCCTTTCCACTGATGCTTTCCAATCCATTGGGACAAAAAGTGAGGTGAAATCTTCTGAATAGGAGGAAAGACAGCAAAACAAATGTCACAGGGGTGATAACCCTTTCCTATGTTTTCCAAAAAGCTTAAAAAAGATTTTTTGGCTGGAGCTAAACACGTTAAAAATGTACCCGTTCAAAATTACAAAGAGATTCTACTTAACAACAAACCTACAGCCTGTATACTGCTGTTCAGAGTATATAGGGCCTGGTGGCCCCACACCTTTCCTTATTTTAATTTGGGTGCGGGGTTCCCCTTAATATCTATACAAGACCCAAAGGGCCTGGTAATGGACTGGGGGGTACCCATGCCGTTTGTCTCACTGATTTTCATCCATATTGCCAGGACCCGACATTACATTAAACCCGCAAGCAGTTTTAAATGAGATTTTTTCCTTTAAAAATGACATTTGGTGCAGGGACTGTTCTAAACACGGGAAACACGCGTCACTTTACAGGCATACTATAGACACCCCTCAGGTACGATATTTAAAGGGATATTTCACTTTTTTTTTTTTTACTTTAAGCATCATTAAAATCACTGCTCCCGAAAAAACGGCCGTTTTTAAAAGTTTTTTTTGCATTGATACATGTCCCCTGGGGTAGGACCCGGGTCCCCAAACCCTTTTTAGGACAATACCATGCAAATTAGCCTTTAAAATGAGCACTTTTGATTTCGAACGTTCGAGTCCCATAGACGTCAATGGGGTTCTAACGTTCGTGCGAACTTTCGGTCCGTTCGCAGGTTCTGGTGCGAACCGAACCGGGGGGTGTTCGGCTCATCCCTAATACCATGCACCTTCATACTATCTGAACTCCTCTGCCTGCAAGTACTACCTGCCATCATACACTCCGCACTCCTCTTCTGCACATACTACCCATCGTCATACACTCACTTCCTACATATAACGCCATGCCTTGTACATTCTTTTCCTGCACATGCTGCCATGCACACTGCACTCTTTTCCTGCATCAATTGTCATATGCACCGCATGTCTTTGCTGCACATACCTTCATACACTCCAAACTTAAATGATTGCCCCTCACACAAAGTACATATTCTAATGGCTTGTGGGACACACAACTAAAAATGGTGTCCCTGGAACTCTTTTTGAAATGTTGGCATCTATGCATTCAGACTCCTGAACTCTGCACTTTTTACACCGCGTACTCCTGAACTCTGCTCTCCGTATGTAGCGCACTCCTGAACTCTGCACTCTGTAGGTAGCACACTCCTGAACTCTGCACTCTGTACATAGTGCACTCCTGAACTCTGTATATAACGCACTCCTGGTATTTAACAATGCCCGTTTAAGACCTTTACACTGTTATTACAATTCAGCCACACCCATCATTTGATGCTTTCCCCCTGCGACCGCATGGGTGGAGTGGGGGCGGCAGGGTGTGGTTAAGTTCCTGCTCCTATTCTCTGAGAAAAAAAGCTCCGGTTGTGGATAAGAAACAATAGGCATTCAAATTTTTTCTATTTTATTTTATTTTGTAAAGTTTGCAATTTTTTTTGATGTTGTATAAATAGTGAATTATAAAAGTGGTAGCTACAGTGAAGTGTTGGATTTTTCTCATTATAATTATTATTTTTGGAGTTTGTAAAAACATACATTTAACCCTGTTCCCAACCCATATTTGATGCGTCATGCAATGCCAGAATCAAGCACTTTAAGACTACAGAAAGTGCAATAATGAGCTCTTCCAAATGTTAATAGTTATTATTATACAGGATTTATATAGCGCCAACAGTTTACGTAGTGCTTTACAACTTGAGTTCTCATTAATGCTCACAAAGATTTGAAAAGTTCTGTAGAATTTGTGCAACATTGCCAATCCTTACCACTAGGATCTTACCAAGTTCTGATCTGTAGGTGACCTGCATCCGTGAGTCAGGTAAATCATACTAAAACAGTGGGGTGTCCCAGAGCACTGTATCCTCCATCTGTTATTCCCAGCAGGGCATCTACATCTGCCAATCTGTGGCTCTCATAACTATTACTTTCATATTGCTCCTTTCTAAGTATTGTTATTTAGGCTTATCTTAGCTTACTTAAACCCTTTTTTATTGACACATACTCTGTTGTTTTATCCCTCCAATCTTTCTCTTTCTCTACTCTAATCCTGGTCTGATTCCACACTTTGGTTCTGTCACATCATTCTTTTATAATACACCTCTGCTGTCCAGATTAATAAACTCCCAAGAAAGGACAGAGAGCCATGTTGTTAATGTGCTATGCCCTGTCACGCGTGTCCCCCACACCATCTCTATCTCCTGTTCAAGTATTATATCAGTGTGACAGCGACATGATAGAGGAGAGAGATTAGCTGTTCCTGATTGAACAGAAGGGGAAATGATGCAGAACATTTATCAACAATAGCTGTTAAAGCGACTAGTCACCTATGCATTTTAATGGTTTACAGACCAACCAATGCTGATCCATATCCGCTTGGATATACATCGTGAGCAGAGTTGAAACTCTTAAAGGAGAAGTCCAGCCTGAGCTTTTTAAGCTGGGCTTCTCTTAAGGGTCATGGGAGTGCAATTTGTTTTGCACTCCTGTGACCCGTTTCCTGCACAAGGGCTGGGAGTGGGGCAAGGAACACCGCCTAACAAGTAAGGGCCGTTCTACAAGTAAGGGGCGGGGGGGTTGTGTGTGTATCTGTGTACATGTGTCTGTGTACATGTGTGTGTCTGTGTACATGTGTGTGTGTGCCTGTGTACATGTGTGTGTGTGTATATGTCTGTGTACATGTGTGTGTGTGCCTGTGCACATGTGTGTGTGTCTGTGTACATGTGTGTGTGTGTGCGTCTGTGTGCATGTGTGTGCCTGTGTATGTGTGTGTGTCTGTGTACATGTGTGTGCCTGTGTACGTGTGTGTGTCTGTGTATATGTGTGTGACTGTGTAATTTACCAGTAGCATTTCCCACCCTAGGCTTGTACTCGAGTCCATACGTTTTCCCAGTTTTTTGGTAAAATTAGGTGCCTCGGCTTATATTCGGGTCAGCTTATACTTGAGTATATATGGTAAGTATGATTAGCAGAAAAAAAAACATACTTCTCTTTTAAGTAATGTTCACACCTCCCAATGTATCTTGTCTAGGGATGAGCTTCGTGTTCGAGTCGAACCCATGTTCGACTCGAACATCGTCTGTTCGACCGTTCGTCGAATTGCGAACGATATGGGCCGTTCGCGCCAAATTCGTGTGGCGCGTCACGGCCCATAATTCACTGCGGCATCGCAGTGCATTGCTGGCTGATTATTGGCCAAGCATGCACTATGACCCGCATGCTTGGCCAATCACAGCGCCGTCAGTAGAGAGAGCTGTAACTGGCCAAAGCTAGGGTGCCTTTGGTCAATTATGGCTCAGGGGGTTTAGAACACGCCCCACACTATATAAGGCCGCCTGCAGTGTGTAGTGTGTTCCAGCGTGCTGAGAGATAGAGAGAGAGAGAGAGAGAGAGACAGTGTCATTTCATTTGAGTTAGATAGATTAGGCAGGACAGTCAGCCAGTTAGCTGCACTTACAGTGTATTGTGTATATATATGCATCCCAGGTGTTGTGTATATATATATATATATATATATATATATATATATATATATACACTGTATTCAGTTAAGCTAGATCCGTTCCTGTTATCTTCCTACTGACAGGCAGGCTTGTCTTGTTACAGTATTTACAGCTACCTGAAGAAAATTGCTGGTGTTCTTTTGATCCTATTAGTACCACAGTCAGGCAGCTAGACTATTTACAGTTAGTGTAGTGCGTCCTCCTCACAGTGTTCAGCTAAAGCTACAAGTTAGTTTAGTGTGACCTCTGCACAGTGTTCAGCTAAAGCTACAAGTTAGTGTGATGCGTCCTCCTCACAGTGTTCAGCTAAAGCTACAAGTCAGTGTAGTGGGTCCTCCTCACAGTGTTCAGCTAAAACTACAAGTTAGTGTAGTGCAACCTCTGCACAGTGTTCAGCTAAAGCTACAAGTTATTTTAGTGCGACCTCTGCACAGTGTTCAGCTAAAGCTACAAGTTAGTGTAGTGCGTGCTCTGAACAGTGTTCAGCTAAAACTACAAGTTAGTGTAGTGCGACCTCTGCACAGTGTTCAGCTAAAGCTACAAGTTAGTGTAGTGTGTCCTCTGAACAGTGTTTAGCTAAAGTTACAAGTTAGCGTAGTGCGACCTTTGCACAGTGTTCAGCTAAAGCTACCTGTAGAAGTTTGGTGGTGTTTTCCTGATCCTATCACTACCGCAGGCAGCTAAAGTATTTACACGTTAGTGTAGTGCGACCTCTGCACTGTTCAGCTAAAGCTACCTGTAGAAGGTTGGTGGTGTTTTCCTGATCCTATCACTACCGCAGGCAGCTAAATTATTTACACGTTAGTGTAGTGCGACCTCTGCACTGTTCAGCTAAAGCTACCTGTAGAAGGTTGGTGGTGTTTTCCTGATCCTATCACTACCGCAGGCAGCTAAATTATTTACACGTTAGTGTAGTGCGACCTCTGCACTGTTCAGCTAAAGCTACCTGTAGAAGGTTGGTGGTGTTTTCCTGATCCTATCACTACCACAGGCAGCTAAATTATTTACACATTAGTGTAGTGGGACCTCTGCACAGTGTTCAGCTAAAGCTACCTGTAGAAGGTTGGTGGTGTTCTCATACTGTAGGCAGGCAGTTGATTTTGCTAGCTGCAGTATCAGTGTATATATATATATATATATATATATCCCAGCTTAGTGCAGCTACAGGCCAGTAGTATGTCTGGAAGGCCAACAAGGAGAGGCATACAGTCACAAGCCAATAAAAGAGGGCAAGCAGGCTCTGTGTCTAGAGACAATGGTGCTGGTCGTGGAGACGGTGCATCCTCATCAGCACGTGGCTGTGGGACACGCTTGGCCTTTTTTTCGGCAGCTGGACGTGTTGAGCCGCAACATTCGGAATACTTGGTCAAGTGGATGACCAAGCCGTCCTCATCCTCCTCATCCTCCCTCACCCATGCTCATGGTACTTTGTCTGGCAAAGCAGCTGCCAGCGCGGCCTCTTCCCTCGGCTCAATGGCATCAGTGACTCCTTCCCTAGCCCCACCATGTCCTCCTGAGGAGTCCCTCGAACTGTTTGACCACAGTGTTGGGTACATGCTCCAGGAGGATGCCCAGCATTTAGAAGGCTCTGATGATGATACTGAGCTAGATGAAGGCAGTAACGTGAGCACGGACAGAGGGGGTGCCCAAGAAGGACAGCAATCTGGCAGTCATGCTCCCCCTGCTGCAGCATACTGCCAGGTTTGCTCCAGTGATGAGGAGGGAGGGGATGATGAGGTCACTGACTCAACGTGGGTGCCTGATAGGAGAGAGGAGGAGGAGGAGGAGGCACATCACCAATGAAGCAGGATGCCCTCCAGGGGCCAGCCTAAGGGCAGCACACTGACTGCATCACACCGCAAAGCTCCGCATGTGCAAGGTGCTGCTGTCTCTGCGCGTTATTCCAAAAGTTCTTTGGTGTGGGCCTTTTTTGAGACGAGTGCATCAGATCGCACCGCTGCTATTTGCAACATGTCTCAAGCGTATCTCGTGTGGCCAAAACATCTCCCGCTTGGGCACCACATGCTTGACCAGACATATGTTGACCTGCCATGCAGTTCGTTGGCAAGCATATCTAAAAGACCCACACCAAAGAACAAAGAGAACCTCTCCTTGCTCCTCATCAGCTGAGATCTCCAACCCCACTATACCTTCAGTCCTCTCTGAGACCTGCACTGAGAGGAATGAAGGTGTAGAATTAGGTGTGTCACAGCCAAGTACTTGTGGGCAATCTGCTTTCGGTACACTGACGTCAGATTGTACCAGGCAAATTTCCCTGCCCCAGCTGCTGCACCGCCGAAAGAAGTTCGCTCCCAGCCATCCACATGCCCAGCGGTTGAATGCTAGCTTGGCAAAATTGCTAGCACTTCAACTGCTACCTTTTCAGTTGGTAGACTCTGCCCCCTTCCGTGAGTTTGTGGAATGTGCGGTTTCTCAGTGGCAGGTACCCAAACGCCACTTTTTCTCATGGAAGGCGATTCCGGCTCTCTACCGGCATGTGGAAGGCAATGTCTTGGCCTCGCTGGACAGGGCGCTCAGCGGTAAGGTGCATATTACCGCTGACTCATGGTCCAGCAGGCATGGACAGGGATGTTACCTAAGTTTCACGGCGCATTGGGTCACTCTTGCTGGCAGCTGGGAAGAATGCAGGACAAGGTGCAGTCGTTTTGGAGGTTGTTCCGCCACCACGCCTCCAAAATGCCACTACTAATGATTGTGACACACCTCTCTCCTCCACCCCCTCCTCTTCTTCTTCCTCCATGGCGTCTGCCTGTGCTTTGTCCTCGGAACCAGCGATGCTCCGTAGGCATTCAAGGGGCTACGCAAGGCCAAAAGATGCCATGCGGTGCTTGAGCTGGTGTGCTTGGGGGACAGGAGCCACACTGGGGCAGAGGTTCTGTCAGCTCTGCAGGGGCAGGTTCAGAGGTGGTTGACACCACGCCAACTTAAGGCAGGAATGGTGGTTTGCGACAATGGCACCAACCTCCTCTCTGCCCCCCGACAGGGACAACTGACCCATGTGCCCTGTTTGGCTCACGTCCTTAACTTGGTGGTGCAGCAGTTCTTGGGCAGGTACCCGGGCTTACAGGATGTCCTGAGGCAGGCCAGGAAAGTCTGTGTGCATTTACGCCGGTCATATAATACCAGTGCTCGGCTGGCAGACCTCCAAAAGGAGTTTAACCTGCCCAAGAACCGCCTAATCTGTGACATGCCCACCAGGTGGAACTCAACGTTGGCCACACTGCAGCGGCTGTACCTGTGCGACTATGGCACCAGGACAGGGTCAGGGGAGATTGTTTTTTTTTCCCCAAGCCAGTGGGCCATGATCAGGGATGCATGCACTGTCCTGTAACCATTTGAGGAGGCCACAAGGATGGTGAGCAGTGACAGTGAATGCATCAGTGACACTGTTCCCCTTGTCCATTGATTGGAGCACACGCTGCGTGGAATAATGGACAAGGCACTTGAGGCAGAACAGAGGCAGGAAGAGGAGGACTTCCTTAGCTCTCAAGGCCCCCTTTATCCAGACAGTGTTCCTGCGTGCCCGCCGATCACACAGGAAGAGGACGAGGAGGAGGAGGGGGAGGAGGAGGAGGAGGATTGTGTCAGTATGGAGGTGGAGCCTGGCACTCAGCATCAGCAGCAGTCTTTAAGGGATCAGTCCCAAGAAACACATGGACTTGTACGTGGCTGGGAGGAGGTGGCTGCGGATCATGTCGTCCTTAGTGACCCAGAGGACTCCAGACCGAATCCCTAAGCAAACCTACGCTGCATGGCCTCCCTGATCCTGCAAAGCCTGCATAAGGATCCTCATATTCGTGGTATCAAGGAGAAGGATCAATACTGGCTGGCAACCCTCCTTGATCCACGTTACAAGGGTAAGGTTGCGGACCTTATCTTGCCTTCGCAGAGGGAGCAGAGGATGAAACATCTTCGGGAGGCCTTGCAGAAAGGTCTGTGCAACGCGTTCCCAGAGACTGGGAGGTTACAAACTCCTGTTTCTGGACAATGTGTTGCTGAGGCTTCGGTCAGTCAAAGAAGGAGCGATGGAGAAGGTGGCCATCTGACCGATGCGTTCAGACAATTTTTTAGTCCGCAGCCCCAAGGTATGATCGGTTCCAGCAACCATCGCCAGCGTCTGTTTTACATGGTGCAGGAATACCTAGGGGCAAGATCTGACTTGGACACCTTTCCCACCGAAAATCCTCTGGGTTACTGGGTCTTGAGGATGGATCACTGGCCAGAGCTTGCACAGTATGCAATTGAGCTACTGGCCTGTCCTGCATCCAGCGTTCTTTCGGAACGCACATTCAGTGCTGCTGGAGGCTTTGTAACCGATCACAGGGTGCGTCTGTCCACCAAAATCGGTTGATCGACTGACCTTCATAAAAATGAATCAGTCTTGGATCACCACCAGTTACCAAGCACCTGATGCTGATGTAACCGAATAATTTTTTTTGAAATGTCAGCCTATGCTGATGCTGAGTGACTATCCTGTTATGCTGAGTAATTATCCTCTTCCTCCTCAATGATCATGCTGATAGCTTGTAAGAACATTTTTGGTTCTGGGTGCCGCCAACAGTGCCTAAGGCCCAATTTTTAAGCCCCTGTTTAACAAGGGCATGTAATTACAATTTTTGATGCAATTCTTTGCAGCAGGGCTAGTTCCAGCACTCCAACTAGAGTATCTGTGAGGGGTTGCAGTGTTGTTCAACAGGGACATGTATTTAGAATTCTTGATCTAATATTTCACAGCAGGGCCCGTTTCTGCGCCCACCAAGATTAACTGTGAGGACTTACAGTGTTGTGGCACCAACACCACCACCACCAACAAAGGCCCAAATTTTCAGCCCCTGTTCAACAGGGACATGTAATTAGAATTCTTGATCTAATATTTCACAGCAGGGCCCGTTTCTGCGCCCACCAAGATTAACTGTGAGGACTTACAGTGTTGTGGCACCAACGCCACCACCACCACCACCAAAGGCCCCTATTTTTCAGCCCCTGATCAACAGGGGCATGTAATTAGAATTCTTGATTGAATATTTCACAGCAGGGCCCATTTCTGCGCCCAACAAGATTAACTGTGAGGACTTACAGTGTTGTGGCACCAGCACCAACACCACCACCAAAGGCCCAATTTTTCAGCCCCTGTTCAACAGGGGCATGTAATTACAATTCTTGATCTAATATTTCACAGCAGGGCCCGTTCCAGCGCCCACCAAAAGTAACTGTGAGGACTTACAGTGTTGTGGCACCAGCACCACTACCACCATCACCAAAGGCCCAATTTTTCTGGCCCTGTTCAACAGCGGCATGTAATTACAATTCTTGATCTAATATTTCATAGCAGGGCCCTGTGAGGGCTTACAGCGTTGAGGCCACAAAAACACCTAAGGCCCAAATTTCTGCTGAGTATATAGGGCAGGCCCCTACTTTCAAACATCCAATTTACAAACGACTCCTACTTGCAAACGGAAGGAGACAACAGGAATTGAGATGAAATCTACCCCATAGGAAGGGAAATCCTCTCCTGTAAGAGTTAATATGGGAAAAACTTTTCTCCTTTCCACTGATGCTTTATCACCAATCCTTGTTTCAATAAAAACCCCAAATTTCCAAAAAACATTTGTCATTGGGACAAAAAGTGAGGTGAAATCTTCTGAAGAGGAGCACAGACAGCAAAACAAATGTCACAGGGGCGATAACCCTTCCCTATGTTTTCCAAAAAGCTGAAAAACAGATTTTTTGGCTGGAGCTACACTTTAAAAATGTACCAGTTCAAAATTACAAACAGATTCTACTTAACAACAAACCTACAGTCCCTGTCTTGTTTACACCGCCTGTATACTGCTGTTGAGAGTATATAGGGCCTGGGGGCCCCACGCCTTTCCTTTTTTTAATTTGGGTGCAGGGTTCCCCTTAATATCCATACAGGACCCAAAGGGCCTGGTAATGGACTGGAGGGTACCTATGCCGTTTGTCTCACTGATTTTCATCCATATTGCCAGGACCCGACATTACATTAAAGCCGCAAGCAGTTTTTAATGACTTTTTTCCTTTAAAAATTTCATTTTGTGCAGGGACTGTTCTAAGCACGGGAAACATGTGCCACTTTACAGGCATACTATAGACACGCTCAGGTACGATATTTAAAGGAATATTTCACTTTTTTTTTTACTTTAACCACTTAAGGACCGCCTCACGCCGATGTACGTCGGCAAGGTGGCACAGGCAGGCAGAATCACGTACATATATGTGATCTGCCTCCCGCGATCGGACCCCCCCCCGTGCCCGAGGCGGTCCGTTTTTGACCAGCGGCGATCGGAGATGAGGGGGAGACCATCCGTTCGTGGCCCCCCCCTCGCGATCGCTGCCGGCCAATCAAATCATTCCTCTGCTGCTGTATGCTAAACAGCAGCAAAGGAAATGATGTCATCTCTCCTCGGCTCGGTATTTTTTGTTCCGGCGCCAAGGAGAGAAGACTGCAATGTGAGTGTAACACCACACACACACAGTAGAACATGCCAGGCACACAAAACACCCCCCTTTACCCCCCGATCCCCCCCCCGATCACCCCCTAATCCCCCCCCCGTCACACTGACACCAAGCAGTTTTTTTTTTTCTGATTACTGCATGGTGTCAGTTTGTGACAGTTAGTGTGGTAGGACAGTTACTGTTAGCCCCCTTTAGGTCTAGGGTACCCCCTTAACCCCCCCAATAAAGTTTTAACCCCTTGATCACCCCCCGTCGCCAGTGTCGCTAATCGATCATTTTTCTGATCGCTGTATTAGTGTCACTGGTGACGATAGTTAGGGAGGTAAATATTTAGGTTCGCCGTCAGCGTTTTGTAGTGACAGGGACCCCCATATACTACCTAATAAATGTTTTAACCCCTTGATTGCCCCCTAGTTAACCCTTTCACCACTGATCACCGTATAACTGTTACGGGTGACGCTGGTTAGTTCGATTATTTTTTATAGTGTCAGGGCACCCGCTGTTTATTACCGAATAAAGATTTAGCCCCCTGATCGCCCGGCGCTGATATGCGTCGCTCCAGGCAGCGTCAGATTAGCGTCAGTACTGCTAACACCCACGCACGCAGCATACGCCTCCCTTAGTGGTATAGTATCTGTACGGATCAATATCTGATCCGATAAGATCTATACTAGCGTCCCCAGCAGTTTAGGGTTCCCAAAAACGCAGTGTTAGCGGGATCAGTCCAGATACCTGCTAGCACCTGCGTTTTGCCCCTCCGCCCGGCCCGGCCCAGCCCACCCAAGTGCAGTATCGATCGATCACTGTCACTTACAAAACACTAAACGCATAACTGCAGCATTCGCAGAGTCAGGCCTGATCCCTGCGATCGCTAACAGTTTTTTTTGTAGCATTTTGTTGAACTGGCAAGCACCAGCCCCAGGCAGCGTCAGGTTAGCGCCACTCATACAAGTACATATTTGGGGGGCACACCATACAATGCATTTAAATTCAAGACGCTAACACCCACGCACGCACCGTACACCTCCCTTAGTGGTATAGTATCTGATCGGATCAATATCTGATCCAATCAGATCTATACTAGCGTCCCCAGCAGTTTAGGGTTCCCCAAAACGCAGTGTTAGTGGGATCAGCCAAAATACCTGCTAGCACCTGCGTTTTGCCCCTCCGCCCAGCCCACCCAAGTGCAGTATCGATCGATCACTGTCACTTACAAAACACTAAACACATAACTGCAGCGTTCGCAGAGTCAGGCCTGAACCCTGCGATCGCTAACAGTTTTTTTGGTAGCGTTTTGGTGAACTGGCAAGCACCAGCCCCAGGCAGCGTCAGGTTAGCGCCACTACCGCTAACACCCATGCATGCAGCATACGCCTCCCTTAGTGATATAGTATCTGAACGGATCAATATCTGATCCGATCAGATCTATACTAGCGTCCCCAGCAGTTTAGGGTTCCCAAAAACTGAGTGTTAGCGGGATCAGCCCAGATACCTGCTAGCACCTGCGTTTTGCCCCTCCACCCGGCCCAGCCCACCCAAGTGCAGTATCGATCGATCACTGTCACTTACAAAACACTAAACGCATAACTGCAGCATTCGCAGAGTCAGACCTGATCCCTGCGATCGCTAACAGTTTTTTTGGTAGCGTTTTGGTGAACTGGCAAGCACCAGCCCCAGGCAGCGTCAGGTTAGCGCCAGTACCGCTAACACCCATGCATGCAGCATACGCCTCCCTTAGTGATATAGTATCTGAACGGATCAATATCTGATCCGATCAGATCTATACTAGCGTCCCCAGCAGTTTAGGGTTCCCAAAAACGGAGTGTTAGCGGGATCAGCCCAGATACCTGCTAGCACCTGCGTTTTGCCCCTCCGCCCGGCCCAGCCCACCCAAGTGCAGTATCGATCGATCACTGTCACTTACAAAACACTAAACGCATAACTGCAGCATTCGCAGAGTCAGACCTGATCCCTGCGATCGCTAACAGTTTTTTTGGTAGCGTTTTGGTGAACAGGCAAGCACCAGCGGCCTAGTACACCCCGGTCGTAGTCAAACCAGCACTGCAGTAACACTTGGTGACGTGGCAAGTCCCATAAGTGCAGTTCAAGCTGGCGAGGTGGCAAGCTCAAGTAGTGTTCCGCTGCCACCAAGAAGAAGACAAACACAGGCCCGTCGTGCCCATAGTGCCCTTCCTGCTGCATTCGCCAATCCTAATTGGGAACCCACCACTTCTGCAGCGCCCGTACTTCCCCCATTCACATCCCCAACCAAATGCAGTCGGCTGCATGAGAGGCATTTTCTTTATGTCCTCCCGAGTACCCCTGCCCAGCGAACCCCCCCAAAAAAGATGTTGTGTCTGCAGCAAGTGCGGATATAGGCGTGACACCCGCTATTATTGTCCCTCCTGTCCTTACAATCCTGGTCTTTGCATTGGTGAATGTTTTGAACGCTACCATTCACTAGTTGAGAATTAGCGTAGGGTACAGCATTGCACAGACTAGGCACACTTTCACAGGGTCTCCCAAGATGCCATCGCATTTTGAGAGACCCGAACCTGGAACCGGTTACAGTTATAAAAGTTAGTTACAAAAAAAAATGTGTAAAAAAAAAAAAATATATATATAAAATAAAAAAAATAGTTTTATTGTTAAGTCGTTTTATTGTTCTCTCTCTCTCTATTCTCTCTCTATTGTTCTGCTCTTTTTTACTGTATTCTATTTTGCAATGTTTTATTGTTATTATGTTTTATCATGTTTGCTTTTCAGGTATGCAATTTTTTATACTTTACCGTTTACTGTGTTTTATTGTTAACCATTTTTTGTCTTCAGGTACGCCATTCACGACTTTGAGTGGTTATACCAGAATGATGCCTGCAGGTTTAGGTATCATCTTGGTATCATTCTTTTCAGCCAGCGGTCGGCTTTCATGTAAAAGCAATCCTAGCAGCTAATTAGCCTCTAGACTGCTTTTACAAGCAGTGGGAGGGAATGTCCCCCCCCCCACCGTCTTCCGTGTTTTTCTCTGACTCTCCTGTCTCAACAGGGAACCTGAGAATGCAGCCGGTGATTCAGCCAGCTGACCATAGAGCTGATCAGAGACCAGAGTGGCTCCAAACATCTCTATGGCTTAAGAAACCGGAAGCTACTAGCAATTTCATGACTTAGATTTCGCCGGATGTAAACAGCGCCATTGGGAAATTGGGAAAGCATTTTATCACACCGATCTTGGTGTGGTCAGATGCTTTGAGGGCAGAGGAGAGATCTAGGGTCTAATAGACCCCAATTTTTTCAAAAAAGAGTACCTGTCACTACCTATTGCTATCATAGGGGATATTTACATTCCCTGAGATAACAATAAAAATGATTTAAAAAGAAAAATGAAAGGAACAGTATAAAAATAAGGTAAAAAAGCAAAAAAATAATAAAGAAAAAAAAAAAAAAAAAGCACCCCTGTCCCCCCCTGCTCTCGCGCAAAGGCGAACGCAAGCGTCGGTCTTGCGTCAAATGTAAACAGCAATTGCACCATGCATGTGAGGTGTCACCACAAACGTCAAATCGAGGGCAGTAATTTTAGCAGTAGACCTCCTCTGTAAATCTAAAGTGGTAACCTGTAAAGGCTTTTAAAGGCTTTTAAAACGGTATTTAGTTTGTCGCCACTGCACGTTTGTGCGCAATTTTAATGCATGTCATGTTTGGTATCCATGTACTCGGCCTAAGATCATCTTTATTATTTCATCAAACATTTGGGCAACATTAAAATTTTAAAAAGTGTGTTTTTTCCCCAAAAAATGCGTTTGAAAAATCGCTGCGCAAATACTGTGTGAAAAAAAAAAAATGAAACACCCACCATTTTAATCTGTAGGGCATTTGCTTTAAAAAATATATATAATGTTTGGGGGTTCAAAGTAATTTTCTTGCAAAAAAAAAAATAATTTTTTCATGTAAACAAAAAGTGTCAGAAAGGGCTTTGTCTTCAAGTGGTTAGAAGAGTGGGTGATGTGTGACATAAGCTTCTAAATGTTGTGCATAAAATGCAAGGACAGTTCAAACCCCCCCCAAATGACCCTATTTTGGAAAGTAGACACCCCAAGCTATTTGCTAAGAGTCATGTCGACTCCATGGAATATTTTATATTGTGACACAAGTTGCGGGAAAGAGACAATTTTTTTTTTTTTTGCACAAAGTTGTCACTAAATGATATATTGCTCAAACATGCCATGGGAATATGTGAAATTACACCCCAAAATACATTCTGTTGCTTCTCCTGAGTACAGGGATACCACATGTGTGAGACTTTTTGGGAGCCTAGCCGCGTACGGGACCCCGAAAACCAAGCACCGCCTTCAGGCTTTCTAAGGGCGTAAATTTTTTATTTCACTCTTCACTGCCTATCACAGTTTCGGAGGCCATGGAATGCCCAGGTGGAACAACCCCCCCCCCCCCCCCCAAATGACCCCATTTTGGAAAGTAGACACCCCAAGCTATTTGCTGAGAGGTATAGTGAGTATTTTGCAGACTTCACTTTTTGTCACAAAGTTTTGAAAATTGAAAACAGAAAAAAAAAAAGTTTTTTCTTGTTTTTCTTCATTTTCAAAAACAAATGAGAGCTGCAAAATACTCACCATGCCTCTCAGCAAATAGCTTGGGGTGTCTACTTTCCAAAATGGGGTCATTTGAGGGGGTTTTGTGCCACCTGGGCATTCCATGGCCTCTGAAACTGTGATAGGCAGTGAAGAGTGAAATCAAAAATTTACACCCTTAGAAATCCTGAAGTCGGTGATTGGTTTTCGGGGCCCCGTACGCGGCTAGGCTCCCAAAAAGTCCCCATACTCAGGAGAAGCAGCTAAATGTATTTTGGGGTGCAATTCCACATATGCCCATGGCCTGTGTGAGCAATATATCATTTAGTGACAACTTTTTGTAAATATTTTTTTTTTTTGTCATTATTCAATCACTTGGGACAAAAAAAATAAATATTCAATGGGTTCAACATGCCTCTCAGCAATTTCCTTGGGGTGTCTACTTTCCAAAATGGGGTCATTTGGGGGGGGGGGGTTGTACTGCCCTGCCATTTTAGCACCTCAAGAAATGACATAGGCAGTCATAAACTAAAAGCTGTGTAAATTCCAGAAAATGTACCCTAGTTTGTAGACGCTATAACTTTTGCGCAAACCAATAAATATACGCTTATTGACTTTTTTTTTTACCAAAGACATTGGCCGAATACATTTTGGCCTAAATGTATGACTAAAATTGAGTTTATTGGATTTTTTTAATAACAAACAGTAGAAAATATCATTTTTTTCAAAATTTTTGGTCTTTTTCCGTTTATAGCGCAAAAAAGGTGATCAAATACCATCAAAAGAAAGCACTATTTGTGGGAAGAAAAGGACGCAAATTTCGTTTGGGTACAGCATTGCATGACCGTGCAATTAGCAGTTAAAGCGACGCAGTGCCAAATTGGAAAAAGTCCTCTGGTCCTTAGTCAGCATAATGGTCCGGGGCTGAAGTGGTTAAGAATCATTAAAATCACTGCTCCTGAAAAAACGGCCTTTTTAAAAGTTTTTTTTACATTGATACATGTCCCCTGGGGCAGGACCCGGGTCCCCAAACCCTTTTTAGGACAATACCATGCAAATTAGCCTTTAAAATTAGCACTTTTGATTTCGAACATTCGAGTCCTATAGACGTCAATGGGGTTTTAACGTTCGTGCGAATTTTCGGTCCGTTCACAGGTTCTGGTGCGAACCGAACCGGGGGTGTTCGGCTCATGCCTAATCTTGTCATTACATCACTATTTTATTACACTACTTGATCCAAAAGTTGGAGACTAGAGCCATATTTCTATGTGTGAAGATTTGGTCATATGATGCAGATGCAATTGACTGGATACTATTTTGTCTTGGACATTGAGGTAAATGAAAACCACCAAATACACCCACCTCCATCCAGAAACAAAAGGCCAAGAGCAGCCTTGACATTAAATCACCACAGAATAGAATTAAAGACAAAAAAGTCCTAAATATTAAGAAAAAAAGCAGCAAATGGGTTAGTTTCCCAAAAAGCTACAAATCAGAATTAAAGTACTGTTTCCTAATCGACTCTAGTCTATCCCTATGCAGTTTTCCTTGCCCTTTCCTAGCTTGCCACTTGTACTGTGAACATCACCACTGACTGTTGTTTATACCATCCTCTGCCTGCAGATCAGTCTGCTTAGGAGGACTTTTGAGTTAATTTCACATTCTGCTATTTCCCCCCGCTAGGATAAAAGGGGAGAATGTGATTGTGTAGCCCCCCCCCCCCCCCCCCCCGAATTGGGTTGGCTGTTTTTGATCCTGCTTGTTGTAACCAGTTGGAGATGTAGGATTTTTTTATTTTACACTCTCTTTGACCTATTACACTTGGATTCCTTATGTCAGCTTTCCCCATTCTTCCCTACAGAAGATATCAATACGCTGACACTATGGGAGTAATTTACGAAAGGCAAATACACTTTGCACTATGAGTGCAAACTACAAGTGCAAAGTGCACTTTAAATTGAAGTGCAGTCTCTGTAAATCTGAGGGGTAGATCTAAAATGAGGGGAATCACTGCTGATTTTATCATCCAATCATGTGCAAGCTAAAATGCTGTTTTTTATTTTCCTTGCATATCCCCCTTGGATCCACAGCGACTGCACTTCAAGTGCACTTTCAGTGCAATTTTAAATGCATTTTGCACTTGTAGTTTGCACTTGTAGTGCAAAGTGGATTTGCCTTTCGTAAATAACCCCCTATGTCTGTCCTGCCCCCCCCACCTTTATAAGGCTGGTTTAAATAAAAGTCAATTTATTGGTCCTTCTAAGGCTTTTTTCCATAGACTCAAAGGCCATGCAGTGCATTAGGATTTAAAAAAGTCTCCTGGGAGAATCTGAAGATAGGGGGGTGTTAAAGCTAATTGGTTGCTTTCCTCTGTAAGAGCAATGCATAGGTTAGCTCTAAATGTATTCATTCAATGTCACCAAGGCTGGTCACCAAAGCTATCCTTTACATTTATTATAAATTTTTTTGAATAGTACAAACTATATATTGAATACAATATGTGGAATTACCTGAAATGTGTCATTTAGGTGCCATATGCCTGCTGGAACTGTAGCGTATTTATAGACGTATAACACGCGCCGGCATATAACACGCACCCCAATTTAAAGCGGAGTTCCACCCAAAAATGGAACTTCCGCTTTAAGGCAAGGTGACCCCCTGACATGCCACATTTGGCGTGTCATTTTTTTGGGAGGGGAGCGGATACCCTCTTTTTAAAGGGTCCCAGCTCCCACTTCCTCCCGGCAACCCGCGCACCTAAAGGGAGATCACCTCTCCCTCTCGGCAATCATCTGGGACACGCCACAGGTGACCCTGATTAATAAAAGTCAGCAGCTGCAGTATTTGTAGCTGCTGACTTTTATTTATTTTTTTTTTAAGCGGAATTCCGCTTTAAGAGGGAAGTTTCAGAAATATAAAACTTTTTTGTGTGCCCATCTGCAGCCTGTTGTGTGCCCATCTGCAGACTGTTGTGTGCCCATCTGCAGCCTGTTGTGTGCCCATCTGCAGCCTGTTGTGTGCCCACCTGCAGCCTGTTGTGTGCCCACCTGCAGCCTGTTGTGTGCCCATCTGCAGCCTGTTCTACGCCCATCTGCCCCCTCAATGCAGCTCACCATATCTCGGATGAAATCACTGAGCCATCATCTCCTCGCTTTCAGTCAAATACACAGTCCCGCCTCCGCCATCGGCATTGGACCAGCTCCTGTGATAGACAGAACACTGGTCCAATGCCAGTGGCAGAGGTGGGACTGTGTGTCGGAGAGCCGAGTGGAGAGGAGATGATGGCTCTGTGATTTCTGGTGGCACCCGCCCGCCTCCTTCATTCCGAGGTATGCTGTTGGCGTATAACACCCACCCGCGATTTTCCCCCTATTTTCAGAGGAAAAAAGTGTGCGTTATACGCCGATAAATATGGTATATTGGGCTTCCAGTGACATTATCTGTTCAAGTGGGAGAAAGGCGGTACTAATATGTAGGGTCCGTAGTAGTTAGTCACATTCAACTGCACTTGTTCTGCAATGTTGGAGACTTTTTGCTTCTCATTCAAGCATTTTTAAAAAAAATCTTAACCACTTCATGCCCTTTCGTTTCACCAGCCTCTTGTCCAGGCTGTTTTTCAGTTTTCAGCATTGTCACACTGTGAATGACACTTACTCAGTCATACAATACTGTGTCCAAATTAATTTGATATATATTTTTTGTGACAGATAGAGCTTTCATTTGGTGGTATTTAATCATTTTTCATCATTTTTTATTTTTTGTTATATAAAATGAAAAAAAAAAAAACGTTTTCTTAGTTTCTTTTATAAGATGTTGCAAATAAATAATCTTCATACATTTAGGCCAAAATATATTCAGTTATATTTTTTATCAAGAAATAACCCAAATCAGTGTATATTATTTAGTTTGTGTACAAGTTTTATGCCCCATACACATGGTCGGACATTAATCGGACATTCTGACAACAAAATCCTAGGATTTTTTCCGACGGATGTTGGCTCAAACTTGTCTTGCATACACATGGTCACACAAAGTTGTCGGAAAATCCGATCGTTCTGAACGCGGTGACATACAACACGTACGTTGGGACTATAAACGGGGCAGTAGCCAATAGCTTTCATCTCTTTATTTATTCTGAGCATGCGTGGCACTTTGTGCATCAGATTTGTGTACACACGATCGGAAATTCCGACAACGGATTTTGTTGTCGGAAAATTTTATATCCTGCTCTCAAACTTTGTGTGTCGGAAAATCCGATGGAAAATGTGTGATGGAGCCTACACACGGTCGGAATTTCTGACAACAAGGTCCTATCACACATTTTCCGTCGGAAAATCCGACCGTGTGTACGGGGCAATAGAGTTTACAAACGATGCAATATACTGTATATTTGAAATTGATCAATCCCAATGTACCGAATACCTATCTCATTTCTTGAGATCCTAAAAAGCCAGGACAGTACAAATACCCCCCAAATTACCCCATTTTGGAAAACAGACAGTCCAAGATGTTTAGTAAGAGGCGCGGTGTTTTTTGAAGTTATAATTTTATATCACAGTCTTTTGGAAAATGAAGAAATTAAATAAAATGTGTCTTTTTTTACACAAAGTTGCCATTTTAAGAAGGTATTTCTCACACACAGCACAGGTATACTTATAGTTACATCCCAAAACACATCTGCTATGCCTCCTGACTATGGGGATACCACATGTGTGAGATTTTTCACAACCTAGATACATAGAGAGACCCAAACTCCAAGGCTTCAGGCGTTCCAGGGGCATGCATTACTTATCTAATTTCCTGAATACCTATCACATTTTGGAGGCCCTGGAGCACCTGGCAGTGGACACACCCACAAAATGACGACATTTTTGGAAAGTAAAGTCCCCAAGGTATTTTCTAAGCAGCATGGTGAGTGTTATGAAAACTTATTTTTTTGCAACAAGTTTTTGGAAAAGGCAGAAAGAAAATTAAGATTCATTTTTTTACACAAAGTTGTCTGGTTAATAGGATATTTCTCACACACAGCAAATTACACCCAGAACACATTCTGCTACTATATTGATACCACATGTGAGATTTTTTCGATGTTTGAACTGATTATGCATCGTACATTGTATCTTGTGTATCACGCAAATCAACCAATTGTATCAAAACCAATGCACTGTAATGGTAGGAGTGGCCAAGGAACATAGCTTACTGTAGCATTACCTATAGTAGACCCTGTTTCTATAAGTCTAGCCATTGGTATGTGGCTTCCCCCAGGAATGCCATGTTTACTTCCAGGGAGTACAGAAGGCTGAGGAAAGGAAGAAAAATTTGTTTCCGTGGTTCCAGGAGTGCAGTATCTCCCAGGAATATAGTCAGTCAGATGTGCAGGTGGGTGAGATCAGGCATTAGGCAGTTACATGGTATGCAATCAGGCAAAGGATCGGTCCACAAAGGAGGCAGAGACATAGTCAATAAACAGGCCAGGGTCAGTACAGGTGGCAAGCAAAGGTAATACTGGTGTGATGGTGATCATTTGAACTCATTTAAACTGAAGTAGCTGCATAGATAAGCATCAACATGTCTTCACTGTTAAGGAACAAGTCCAGTCAAATGTAGTTAACTTCTACTAGCCATACGGTGACCTGGATAAGTGAAAACCTTCACAGACATACTTATGTGGATTTACAAAAGGGAGCAAGTTTGGGTGGGTGTCATCTGTATTATGATGTTTTCTAGTATGCCAAAGGTCAGAGAGGTGACATGGCAGTGTCACAAAAACTGTAGTGCTGCTTACTTAAAAATGTTACCACCATCCCCACAGGTCAATACACTCATTATTAAAACTGAGTGGGGTAGGCTGAATTACCAACTTGCTTAATTTAAGTCTGAGGGAGTTCAACCTGCTACAATTTCTGGCTTGGCTCCACCTTTAATCTTTCCATGTTTCTCTTAAACTCGGAGTGTTTCTTATCTGTTGCATTCACCATGGCTTAAAATGAATTAAAAATCTAACGCCACTTGGGAACTAAAAATGGTGATTGAACGCCATTCAGCAAAAACTGTAATCTCACTTTTGGGTGGACTGAGCTTTTATGTTATGCCGCATATTGCACAGTGCAGCTGTGTTTTAAAATAACATTTGCATGATTTTACTAACCTTGTGGAGGGTAAAACAACCCCTATGTGTTGTTTTTTCTGTGAATTAAGCCACATGACTATTAAATGTATCTGAAGTCAGTATGTGAATTTGTTTTAACAAACTAATTTATACTATATTTTACATGTCCAAAACTTACCTTACTGCTCTTGTTATATAACCGCACATTAGCCCTTTGAATTTTCTGAAACTAGAGTTACATGTTAATATTGTGATTTCCTAAACAAGATATAGATCCCCGCCTTCTCAATTTCATCTTGTAGGTGTCAGGCATGGGAGCAGCTGTGCTAACTAGGGGTTAGACTCCACCGCTGATTGAAAAGGGTTGGCTTTCTTTGCAGGTTGTCTGTTACAAAGTCAGAGAGAAGCAGTATTCTTATTTACTGATGATAACAGATTCAGTATCAGGTTCCAGTGCAGTTTAGATCTGTTGTTATCCAGGGAATGAACAATGTAAGCTTCTCTAATGCCTTATCTCTTTGTCACACAATAACCTGACTGCTGCCTGATAGTTTCAATGCTCCAAACAGCAAGACAATTAAAATTTTCTCTAATTTATGTCTTTGTTCACACAGGTGCTCTACCTGAGACCTATCAGGTGGGGTAAAAAAAGTAATTGGGCTTGCAGAGTCTGATATTGGACTTTGCAAGCAACCCTCAAAGCCAGCTATTCACAAAATATCGGTGTGTACTTAGCTGTTGCGAGGGAGGTACATAACCTGCAGTAATTCAGCCAGTGCTGCTAAATAAAATAATGTATTTTGTAGAATATCTGACCATTACCTAAAGTCAGGTCAAGACAGAAGTGGTCCAGGGCAAAAGTTATTGTAGCAGGCCCTCAACATCTATGTTAGGTAGAATATAGGCAATACTGAAATTACAGAGGATAAGATAAGACAGAGTATTACTTACCTTAAAGTGTAAGTTTAGTCAAACACTAACTGTGCTTAAATATACTTCCACCCCAATTTTAAGCCCATTCTATCTACCCTGTGAAAGTTAAGGTCTGTATACTTACCTGTTCTGAGGACATTTTGGTATGGTCAAATGGTATCCCAGCACTGGCTTCAGTGTAGAGGATGGACAGCCGACAACAGATGCCCCATAGTAGACCTATGAGTGACCTCATTGCCCAGGCTCTGCAGCTTTGTTGGCGATCCCTCCTCATCGCTGAAGCTGGCACTGTGACCAGACCAGAGCACCCTCAGCATAAATAAGTATAAAGATCTTTCCTTTTCAGGGCAGATATAATAGTCTTAGAATGGGGGTGGGAGTAAATTTAAGTATAGTTAGTGTTTGACTGAACTTCCGCTTTAAAGTGGTTGTAAACCCCTGAAATGAAAAATGAACAAAACATATCCTACCATAATGTGTTCTTGCCTCAATCTATAGCACCTACTGTGGTTCCTGTCTGCTATCTGGCAGTTTGTTTTCAACACAATGCAATCCTGGGAGATGGCTCTACTCTTCCTCCAGTACACAGAAGGTGATTGACAGTCTTCACTGTGCATTTTTCCCTATGAGACTGTGTGTGTGGTCCATTCCCTCCATTGAAGGCTCAGAATACACTCAGCTCTCTGATCTGTGCTGTGCAGTATGTGAGAGGAAAGACCATCTAAAGCAGAGGAAGACCATCTAAACTGTGTAATTTAAATGGCTTTGGATAAGGGAGGGCTGAAGGTAAACAAGTACAGCTTATGTAGGAGGTTTTGCTTTATCACTGTGTGTCCTGGGGCCATTCACAACCATCCAGTACACAATCATTTTTATCAGAATTGCTATTGGATTACCTTGATGGTATCTAACTAGTTAATCTGACACCCCAGTGCCCCCGTGATACACTAATTACCACCTTGAAAGGTTCCATGGTAACGTCTGATTGGTCCTGGCCACAACATACTATATATACCTTCTCCAAAATGGCCACAGTCATGCCTGATGAAGGAGCATGCATGCTCCGATTACGTGCTCCTCCCTGCTCTCTCTCCAACCGGAAGTGACGTACTCCACTGTCTGTCAACCGCTTGGAGTGTCTGGAAGCACTGGGAACCACCGGCATCCCTGGACCCATCAGCTGCCTCTTTACCAGTGAGAAGATCGTCTTTTCCACGAGTGGATGAACCACATTATTTAATCCCACATGCACTGACATCTCATACATCTTGTGAGTTAACAATTGTCTGTTATGGAATAAAATGTCTTAATAATGCTGCACTTAGATGGCGCTGCTCTCCTTCTGTCTCTCACCTGAGGCCAGTCACTTCAATGGGTTCAAGTCGTGCATTGTATGTCATGTGACGGAGGGAGAATCTGTTACATAGTTACATAGTTACATAGTAGGTGAGGTTGAAAAAAGACACACGTCCATCAAGTCCAACCTATGTGTGTGATTATGTGTCAGTATTACCTTACATATCCCTGTATGTTGCGGTCATTCAGGTGATTATCTAATAGTTTCTTGAAGCTATCAATGCTCCCTGCTGAGACCACCGCCTGTGGAAGGGAATTCCACATCCTTACCGCTCTTACAGTAAAGAACCCTCTACGTAGTTTAAGGTTAAACCTCTTTTCTTCTAATTGTAATGAGTGGCCCCGAGTCTTATTAAACTCTCTTCTGCAAAAAAGTTTTATCCCTATTGTGGGGTCACCAGTACAGTATTTGTAAATTGAAATCATATCCCCTCTCAAGCATCTCTTCTCCAGAGAGAATAAGTTCAACGCTCGCAACCTTTCCTCATAACTAAGATCCTCCAGACCCTAGCTTTGTTGCCCTTCTTTGTACTCGCTCCATTTCCAGTACATCCTTCCTGAGGACTGGTGCCCAGAACTGGACAGCATACTCCAGGTGCGGCCGGACCAGAGTCTTGTAGAGCGGGAGAATTATCGTTTTATCTCTGGAGTTGATCCCCTTTTAATACATGCCAATATTCTGTTTGCCTTATTAGCAGCAGCTTGGCATTGCATGCCATTGCTGAGCCTATCATCTACTAGGACCCCCAGGTCCTTTTCCATCCTAGATTCCCCCAGAGGTTCTCCCCCCAGTGTATAGATTGCATTCATATTTTTGCCACCCAAATGCATTATTTTACATTTTTCTACATTGAACCTTATTTGCCATGTAGTCGCCCACCCCATTAATTTGTTCAGGTCTTTTTGCAAGGTTTCCACATCCTGCGGAGAAGTTATTGCCCTACTTAGCTTAGTATCGTCTGCAAATACAGAGATTGAACTGTTTATCCCATCCTCCAGATCGTTTATAAACAAATTAAATAGGATTGGTCCCAGCACAGAACCCTGGGGAACCCCACTACCCACCCCTGACCATTCTGAGTACTCCCCATTTATCACCACCCTCTGAACACGCCCTTGTAGCCAGTTTTCAATCCAGGTACTCACCCTATGGTCCATGCCAACGGACCCTATTTTGTACAGTAAACGTTTATGGGGAACTGTGTCAAATGCTTTTGCAAAATCCAGATACACCACGTCTACGGGCCTTCCTTTATCTAGATGGCAACTCACCTCCTCATAGAAGGTTAATAGATTGGTTTGGCAAGAACGATTCTTCATGAATCCATGCTGATTACTGCTAATGATATCGTTCTTATTACTAAAATCTTGTGTATAGTCCCTTATCATCCCCTCCAAGATTTTACATACTATTGATGTTAGGCTAACTGGTCTGTAATTCCCAGGGATGTTTTTTGGGCCCTTTTTAAATATTGGTGCTACACTGGCTTTTCTCCAATCAGCTGGTACCATTCCAGTCAATAGACTGTCTGTAAAAATTAGGAACAACGGTCTGGCAATCACCTGACTGAGTTCCCTAAGTACCCTCGGATGCAAGCCATCTGGTCCCGGTGATTTATTAATGTTAAGTTTCTCAAGTCTAATTTTAATTCCGTCCTCTGTTAACCATGGAGGTGCTTTCTGTGTTGTGTTATGAGGATAAACACTGCAGTTTTGGTTACTGAAGCCCCCCGATTCACTCGTGAAGACTGAGGAGAAGAATAAATTCAATACCTTTGCCATCTCCCCATCCTTTGTAACCAGATGTCCTTCCTCGTTCTTTATGGGGCCAATATGGTCTGTCCTCCCTTTTTTACTGTTTACATACTTAAAGAATTTCTTGGGATTTTTTTTGCTCTCCTCCGCTATGTGTCTTTCATGTTCTATCTTAGCCGTCCTAATTGCACCCTTACATTTCTTATTGCATTCTTTATAAAGTCTGAATGCTGAGGATGATCCCTCAACCTTGTATTTTTTGAAGGCCTTCTCCTTTGCTTTTATATGCATTTTTACATTGGAGTTAAGCCATCCAGGATTTTTGTTCGCTCTTTTAAATTTATTACCCAATGGGATACATTGGCTAATGCCCTTATTTAATATGCTCTTAAAGCAAACCCATCTCTCTGTTCTTTTAATGGTTCCGGTCATGTTCATTATTTACATGGATTGTAAGTACATACAAAAATCATTTTGAGAGAATTATTGTAAAAAAAGATCTAGACTCTTTTGATCGAAACTCCTCTGAGCTTTCACCTGGATAATGTATTAGAATTAGTGCTGAACCTATGATCAACAATATTTTATAAGGATTGATGTATACTGTGTGATGAATATATCATACTGGAACCACAATTTTTGAGGCTATCCCATACTAATTATTTTTAAACATGTATAGCTAAAATTATATTCTTTTAAAGATGTTTTATGTTCAGTTGCTGTCTAAAAGTCCCAAGGGGTATTGGTAGTGTGCTGTGCTACCATCACACAAAATTGAGTTTTGGGTGTTGGCGGTGCCCAGAAAAATGTCTTTAGTGCATAGGATGGACCCTGCTTTAATGAACATTCACCATATCTGCAGCTGTTACACAGCTGCAAAAAATTGGGTCATGTGTGTTGGTGGTGTCCAAACACTGTAACCCCACAGGAAAATCCCTATGGACCACAGGATGTACCCTGCTTTAACAGACACTCACTGTATCTGCAGCTGGTACACAGTGCAAACAAATTGGATTTGGGCGATCGTGTTGTCCAAACACTGTAAACCCACAGAGAAATTCCTGCAAAGAACAGGATGGACCCTGCTTTAAAAACATGAATGTATCCGAAACTGTTACAAAGCTGTGAAAAAAATAGGGTTTTGAGTGTTGGAAGTGCCCAAACACCATAGCCCCACAGAAAAAAATCCTTTGGAGCACAGGATGGATAATTTTAAACAAAGATTCACAGCATTTGCAACTGTGAAACAGCTCCTAAAGATAGGGGTGCAAAGTTAAAGTTACAGTTGCAAAGAACAGCAGCTATTGCCCCATTTTTGATGGCAGCAGGCCTGCAACAGTGGCAGGAGATTTTTAACAGTAGCAGATAGTAGAATGTACTAATGAGGGCTGGGTATGCTTATAGAAAATAGAAAACAGCAATAGTGGCAGCATGTAAGATATTTTCTGTGGTCTATAATGGTGAAGGGAGTAGTTATGGATGCAAAAAAAAAAAAATGAAGGGTAGCAGAATCCCCCCATTTTTTTTTTCAATCAGCAGCATCTGCAGCAGGTTGTGGAAACTGCTGCTGATCCAAAACAGGTTAATTTTCAAAAATGGCAGCCGGTCAACGGTGTCTGTGGACAGACATGCTCTTTTGTCAGTCACAGCAGCTCAGTTGCATACTGGCCAAGCTCTGGCCAGAGGTCCATCCTTGAAAGCCAGTAGTCAAGGGGGTCATCCATTTGCAGAGTTTTTACATCCGCTCTTGCCCCCAGATAATCGGCCATAATTTGATGCAGCTGCTGCATAGATTCTGGCAACCGATAGCCCTGGGCGCTGGGGACTGAATTTTTTTTTTTAGGCATTGCTTAGGCAACCACTCCCACCACCATTTCTTCTTATACCATCAGGAGGCTTAAAGACACCTTGTCTATGAGAGGTTATCCTGTCAGTCCCTGAAAATGAGTGATACAGGTTCCACTTTGGTGCATCCTCCAGATGTTTTAACCTCTGTTCCTTCTGTGAGGGTGGGATGAGCTCTACGACTTTCCCCTTATAATAAAAACCAAGGAGGGTTGCCAAACAGTAGGTTCCATCTTGGACCAATCCTCTCATCCATTCCACGATACGCTGGTCAGTCTGAGGAGTACTTTCAGTGATAGATTGTTTCAACCATGATGCACCAGAGAATGACAAAGGAGATCATTTTTGCTTATGGCAATAAAACTATATGAATACACCCTTTGCGTGTTAGACATAAGGAGTATTAAACTGGACTTAGTACCTAGATTTTATGTTTTATCTATGTAGCGCTGGTAGATTTTTATCTACCGCTGATAGGTAAATTTAGTGGGTCGCTTATTATAGGAAGTTAGATTTGCCTCTGTTCCAGCTTGGCTGACGCTGCATGCAGTTCCACATTGTGCCGGTGGGTGTCGTTGTCACCATCGGCAAGTGTTGGAAAAGTAACGTGTTGAAGCGAATGAGTGCTCCTCTGTCCCGGAGATAACTCGGTGGAGGTGTTCCTCCGAGTTGCATTCTGGGAGAGGGTATTTATGGGACAGACGCCATGTTTTAGGGTTCGTTTTCAGCCACCTGCTGGCCCTCCTGACCGACAGGTATGCACTAGGGATACCACCTCATGGTCCTATGTTCTGGGTGGGCCCAGAAGCCTGTCTGGGGCCTACCACAGCAGCGGAGGAATGGTCCTGAGCTGTCTATCCTGAGTGAAGAAGCTGGATGTAACGACACCCCGAGTATGAAAGGGGTTAAAGTCGTTTAGGACATTTTAAACCCAAACACAAAGGCAGCTACCGAACACTCCAATCAGCCAAATAAGGAACCCATACAAATAATCCACCCCAAAAACGAGACACAGCTCTGTCTTCAGGTTCCAAGCAGGAATCAACTCATTTATTATAACACATGGACACAACAGATAAAATAACTCAGAGACTCTTTCCCCCCACCCTTGGAAAAGAGGGCGGGTTAAACTGTCCAATGACAATGGACACACAGGTCAGGTGTGTTTAACTTCTCATCAGTAAACAGTCTTAACAGGGGGGCTGCTGAAGGAATCCCCCCTCCCTCTTTCCTCACAGCAATACACATCCTGTGATCCAAGGCAGACAAACACAATAGAACATTGGAATACAGCCCCACCCCAAAGTAGCACAGCAAACAGTACACATTCTATATACACATATATACAGCATTGAGTCTCTGACTAGCACAGATCATAGTGGAGTTCTCATTCACCTTGTGCCCCTATTAGTGACTCCCATCACAATGGCATATCCAGGGTCCCCAGAGTCTGTGTGTCTTGGGGGACATGGACCTGAATCTAAAGTAACGCCACCTCCAGGGTCCCCAGGCATATAGCTCACAAAGAGCACCGTCCCCCCAAATGCCAGGGACCATAATCGGTTTGCAGGAGGCTGGCATTCAGTCCCCTCCAAAAGCCTCTTTTCCGGCAAGGTCTGTCACACTGGACAACCGAGAAGATCCCAGGGGAGGACCCGTCATGGAAGGATCATGCAGATTGCTGGTTTGGAGAGGGGCCTGGTGACTCGGTTGGAGGACGCATTCCGAAGTAATCTTACAGTATAGTACTGCCGGGTTGGCTTAAAGGTTCAAGTCCTGTATCTGACATTCACCACAAACCAATACAGCCTGTGGCAGAGGATCGTATGGGTTTTATTCCAGATAAGTCTGTGGCAGAGACTTTTGTTCGTGCTACGTGCTGGCTGCTAGGCAAGTGAGAGATGTCTATCCAGGCGGGCAAAGATTGAATCCTATGAAAGGGGGACTATTCAATTGCAAGTGTTCATTTACAAAGAATGTTCTGAAGAAATACAACAGAAAGGTATTTGAGCTTCCCTGCAGCTTTCCTGCTACCTCTTTCCTGCTACTTTCCTTGTTTGTTTTATTAAAGCATTGGAAAACCTACTCAAGTGTTTGGTGCTTATATCGTCCAGAGGTAAACTCAATGGAACCCTAGACCCGGTGCCAGTGAAACAGAGGTATTGAGAGTGAAGGTAACAAGCCCGCTTAAACCAGCAGCTTCACCGAGAGTTATTGCTACATCTATAATGTCAATACTAATGGTTACTATATACCTCTATTGATTTTATTATGATTTTAATTTTAATTTGGTTTTTGTGACTTTTTTTATTCTGTTGTTGAATTGAGAGCAACTGCAACTTAACAATTTCCTTGAGGGGATCAAAAATGTATTGATTCTGATTCATTAATGACCCCTCTCCTTAATGTCATAAATCCTAGGATCTCTTTGCAGGATCTGGAGCATTAGGGAACCCATGCACCACAAATTACTGCAGGTGTATCTTTGTGGTCAATGAAGATGATACTATCCTGAGCTACCTTCACCCAGCCACTACTACTACTATTTCTAGGGTATGAAAGCCATGAAAGCCACCCCTGGAAGACTGCCCCATGTCATCTTCATCCCCAATGTCTTCACAGCAATCATATTCCTCATCTTCCTCCTGCTGTGCCTGTAACAGTGTTTGGATGGAGTTCCTCCTGCTGCTCTGCTTTCAGTGAACTGTCCATGTTTCCATGTAGTGTGTGTGTGCCAGCAGGAACACAACTGGTACAGTATCGCTGATGCATGCATCGTCACGGTTCACCATTGTCACCTCAAATGGTGACAATACAGTGCATGTGACACGTACCTTGGAGGTGAGCCTGACGTGCAGAGGGAGACCTCTCGTACGGCTCTGCTTCCCGGGTTCACTGGAGTGGGAACAGTGGCCCTCGGAGCACAGCGGACTAGGAGAGCCTGCAGGGTCCGCTTGACTGAAGATGAATTCAGCTTGGCAGAGACAGGAACAGGCTTGATTGCTGCGAATGCAGGAACGCTGAGAAGTAGCAGGCAGGTGCGCACAGATGCAGGACTGTAGGCAGGTGCGCACAGATGCAGGACTTGTAGGCAGATGCATACGGATGCAGGACTTGTAGGCAGATGCACACGGATGCAGGACTGGTAGGCAAGCGCGCACTGGCGCAGGACAGCAGACAGAAGCAGGGTCAGACAAGCCAGGTCACAGCAGCGGATCAATCAGACAGAAGCAGCAGGCAGAGAATGGTCAAGTCCAGGCAGAATCGGCAACAGGAGATCAAACAAACAGGAACACAGAGCAGGTCAAAGGCAAGCCAAAGGGTCAGGACTGGAGACAGCAGTGAGGTCAGGAGAAGCTGGGTAACACTGGAACAGATGCGGGTTCAAGATCGGGTACAGGATGAGCTGCAGATCAGACAGCAAGGATTCATTCTGAAGAGGCCCCTTTTAAGGATCACTGGGCGCCAAAGCTGTGTTAGTGTGCGCGCGTCCGCGTTCTGCGCACGCGCATGCGCATTGGCGCGCGTCTATTCACTGCTGCAGCGACCACAACTGTGGAATCCTTTCATATCCCAAAACAGCTTAGGTTTAGGAGGTTCTACCACATTATGCACCAGTAGGTCACGTAGATTTGGTGCTCTTTTATATAATATCCTGGGCTTCTCTGACAAACTTCCTTTTAAGTGGACGTCTTGTTTCAGGACGTTCCAGTATTTATAGATAATTCGCTCTACATCCTTATTCTGTAGACTGTAGTCCAGAATAATACAAGTACCTATATCATTGTTGGTACTAGTTTGTTTGATGCTGTCCTTAAGTAGATCCTCCCTATTAAGATTCTTAACTTTATCTTTCTCCTTTTCCAGGAAATTATCATGGTATCCTTTCTGTGTGAACATAGTGGTTAACATTTTGGATTGTAATTCAAAGTTAACTTCCTGTGTGCAGTTCTTCTTTATTCTCATGTATTGACCCCGTGGAATGTTGTCCAACCAAGGTCTGAAATGACAACTCATAATGGGGATATATGAATTGCGATCCGTCGCCTTGAAGTATTTTTTTGTTTCAATTCCTTGAGGTGTGCTGCAAATTTCCAAATCTAGGAAGTGTACCATGCTTTTACTGATGTTCCATATCAGATTGATATTCTGATCGTTGTTATTCATTATTTCAAGCTTTTCTACCAAAAGGTCCTTGTTTCCCTTCCTTATGATTAGAAGACCATCTATGAAACGCCTGTAGAGTAAAATATTGGGGTCTCTGTTGTGTAAAATGGCTTCAGACTCCCATCTGGCCATATATAGATTAGCGACGATTGGGGCAAATTTTGCGCCCATCGCAACGCCTTTAATCTGTAAATAAAAAGTATTCTGGTACCAGAAAAAGTTATGTTCCAAACAGAAATTTAAACATCTTAATATGAATTTCTATAGCTTCTTTTCCATCCCATCCTTGTTCTTTAGGGCCCATTTCACTGCTCTCATGGCACCCTGGTGGTCAATACTGGTATAGAGAGATGCCACGTCACTGGTTGCCATTACCAAATTTTCATTAGAGGTGCACTCATTTAATAACTGTAATGTATGTTTGGTGTCCTTTAGATACGCATGAGTTTCCTTAACAAGGGGTTGGAGATGTATGTCTATATATTCTCCTAATCGGGAAGTTAGGGAGTTGATCCCACTAACTATAGGTCTACCTGTATTTTTGGAATATAATATATAACAGGAATCCTACTTGCCGTAGGGACCAAATATTCTTCCTCATGCTTGTTGAGAAGACCTTTCTCCACCCCATAGAGTATAACCGTTTTCAGTTCCTGTTTGTATATTTTCGAAGGATCTGATCTTAATATTTGGTAGGTACTCCTATCTTCCAGAATCCTTTCCATCTCCTTCTTATATTGTTCCAGGGATAATACCGCAATGCCTCCTCCCTTATCTGCTGGACGGATGACAATGTCTTTTCTTTCTTCTAGGCTTCTAAGGCCTTTCTTTATATCCTTCTGTTCATAAATTTTCTAAACCGGGAGTTGTTCCAAATCAGTTGTGACCAATTTCTTAAAAAGATCAATGTATTTATTATTAGCTATATGTGGGTTAAAAACAGAGTTGTTCCTTAATGGAGTAAAACCATTATCCATTGCTATCTTTTCTACCAGATTTTGAGCATAATACTTCTTTATATTCAACTTGCAAATAAACTTCTGAATACCAATATAAGTTTCAAATTTATTCAGACCCTTTTTTGGGGCAAATTTAATGCCCTGATCCAAGGTTAATGTTTCTTCTCTGGTAAGGCTTACACCGCTTAAATTGTAGATACCCTTCCCTAATCTTGATCTTCGCGTCTTCTTTTCTTGCTTCCTTCGTCCGGCCCGTCCTCCCCTTTTCCTCCCAAGAACAATCTCAAGTGTATAGAGGTCTTAATTACGGTGAAGGACAATACTATTCACCCAAACCCCAAAGAGTGAGATATGATAGAACCACCACAGACCAATATCATATACCAGTACATAACAGCTATCAACCCCTTTATGAAGATGTAGAGGCAACCCCAGTGGACTCTTCTTTTTTAGAGAAGGGCCAAACAGACCACCACCCCCCCAAAGATGGAAGAAATATAGGAAAAGGGGAGGATGGGCCGGACGAAGGAAGCAAGAAAAGAAGACGCAAGGATCAAGATTTATACTGAGGTATAAACTGGACTGCTGTGAGGAACAGAGGCACAAGTGTAACCTATCCAGGATCCAGCATACAATACCGAACCCATAGAGGTTCTAAGGCGCATTTTGACCAAGCTTAATCGCCAGGTCACACGCCCTAAGGTGAGGGGCTATCACCTGGGGGGGAGCACTTATATTAGCACACAGCACTTTAATTTGTGTTCACTGAAACACATGGATGGATTTTGGAATGTTTATGGACTGTTAATTTGATCATAGCACTAAGCTACACAGAACCGAATCGCACAGATGCAACACTGAATTACATGGATGTAGCACTGAATCGCATGGATGATATTTCTTTGGAATTTTTAATATTTAATATTGTTTGAACATTGCACTATCACTGAATTACAGAGATACAGCACTGCGTTGCATGGATGCAACACTGAATCGCATGGATGATTTTTTTCTTGAAATATTTATTTATTATTTGTTTGAATATTGCACAAATATCTTGGAATATTTATATATATTTTTCATAGGCTTATTGAAGCACTCTTTTTAATTCATTTATTTATTGAAGTTTATTGCACATTAATGTATAGTATTTTGGACATTTTATACATGTCACGAGAGAGCACAATACCACTTTATTAATTATATATTTATATTTATCATTTTGATAGCGCATAGTTTTTTTACTTTATTTGATTATCTTGCATGGTGTATGAGACATGCTTAACGTTAGCAGCTGATCTTTTGTAAGATACACTACTTTGGAGACCTGATTTGGTCAACCACCTGGAGGCTCACAGGACTATTAATTAGCATATATCTTTCCAAAATGAATGTCAAAATCTAATCAAATATAAAAGTCAAAAAGTCCACTTTCAAAGTTATCTCCAAAGTCCGGTGTTTCTACTCAGTTCGTATCAATACGAGTGAAATTAAACACCCAAGTGTCTTCAAAATATATTCATGCTTCTGTGCTCATCCTCATGAGCATGAATATACTTTGAAGATACTTGGGTGTTTATTTTCACTTGTATTGATTTGAACTGAATAGAAACACTGGACTTTGAAGATCACTTTGAAAGTGGACTTTTTGATTTTTATGCACTTTATATTTGATTCGATTTAATAATAAGTTTGGAAAGATATATGTTTGTTTTAATACATTTCACTGCACTACATTTTATTGAATTGTTTTATGCGGTGAGTGAAATCACTGAATAGTGTTATAGCGAGCAGCTCAAAGTAGAGATGTTTTTTTTTTTTTTACATAATATTATACACTAATCTTTTATATCACAGTTATTTCTTTGATTGCACTGATTGGTCTGGTACATCTAGCATTCTGGTGCTGCTCCCAAGGAGCTGCATAGTGAGAGGTTAGATCATGTCTCTTCATACATGTACCCAAATGTCGGATGGTATTGCTATGCAGTGGTGATTGGGTGCATTGCAAAGTGTGGGTCCTTAGTGGACTAAACTGCACCTCAATAATCTGCAGTACTTAAGCTGCTGATGCTGACCCGTGTATTAAATAAATAAAAGAACCTACCGACATTAAAATCCAAATAAAATAAAGCTCAACCACACAGAAAGTAAAAAAATTTATATATATATATATATATATATATATATATATATATATATATATATATTTATTAGCAGGTGCTGACAGGGTGACTGGAAGTATTTTAGCCCTGTCTGCACTGCATTGTTATTTATGTTGAACTTACTAGTTAGCTGCTGCCTGGCAGGGAAGGAGAGTTTCCCAGGTCTTTCTTGGCGCGCTTCTGCTGGGCTCTGTTCCTCTCTGCCTTCAGCTACCCTCTCATGCTTACTGTCCTAACTGGAGATTGCCTGCTTGAGGAGCCTGCCAACTTGCCTGGGGCTGCTGGGACCTGTAGTCCCACAACACACAGCCTGCTGCATGGAAAGTAAAGACACAGCATACTTACCTAGGTGGAAGCAGCATCAGCCTAATATTGCATCTGTCCCCCGACGCCGCTAACACTGGGAACCGAGCGATCAAACACCGCTGATCGCTCGATTCTCACAGCTTCCTGAGCATAAAGCTGGTAATTGTCAGCCAGCGACTCTCTGCTCTGCCCCCCCACGCTCACTGGAGCACTGGGCTGTGAAGGGTGCGGGAGCAGGATCGCTGAAAGGCTGAGCCGGGTGCTGGTCTAGGGATCTGGAAGGATCCCGACTCTATGGTCGTGATGATGTCTGAGCCTAGACCAGCTCTGTAACATCAACCGAAAGCGTACTTCAGCCCACTCTCTGCTGAAAAGGGGTCACAGGAGTGCAAAACGAACTGCACTCCTGTGATCCACAGAAGTACAGCCAAAAGAGCTTTTGTATTCAGTTGTTTTTTCATGATCACCCATGTTAAAGCACCATCACCTTTACACTGCTACTTATATATGATCTCAAGTGGTATGATTACTTATTTAAAGGGGCAGTTTTTTATCATTATTTTTTTATGTCACTTATAGGGCGCCATCACTTGTTTGTACAGGTTAATGGTCAGAGGAAATATGGTGGCCCTCCTGCAGACTGGGTTGGAGAGGCTCCTTCAACTGGGATAGAAGTATTTATCAACAATATCCCTCAAGAAATCTATGAAGATAAATAAATTTCACTTTTTCAGACTGCTGGAATATTGTATGAGTTTGTCTGTTAGACTGTTGTAGACTATTGCCGGCCAGTCTGAGGTGGGGTGGGATCACTGTTCATTATTTGTTTATTGTCAAATATGTCTCTCCCATTGTGTGCCTCCTGGTGTGCATTCCCATTGTTAAATCACCTATTGTTTCTGTCTGTCTGCTCATCTCTTAGAGGCATGATTAATATTGTAACCACTTTACCTTGTTATTAAACCACTGTGGAATGTTATGTGTTTATGTTGATTAGCGAACGGTTTAATTGGACCATTGATTATGTTGGCTGTTCATTACTGTCCCCAAAAAGGGAATGTCTTCCTGGAGGGTATAAAGTATGTGTCTGAGTTTTAATAAAGATGAAATCCAGTTTGCATCTAAGCTAGTGTTGCCTAGTCTTGGGTGCTCAGCTATAATATCTGGTTCCTGGGTCCAGACTGGAGGAAGCTGTATACTGACAGAGGCACCCAAGCTGGGTGCTGGATGGTTCTGTCACATATTTAATACTGATTTATAATAAAATGTAATATTTTGCGAGTTTCTTAGTGAATATATTTAAGCAGCACATTATAGCCTACCCCCAAAGTGTTTAGCAATAGGGATACATGGAGGAGGGAGGTGTCAGAAACCATGAAATCAGACTGAGACAGAAGTACAGTTAAATCACACTTGTTTACTAATAAAAGTAAAAAGAACAAATGTAGTCAAAACATAGCCAAAGTTCAGTAACCGGAATGGATAGTCAGCCAAGCCAGGAGTCAGGGATCAAAGTAGTGGAACAGCAAGCAGGATCCAGAGCCAGAAGGGATGTCAGAAAAGCCAGTCTTTAAACAGGAAAGCAGGAGATGTTTCTTGTGATGTTGACCAAGGCAAAGGCAGAGCTCCTCTGGAATGGATGGCTTAAGTAGGCAGGACTGACGAGCAGGATATCAACAACAGCTGAGTAACTGTGGAGAGAGATGGTAGCTGGCAATTAACCGACAGCTGAGCGGCCAGCTCAGAGAAGGAAGGGCTGAGCCCAGCCCTGACAGGAGGGAAGTGTCATTTACTGCTTTGTATATGCTCTCATGGGCTACACAAATAAGAAAAAGGAGAAAACGAAGAGCTTAAAAGGGAACCGAAATATGAGCATGCCCTATAGAGGACACTAGTTAGTCTACACAATCTCAGGCTGCAACGGGGACACAGAGAAGATAGGAGGGACAGCTGAAGGCAGAATCAAACAGGTATATTTCACTTTACACAAAACAAATGCTTTAGTAGCTTTGTGGGTATGAACACTCTATTATATAGCATGTAATAAGAGTTTTTCATAGTCTGGGTTTAATGTCACTTTCAGAAAAAAAACAATTAAAGCTATCTACTAAACTACCATTAAAGAAAAGCAAAAAGAAACACCCCAAAATGACAAAGGGATGGGGATGGGGTTTGCAGCAACGGAACCTGCAACCCCCTCCCCCCCACCCCTCTAAGTTTGAGTCTATCAGTAAATTGCAAGTATGTCTGAAGTATACCTTTAAATGATAAAAGTTCACAAAACCAAACTCTAATACTGCAAGAAAGGAAAGGGTGGCACTGGTAAAGTAAGAGGAGAAGAAGGGAGGGCATGTGTGCAAAGGGGCGAGAAAAATGCTCATCAGCCTGGCGTGAGAGTTCCCCTAATGCTGATTAAATCCATTTGATTATTAATGACTTGTGGAATTTATAAGTGGCAGGGGGAGGGAAAGTTACTGAAATAACTCTTGAAAAAGATGCAGCAAAGAAGAGTTATATAACCTTGCTTCCATGAACATATTAAACATAAACGATGGTTAAGGAGGACATGATGTGTTAGATTTCTCCTCTGGGTCATAATAATAAAAATGCGGTGACAGTCTCTGTTGGTTAGACTTTAATTATTAATCCTTGAATTAAAACTATAGATTTTATAATAGGAGAGTCATTCCTTCTCCCTCTTACTGTTTTAGGCATCACTTATATATCTAAATCAAAACCAGTTAAACTGCTCCTCAATATGATTATCTTCTAAACAGACAGTTTGCGTTTTTAAAGCTTGTCTTTTATGGTGCAATTCTTATTTTAAGGAGCTGTTCTCACTTCCAGTCTCCCCTACACCTGTTGAGTAAATTAAAACTTAAGGCTTATTGACAGAGGAGACTTAAGCAGCTCATAGATGATTATTTTTTGTTCCGCTCAGCTAGCGGGTTGAACTAAAAAAAAAAATACTTGATTCTCCTATCCACACTATCAAGATGTATTGGGGGAATCCTCCCATTGTGCCTTTGTATTCTGACAGTGGGGAGACTTCCCCATCATCAGAATGCATTGATCAGCGCTGGCGTTGCTGATTAAGGAGCAAAATTCCAACAGGGGGGTTGTACAAAGTCGATTGGCAGATCAACTTCTGTAAAACCACCTTGCCCATACATGGATCAAAATCTGCCCAGTCCCTGCTGAACCAACCAAATTTTGATCCCTGTATGGCTGACTTTAGGCACATGGCATAACCAGAAGCCAGAACACATTACACAGCAACACTAAGTATACTCATATTCATCCTGTATAGCAACAAACCACACCTAACACCCAATTTACCCAACTCTAGGGATGAGCTCAGGTGTCTTCAGACATGAGTCCAACGCCGCCTGATTTATCCCACCGGGAAGCTGTCAATTGGGGGAAACATTCCCTTCCCCACAGCTGCACATATGCTTCTGCCGTCTTTGATTGGCTGTCAGCTTTGACAGCTTCCCTGCAGACACAAGTCTAAATCACTGCCCAGAAGACACAAGTTGGGACCAGCCTGAGCTATCCCACCAGGAAGCAGTCACTGTGGACAACCAATCTTAAATTGGTATGGCATTCCACACCCTGCATCTGCATGTATACATGCTATTTGATTACGTGTGGCTGTGGGTGGGGAATGCCTTGGCCGCATATGATTGGCTGTCTGCAGTGACAGCTTCCTGGTGGGATAACATAGGCGGGTCCGAACTCGTGTCTGAACATGCATGAGCTTGTTCCTACCCAGCATATAAGACACAGCAGTACCCAATGTACCAAGCGCAACCACCACACAGCAGTACTTACCATACCCAGCACACACACCATACAGCAGCACGTAATATAACAAGCACACAGCTGCATAGCAGCACACACCATACCAAGTACGCATGCAATTATTTCATTTTATCTGGTGACCCTGCCAAACACACGTGCTGTCCTAGGGTGAACACTACTAACTCTGCTCTATCTTGAAGTAGCTGAGTTGTCACCTAAGCTACTCATTCCTGATTTGGACTACAGAACACCCTCCTCACCTACATAACATAGTTTGAAGTGTTCTCTAGTTCACAGAGAGAATTGGGTAGGGTTGATAACACTGCTTGAGATTTCTGTGGAACAGAGGCAGAGAGCACAGGAAATATGGGGATCACTGGATTTTTGGCAGGATTGTGGAGTATTTAGGTACTAATTTTTTTTTTTTTAATCCCAACTTCAGGGAAAATATAAATTCTCCCTTGTCATGGGGCTGCATCTGCGCTGCAAGGGTAAATGCTTGTTTAAGCCTAGAAGATGGAAAAAGCAGTATTACTTTCACAACCTCCTGCTCACACAGCAGCCAGCACTCCCTTCTGTTACAGTAATGGATTGTTTCTCTGCATAGTCATGTCCATTATAGGGCTGTGGACCCCACATTGGTCTTGATGATGTCAGAGGACCTGTCCTTACATACACTTTTGGGGAAAAAATCCCCAATAGGGAAAAATGACAGGGACTTTATCCATTTCTTACTTTAAATGGCTGTAGAAATATTTTAAAAAAATCTGACTAACCCAAGAATTTGTACCCAGATAAGGCTTACTTACAGCAGTAAAGAATATGTATTTGTGCTGTTTATAGCTATTTCTTGATGACACCAGAAACTGTTTATGAATGTAGTGCCATATTCACAAATGGTTGAAACTTCTCACTTTTACATGCGACAGATGTGATGTATGTTACACATCATCTTCAGAGCATACTTGTAGTTGTAAGGTGCATAGGAGTACAATGGCATTTTACCACTCTTGTTCCAGATTAGTGTTCACAAAATGCTGAAACAAGGAAGAAAATTGTGGCATGGAGCTTGCACATTTAAAAACAAATTTCCACTCACAAATTCCATTATTCTGTGCTGACAGGTTTCCATTAAAATATGTACTTTTGTTAAAATTTGATATAATTGCATATCATCCATTTTGTAATTCATTGTAACTCCACTTAACTTGCAATCTGCAGGGATTTCTGAAACTGCCAAAAAGTGAATTCAGATTTCTGTTCTTTGCAGACTTTTGAGACAGTGATCCCCCAATCATCATTTTTACTATTTTAACCTTCCCTTTATGCTTTTAGCATAGTACCAGAGCTAATATCACATGAGACCTTTGTGTTAAATAATTCATTACTTTAATTTTAAGAATTATCTAGTGCAATAAATCTTTCTAACCAGCCAAGATGCTTTGGCTGTTTTTTTTATTAGAAAGATTTACTGTGGGCTAAGGCTCGATTCACATCTATGCATGTTGCTTTTGAACATTTCTGCAGTGCTTTTTGCGGTGCTTGCCGCGTTTTTGGACACGCGTTTTTACGGTGATTTGCGTTTTTTGGTTTTTGTATACTGTATATAGCTGATTGCTAAAGAGGGGGCCCGGAAGCCGGCCGCCACGTCCTTACTAACCGATGAATCATCAGCTGTCAGTGGGCTTCCCCTCTGAATGTGAAAAAAAAGAATTGCCGGTTAAAAAAAAAAAAAGTGAGAAAAAACAGCGTGGGGTCCCCCCCAGGTCCATACCAGGCCCTTGGGTCTAGTAAAAAAAAAAATAGCATGGGGTCCCTGCCAAAATCCATACCAGACCCTTATGTGAGCATGCAGCCTGGCAGGTCAGGAAAGGGAGGGGACGAGCGAGCGCCCCCCCCGAACCATACCAGGCTGCATGCTCTCAACATGGAGAGGTGGGTTCTTTGGGGAGGGGAGCTCTGCGCCCCCCACCCCAAAGCACCTTGCCCCCATGCTGATGGGGTCTGCAGGCGGGGGGCTTATCAGAATCTGGAAGCCCCCTTTAACAAGGGGGCACCAGGTCACAGCCTATGTAACAGGCAATAACTAGTGCGCAAACCAGCTAATAAAAAACACTACCTAATAAGAAACACCAGGAAGCCACCAACATAAAAGGTACTCACATACCCCAACAGAAAAATAGATATAAATATATGTGGCGCTACCTGTTCTAGAATTAAAAAGATGAAAAAAATATGTCTGCAAAATGAGTGATAAAAAGAAGACCTCACAGTGATACGTGCAAAGGTAAAATAAGTGACACTAATCCAAGTGTGCCCAAAAATGTATAATATATAAAATGGCTTAACTAAACAATCACAAAATATGTGTGACCCAATAACCAGCATAATGTATGAGCTCCTGATAAAAATAAATTAGATGTAAATTGTGAACTCTTTGGCCATAAAAACAAAAAAAGCATGTAAAGTGAACTCTTGATAAAAATACAATGTGATGCATGACCTAAATAAACTAGGTGTGTGATAATTAAATTAATGACATAATCTTGAATAGGATGTACAAAATATGGTGAAGAAAACCCACTAATCAAAGTGCATAATGTATCTCAAACAATGGTGAACCATCGAAAAGGGCAATAATAGGTGGATAAAAATTAATTAGCATATAACTAAAATATAAAATATGGTGATGAACTGCAGAATAAAACAATAGCCAAGGGTATACTAGTAATCACCATGCAAAGAAGGCAATAGGAATAACATAAAGTGCAAGTGCAAAAAATAAATAATAGATGTGATAATGAGCTGAAGAAAAAATTGTCCAAAAACCACGCAAAGTGCAGTTAAAAAGGGAAATAACAAATTGCAATGGTAGCGTGTGACTCCTAATATCCGCCCGGTGTGAGTCTTCTGAAGGGGATGAGCAAAGAGCAAGTGCAATAACCCAAGCTAGTATGACAATCGGTGTCCGCTGGTGTGCTTATTATTCCACTAGGATTCCAGAGTGCGCTGATCGTTTCCCCCAGCCTCTCTCCTGTAGTTGCGGCCCCCAATGGGCCGAGGCTGACGTGTACCCACGGATGGTGAAACAGTGAAACGGGGACGAGCTTCGGGTCTTGGTCGCAGCCTCCAGGGACACAGCATACAATGATTTCAGTTCAACAATCTCCTGCAGTCAGTGAATAGCCTCAATGTCCTCAAAAAGCCTCAGGTGGATAGCGGAAAGAGAGAGGATGGCTCCATAGTGTAGTAATTATAAAATTTTATTAATAAAAATAATAGCAACTTACATAAAATTAACATGCGTTCCACAGCGTAAAAAGAAGCTTCCGGGTTCAGCTATTTTATATATTATACATTTTTGGGCACACTTGGATTAGTGTCACTTATTTTACCTTTGCACGTATCACTGTGAGGTCTTCTTTTTATCACTCATTTTGCAGACATATTTATTTAATCTTTTTAGAACAGGTAGCGCCACGTATATTTATATCTAAGGTCCCAGCCTATGTGAATGAGTATGGGGTACATTGTACCCCTACCCATTCACCAAAAAAAGTAGTGTAGTGTGAAAAAATACAGTAGACAGTTTTTGACAAGTCTTTTACTAAAGATATCTTTTTCTTCCCCACTTCTTCCTCCAGTCTTCTTCCATCTTCTCCTCATATTCCTCCTCCAGGGGTCTCCTTCTCCCGCTGCTTCTTCTTCCGCTCTTCTTCTTTCGCCTGTCTTCTTTGTCCAGTGTTCTCCTTCCTCTGCCGTCGACGACCCTCCTCCGATGCTGAGTCCCGCTCCCGCCGATGACCCTCCTCTGAATGAGTAGTGTAGTGTAGTGTAGTGTAGTGTAGTGTAGTGTGAAAAAATACAGTAGACAGTTTTTGACAAGTCTTTTATTAAAAATATCTTCTTCTTCCCCCCAGCTTCTTCCTCCGGACTTCCTCCATCTTCTCCCGCATCTTCCTCCCCCGGGCTTACCCTTCTCCCGCTGCTTCTTCTTTCGCTCTTCTTCTTTCTCCTGTCTTCTTTGTCCGATGTTCTCCTTCTTCTTCCACCGCCGACCCTCCTCTGATGCTGAGTCCTGCTCCCACCGACAAACCTCCCCACGATGCTGCGTCCCGCTGATCTGTGCGCGCCAATGTCAAGCATATCTTAGATAAGGATGGGGGCGTGGCCATTGTATGACATCATCCGGAGGCCCCACCCCCTTGTGACATCACTGCCTGGGGCATGATGGGTCCCTGACACAAGGGGGCAGAGTCTCCGGATGACATCATATGATGACCAAGCCCCCATCGTTATCTAAGACATACTTGACATCGGTGCGGACAGATCAGCGGGACGCAGCATCGTGGGGAGGTTTGTCGGTGGGAGCAGGACTCAGCATCAGAGGAGGGTCGGCGGTGGAAGAAGAAGGAGAACATCGGACAAAGAAGACAGGAGACAGAAGAAGAGTGAAAGAAGAAGCAGCGGGAGAAGGGGAAGCCCGGGGGAGGAAGATGCGGGAGAAGATGGAGGAGGTCCGGAGGAAGAAGCTGGGGGGAAGAAGAAGATATTTTTAATAAAAGACTTGTCAAAAACTGTCTACTGTATTTTTTCACACTACACTACACTACACTACACTACTCATTCACATGGGGTGAAGGCCAGGATCTGGGGGCCCCTTTGTTAAAGGGGGCTTCCAGATTCCAAAGCCCCCGCCCGCAGACCCCGACAACACTCAGGCAAGGGTTGTCGGGAAAAGGCCCTTGTCCCCATCAACATGGGGGCAAGGTGCTTTGGGGTGGGGGGGCGCAGAGACCCCCTGCCCCAAAGCACCCACCCCCCCATGTTGAGGGTATGTGGCCTGGTATGGTTAAAGAGGGGGGCGCTTGCTCATCCCCTCCCTTTCCTAACCTGCCGGCCTGCATGCTTGGATAAGGGTCTGGTATGAATTTTGGGGGGACCCCACGCCATTTAAAAAAAATAAAATTGTGTGGGGGTCCCCTCGGAATCCATACTAGACCCAAAGGCCTGGTATGGACCTGGGGGGGACCCCACTCTGTTTTTTTTCACATTTTTTTTTTTTAGCCGGCTGATGACTCATTGGTTGTTAAGGACGCGGTGGCCAGTTTCCTGACCCCCTCCTTAGCAACCAGTTATATAAAGTGAATGTACAGCTAAAAAAAAAAACACAAATTGCAAAACGCAAATCGCTGCAAAAGTATGGTAAAAATGCAGTACTTGCATTTTGGATACGGGTCCACTGAAGTTTATTAGGCTCCATTCACACTAGCGCGTTTTTTGATGCATTTTGCATTTTGCAGAAATGCATGGGAATTTTTTAACATGGGTTTCCTATGGAACATGTTCACATCAATGCATTTTTGTACTTCTGCGTTTTTGGAAAGGGTCAGGGACTTTTTTTAATGCAAAATTCAGCGTTTTGCATGTAATAGAATTCAATGGACCAGCATTAAAAACGCAAGTGCAGCATTTTTACAACGTTTTTACAGCGTTTTTGCGCCATTTTTGACGCGTTTTGTGTTTTCGGTGTTTTTTTTTTTTTTGTTTTTGTTTTTAGACTGTATAGTCTAAAAAAACTGTAAAAAAAAAAAAAAAAAAAGCAAAACACGTCAAAAACGCAGCAAAAACGCTGTAAAAATGCTGTAAAAACGGTGCAAAAACGCTGCTCAAAAACGTGGCAAGCATCACAAACAAACACTGCAGAAACACTCAAAAGCAACATGCATAGATGTGAATCGAGCCTCACATGCAAAACGCTGCATTTTGCAAGAAAAAAGTCCCAGGCCCTTTCCAAAAACACAAAGGCACAAAAATGCATTGATGTGAACATGTTACATAGGAACCCATGTTAAAAAATTTCCCTGCATTTCTGCAAAATGCAAAATGCATCAAGAAATGCATTAGTGTGAATCAAGCCTAACATGATGAGGTACTTGAACTGGATGTTAACTTTACAAAGGGATGCCAGTGATGCAATTTTGTTTATATCATGTGCAGAACCTCCTTCTTCTTACAAATTACATTTAAATAAAAATCAGCAACTATGCTGAAACTTACTCCACCCGGTATCTTAAAAAGTGAACTACTGTATGTGGGGCAAAACAACAGGTTTACTTTAAAGTGGTTGTTAAGCCACTCTAACCTGTATACACCATCAGAACAGCTTCCTATTGCAGTGTCCCCCTCTGTGTGTGATTTATAAAAATAAATGCTGCAAATACCTAATTTTACTGCCGAGATTGGGATCACATGACCATCCAGTTTTCTCCTTTTCTCCTCTGAGAGATGAAGTGGGCAGGGCTGAGATTACACTGCTGACGTCAGTCTGGAGTGGAGGAGGAGGGGAGGAGAAGAGGAGGAGAGAGCTGGCTGGTCATGTGATCGCAATCTCGGCTCTTAAATTAGGTATTTACAGCATTTATATTTATAAATCATACACAGAGGGGGGACATTGCAATGGGAGGCAGTGCTGATGGTGTATACAGGTTAGTGTTATGAGAGCAGCAGGAGGGGGGAGGAGGACACAGGAGCAGAGAGGAGAGCTGCAGATAGCAGGCTGCTGATAACGGAGGCATGTAAACTGACCACGGTGTCAGGCTCAGCAGCCATTATACACTGTGGTCAGTTTACAGAGGGGTGGGGTGAAACTGGCAGGATCAGACAGGTTTTTTAGGTGTTATAGGGTGCCAAATGACACAGGACAAGCACTGTGTCATATAACATGCTTTAAAGGAGCAGGATCCCCTTTCTTTTGGGTTAACAAACACTTTAACTTCCCTTCTCCCCAGAAGCCCATACTCACCTCCCCTTTGCTTCCCTACCACATTATTCAGCTACAGGCACATGGGACATAGTTGTAAAAAAACGATCTCTGATACCATGTGATGGCTTTGGTGCTTTCCATTTGACCCAGCCCTGTGACATAGAGTCACATTCCCTAGAAGTACGAAAAACCTGTTGCTTTTCCTTGCATGGGCAAAAACAGATTTGCTGTAAAGCCTAGGTGCAGCCAAAATAAAAAATACAAAAACAGCATAAGGGACCTAACTTACAGACAGTAGAATGTGCCCCTGTGCTGATGCTTTTTCTACTAAGTAAAATCTTCCTTCTCCGATTCCCCCTCCCTCACCACCACTGCTATAATCTCCAGTGCGGCAGGGGTTAAGAGATGTAAAAGATGTCACAGGCTCACATTAAAAATGCACATATATGCCCACCCTTTCCGCCCAGGTGCTCCATTTATGGAAGATGAACTACTGGACAGCACAGTGGGTGTGGAACAGTATTGGTGTGAAGTTAACAACTAAGGACAATCCTGCAATATGCAATACACAATAATATACATTTTATCATTACCTGGGTATCTGTAGCTTCACCTGCAGAATAATTAACAACACGTCTACACATTGAAATTAACCAGAATGTAATTTTACTGAGACTGGTATGAACAGTAAATACAATAACGACACTGCCATACAAACGTAATGTGACAATGCGCTGAACTCTCACAACTTATTAAAGATTTCTTGGATAATCCCCTGCAGGTGCGTCTCCAAGTGGGACTAGTGCTGAGAGTGATCAATACCTTTTACACTGGGCATCTTCCCACTTCCAGCACGCTGTACTAACACAGTAATGCAAAGTTATACACACAGCATAATACAATTGCTAATGAGCTCCTCCTGCTTTATGATGCAGTCCTTTGTCACTGTGACTGAACACAAGGCCTTACAATGAAAGATGTAGTCTTTAATCTTCTGTCTTCTGCTAGCTATTATACTGTAGTGATTGTAATCCAAGGGTTTAACAAGTAAAGCAATAATGTAGAATAATAATTGAAACCGTCCATGCTGTAAAATAATACACTTGTAACTGTCTCCAGTACAGTTGTCTGTGAACCACACACTATCAGTTCTCAGCGAAGTATAGCCTTGAGGCCTACTTAAACTCAGTCTGCTTTAATGAGACCCCTATGCGGAACTACAGGTCTCAGCGAACACTGTGGTATGAGTCTAAGTGTGTAAAGTGCGTTAAAGAACTGTGGGCGTCTGCCCTCTCACCACACCAGGCCTGGATGAATGGATGCCTCCGTTCCGCTGGTCTCAGTCCTTCCGTCAGTCAGCTCTGCCATGCTGCACCAAGATGACCGGGACCTTCAAATGGCTCCGTCAGGCGTCCCTGGATCCTTCCCGATCAGATCGCACTGTTTCTCCAGCACACAGGTGTAAGGCAGAGTCGCTGGTTGTTCCGCTCCACATGATGTAGGCCACGTCTCTCTGGGGCACCTCCTCTCAGATCCTTGCAGGTGGGCCACGCGTCCCAAAGAGAAATAAAATGGCCGCGGCTCAGCCTTTTATCACCTATCCAGCATGCAGTTCAGCCACTCGGGGTTCATGGGTAGGTGAGTGAGCATTCTGGGTAGGTAAGTCCTTTTACAAAGTAAATAAATAAGTCACTTCCTGTATGGGTTCCATGTGAAAGATTAACAAGTCTATTTATGAGTATACCAGTAGAGGGAGCCAAATACTAATTTGTAACATTGTCCATTGTTTAACATTGCATGGCATTAGAAGGCAAAAATACCAGCGCTACATAGGCTAGAGGGCGCCAGCATCTGTCACGTTGTGCGCGCGCTCGTTCGTGCCATTGTGCATCTGCGTGGGCACATGTGCACGGGAGTCCACCTGAAGCGACCATGATGAGTGCTGTTAAGATTACCTGTTCTCCGGCCATTTCCCTGATAGCTATACTAGGAGACCTGCATGGAACCAGCGATCTTCTGATCGCTGGTGCAATGCTTTACAGGCTCAAAAGAAAAAAATAATAAATATATATAATAAAAAAAATGTGCATTTATTATTTTTTTCTAAAGTGTGAACTTATCCTTTAAAGTTAATGTCATAATTAAAATGTATTTAAACTTAACAAAGCGACTGCAGTGTTTACTTTATTATTTAGGTATGTTATAGTATGGTGGGTGTTAATTCTTAGGAGTGCAGCAAGTACAAGGATTTGCTTTGTTCATTTTTATTTCAGTAGTTTACAACCAGTTTAAATATAAAGTGTAGCTAAACCCTAGCAATTAACTTCTCTTATTTCATCTATTTTTTTTTTGGCCTGCTAAATCTACCTTTGTTATATCTGTTCAAAAAGTAAAAAAATGCCTGCTCATTTATGCCAGAAATTTTATGATGGGATACAATCCTGTGCTCTCTGCCTGTGCACAAAGAGGGGTTATGGAGATAAGGATTGGAGGAGGAGTGGAGTAGAAGACTGTTCTTTGTATTTTATCAAAAATGAAGTAGGCAGGGCTGACACCAGGTTCTTAAAAAATCTGAGATGAAAATACACTATGATGTCATGTCAATGAGGAAGGTGGGAGCACACTATATTTCTTACACATCAACAATTCTTTTACTGTATTTGCAGGGATAAAACATGGGCCGTGTGCATGTATTGCAAAGATGTAATAAACATGTTATTTATTTTACTTTGCCTTGACATACACTTCATTTGCAGAGACTTTATCAAACACATTACAATGAAAACATTTCACAGATAGAAATACAATGAGCTTTCCTATTTTTGGATGTCAATTGGAAGTGTTATCCCAGATGTCTCTGGTGGGCAGAACGTGGTTTTTCCTACATTCTAGGACCTCACCCCCTAAACAATTGTATAGCAAACAATGATGATAGCAGCTGTCAAAGTCTAATAGCAAGAAGTGCCCCTGGAACGTCAATTCAAGGAGTGGGCTATCATTACTGAGCTACTTGGCTGTGTTCCATGTCATCTGCAATACGGATGTAATCGCAGAACACTGGACAGCAGTATGTGCTGGATGTATGCTGCCTGCTTGATATCCTACCAAGTGGCAATAAAAACAATAAAATATTTATCAGCATGGTTTATCTGCTTGCAAATTAAGCCTGACAATTCAGGAAAACATATACAATACCTGCATGAGCTAAACTATACAGGCTGCTAAAGAAGGTAAAAAGTGAAATATATAAAAAAAGGCATGTATGAAAATAAAAAAAAACACAATGTGCATTGGCATACTGCTATATTTATTTTTCCTTAAATCGGTATTAAACCCAAAACCAAAAATGTAATATATTGCAGGGTAAAATCATTAAATGTGGTGGCTGCATCAGATTTCTTTATTTTGCCTCTTTTCCCTCTGTTTTCACCTGGTGATATGGCCAGTAACATACCTCCTGTATTAGAGAGACACAACTCTGGAAGAATGAGCACAGGAGGCACAGCAGACAGCAACATTGTCAGTCTGGGGGTAGGGTACTCTAAATGTACTGTATTAGCAGATTTAGAACCACTAACATATTCAAGCCAAACTGCAGCTCACGCTTTATAAGCTGTAAGCTCTAATGAGCAGGGCCCTCTGATTCCTCTTGTACCAAATTGTAATGTAACTGTAATGCCTGCCTTTATTGTGTTAAGCGCTGCGCAAACTTGGCGTTATATAAATCCTGTATAATAATAAGCAGTTACAGGAAACAGTTTTTTTTTTCTTTTTAGGATAAAGGTTTTGCAGGAATAATTAAAAGCTGATGATTTTAATTAACCCTGCCAGTGTTTTTTCTCATCCATGTAAACGTACACATTCTGCTGGAGAGCTTGTGCTGCGAAAAACAACAGACTTGCTAGCTGCATCACCAAATGAAAATAGAAAAAAGAAACAAATGAAACCATCCTATCTTAGAATTGGTAAGCTGCAATATAAATAATGATTGCTTTTGGGGTTAATACTGCTTTAAAGGGAATGTACAGCGATCTCAGAATATATTCTCTTTCTTTAATTATTCTACTCAGTACTAAATATAGTTTTTAAACATATTTTTTTCTATTTGTTAGTCAAGTATATTTTTAATATACTTGACTATACCACCATAGTGGAGAGCTTCTCATTTAGGAAAACAGGGTAAAGAGATATTGGGGTAGAAGGGGAGAGTCACGTGTTCTTTATAGAAGGGAAAAATGAATGCAGCACTACCCCCTGAGGAGCCGCTGGTTATAATAGGCTGAGCAATACACCTTAGTTGCGTGACACTAACCATCGCACCATTTTTTTTAACTGTAATGCCCCGTACACACGGTCGGATTTTCCGATGGAAAATGTGTGTTAGGACCTTGTTGTTGGAAATTCCGACCGTGTGTAGGCTCCATCACACATTTTCCATCTGATTTTCCGACACACAAAGTTTGAGAGCAGGATATAAAATTTTCCGACAACAAAATCCGTTGTCGGAAATTACGATCGTGTGTACACAAATCCGACGGACAAAGTGCCACGCATGCTCAGAATAAATAAAGAGATGAAAGCTATTGGCCACTGCCCCTTTTATAGTCCCGACGTACGTGTTTTACGTCACCGCGTTTAGAACGATCGGATTTTCCGACAACTTTGTGTGACCGTGTGTATGCAAGACAAGTTTGAGCCAACATCCGTCGGAAAAAAATCCTAGGATTTTGTTGTCGGAATGTCCGAACAAAGTCTGACCGTGTGTACGGGGCATAAGACTACACTCACATGAGCTTAAAAATTTTACTGACCTAATGAGGCGTGGTTTTTTTGGCACAAAAGATCCTGCGTACTGATCAGTAAATATGTATGTATGTAAAATTGTCCTGTTTTTTTTATGTTTTTGCAATACCTTAATTTGGCATATGCATACATGTATGTCCTCAGATGCAGATTTTTGTTTCTGCACCTATTTGAATCAAATAAACAAAAACGTGCGCTAAGAATAGTATATGTGCAAAAAACAATTTGCATTTAAAGCAATCCTCATTAATGTCAATCATATATTGAAATAACCATTGACCAAAACAGCTGAGAATAATAATAAAGTGCAAAATGTGCTATAGTGTTAGCATACATAAATATATAGAGCAGTTTGTATAAAGTGCAAGGTATACTAGAGAGTGACCAAACATTAACAAACAAGCAGTTTAAATGGTCCCACATTCATTGCAGGGTAGCCCCTGAACAGTCCTGTGAAGAATAAACCACCTCAGCAGTGAGAGGAAAAAAATTAGTCCATAATAGAGTATCAGAAGGAAGAGAGAGGAAAGTTCCATAAACAATGCACCACTTCCAGGGGACAACCGAAAATTCCACGGTCAGTCAGATCACACAGCCCACAAGGTGCATGAAGAGGAAGAAGATGTCTATATGAGAGTTTCCCCGTACTCCAAGGAAGTATCAGATGGACTCTTACCCAAACTGATGGACCTCCCTTCGGGCAAGGTCGTACTGGCAGGCAGACTTAGCCCTCTGCAGGGACTGTGGATGGCTCCGAGTCCTCCGGTGTATCTTCCGTCTACAGCCTGGAACGAACCAATACTTCCTCACCAAGCTCCACAGCTTCAAACTGAGCTCAGTTTGAAGCTGTGGAGCTTGGTGAGGAAGTATTGGTTCGTTCCAGGCTGTAGACGGAAGATACACCGGAGGACTCTGAGCCATCAGTTTGAAGCTGTGGAGCTTGGTGAGGAAGTATTGGTTCGTTCCAGGCTGTAGACGGAAGATACACCGGAGGACTCGGAGCCATCCACAGTCCCTGCAGAGGGCTAAGTCTGCCTGCCAGTACGACCTTGCCCGAAGGGAGGTCCATCAGTTCGGGTAAGAGTCCATCTGATACTTCCTTGGAGTACAGGGAAACTCTCATATAGACATCTTCTTCCTCTTCATGCACCTTGTGGGCTGTGTGATATGACTGACCGTGGAATTTTCGGTTGTCCCCTGGAAGTGGTGCATTGTTTATGGAACTTTCCTCTCTCTTCCTTCTGATACTCTATTATGGACTAATTTTTTTCCTCTCACTGCTGAGGTGGTTTATTCTTCACAGGACTGTTCAGGGGCTACCCTGCAATGAATGTGGGACCATTTAAACTGCTTGTTTGTTAATGTTTGGTCACTCTCTAGTATACCTTGCACTTTATACAAACTGCTCTATATATTTATGTATGCTAACACTATAGCACATTTTGCACTTTATTATTATTCTCAGCTGTTTTGGTCAATGGTTATTTCAATATATGATTGACATTAATGAGGATTGCTTTAAATGCGATTTGTTTTTTGCACATATACTATTCTTAGCGCACGTTTTTGTTTATTTGATTGTTGTTTACACTGATATTGGTGTTATATCCGTGCAGCTTTGAGCTTATATTATTTTGAAGCTTTAGCGCGGTTACACTTTCTGCTTTTAATTTCTGTTGCACCTATTTGAATGCCTCTATTGAAAACAATGCAGCTGCATTTAAATCAGTAAGTAATGAAAAACTTGCAAATGCATTTTTTACAGCCATGTGAATGAAGCCTAATGAGCTACACAGCCCAGCAAATGATGCAAACAATATTATGAATAATCAAAAACAGTAGCACAAACAGTAGCACAAGGGGTGATATTTGGTACAGCAAGTCAGAGTTCACAGAAATACAGTGATTAGGTAAACTGCAGCCCTAGGTGGATGTGCATATAACTGAGTACAGGAGATTAGCACAGAAAGTGAAAAATAAATGAGTGACAAGGGTATAAACAGTGTATTTTACCCTTGTCACTCATTTATTTTTCACTTTCTGCCTTGTCTCTGAGCATTTGACATATTACATTCACTTCAGTCACCTTCAGTGATATTGACATACACTTGCAATTTTTGTTCAGTATTATATTCATTGTTTCAGTCAGTCACTATAGTTATACACTGTGGTATCAAGGTTTATTTTCTGATATGTCTTTCACAGTCATCATCATGGAGGCCATTATGTTGGTTTGATAAGATGTGTAAGATCCAAAAATGCCCGGTAGGCCAAACAGGGAGGCCTGTTTGGCCTACGGCCTTATTGGATCTTACACCCACAGCTCCCGGGACAGACATTTTCAGCGGCAGTCCAGTGAATATGAGCATGTGCATTCCCTCTAACAGTTTTGTAAGTTTGTGCACAATATGGCGGTCCTTTAACGTTTTAACCCTATACAGTTCTTTTACCTTCTCTGTTATACAGTTTTTACCTTATAGATATCAAGTTTGCATCAATCCCCTGAGGAAGTGAACAGGTGTTCACTAAACACGTCGGGTCACTAGGATGCATTCTTGTATTTATTTTGGAACTTTATCATGGAAAATCATATTTTACTGCAATAATATGTGTACAGCATTACAAATCTGTTCATATACCTGACATCTGTTTGTGGCTACTGTAGATCTTATGTGAACCAATAAATCTGTTTTTTTATTTCATCAATACCAGTGTTACACCTCATTTAAAGTCCCGAGGGCAAAAATGTCTGAATTTGTATGTTCAAAAGGGATGGAGGTGCGCCATGGGGTACACCAGATCACACTTTATTTTTCTAGCTGCTTTGAACTCTGACCTACACATCTAGTTCGTACAATGATGTACTTAACCACTTGCCGACCGCCGCACGACGATGTACGTCGACAGAGCGGCACGGGCAGGCAAAAGGACTTACAGGTACGTCCTTGCCTGCCCGCGGGTGGGGGGTCCGATCGGACCCCCCCCGGTGCCTGCGGCGGTCGGCAAATCTCCCCCGGCGATCGGTGGTGAGGGGGAGGCCATCCATTCGTGGCCCCCCCCTCGCGATCGCTCCCAGCCAATGGGATCATTTCCCTGCCTCTGTAGTGTACACAGAGGCAGAGGAAATGATGTCATCTCTCCTCGGCTCGGTAATTTCCGTTCCGGCCCGAGGAGAGAAGACAGGTATGTGAGTGCACCAACACTACACACACAGTAGAACATGCCAGGCACACAAAACAACCCGATCCCCCCCCCCCCCCGATCGCCCCCAATCACCCCCCCCTGTCACAAACTGACACCAAGCAGGTTTTTTTTTTTTTTTTTTTTTTCTGATTACTGTATTGGTGTCAGTTTGTGACAGTTACAGTGTTAGGGCAGTGAGTGTTAGGCCCCCTTTAGGTCTAGGATACCCCCCTAACCCCCCCTAATAAAGTTTTAACCCCTTGATCACCCCCCGTCACCAGTGTCGGTAAGCGATCATTTTTCTGATCGCTGTATTAGTGTCGCTGGTGACGCTAGTTAGGGACGTAAATATTTAGGTTCGCCGTCAGCGTTTTATAGCGACATGGACCCCCATATACTATCTAATAAATGTTTTAACCCCTTGATTGCTCCCTAGTTAACCCTTTCACCACTGATCACCGTATAACCGTTACGGGTGACGCTGGTTAGTTCGTTTATTTTTTATAGTGTCAGGGCACCCGCCGTTTATTACCGAATAAAGGTTTAGCCCCCTGATCGCCCGGCGGTGATATGCTTCGCCCCAGGCAGCGTCAGATTAGCGCCAGTACCGATAACACCCACGCACGCAGCATACGCCTCCCTTAGTGGTATAGTATCTGATCGCATCAATATCTGATCCGTTCAGATCTATACTAGCTTCCCCAGCAGTTTAGGGTTCCCAAAAACGCAGTGTTAGCGGGATCAGCCCAGATACCTGCTAGCACCAGCGTTTTGCCCCTCCGCCCGGCCCAGCCCAGCCCACCCAAGTGCAGTATCGATCGATCACTGTCACTTACAAAACACTAAACGCATAACTGCAGCGTTCGCAGAGTCAGGCCTGATCCCTGCGATCGCTAACAGTTTTTTTGGTAGCGTTTTGGTGAACTGGCAAGCACCAGCCCCAGGCAGCGTCAGGTTAGCGCCGGTCGCGCTAACACCCACGCACGCACCGTATCCTCCCTTAGTGGTATAGTATCTGATCGGATCAATATCTGATCCGTTCAGATCTATACTAGCATCCCCAGCAGTTTAGGGTTCCCAAAAACGCAGTGTTAGCGGGATCAGCCCAGATACCTGCTAGCACCAGCGTTTTGCCCCTCCGCCCGGCCCAGCCCAGCCCACCCAAGTGCAGTATCGATCGATCACTGTCACTTACAAAACACTAAACGCATAACTGCAGCGTTCGCAGAGTCAGGCCTGATCCCTGCGATCGCTAACAGTTTTTTTGGTAGCGTTTTGGTGAACTGGCAAGCGCCAGCGGCCTAGTACACCCCGGTCGTAGTCAAACCAGCACTGCAGTAACACTTGGTGACGTGGCGAGTCCCATAAGTGCAGTTCAAGCTGGTGAGGTGGCAAGCACAAGTAGTGTCCCGCTGCCACCAAAAAGACAAACACAGGCCCGTCGTGCCCATAATACCCTTCCTGCTGCATTCGCCAATCCTAATTGGGAACCCACCACTTCTGCAGCGCCCGTACTTCCCCCATTCACATCCCCAACCAAATGCAGTCGGCTGCATGAGAGGCATTTTTATGTCCTCCCGAGTACCCCTACCCAACGAACCCCCCCAAAAAAGATGTTGTGTCTGCAGCAAACGCGGATATAGGCGTGACACCCGCTATTATTGTCCCTCCTGTCAATCCTGGTCTTTGCATTGGTGAATGTTTTGAACGCTACCATTCACTAGTTGAGTATTAGCGTAGGGTACAGCATTGCACAGACTAGGACACACTTTCACAGGGTCTCCCAAGATGCCATCGCATTTTGAGAGACCCGAACCTGGAACCGGTTACAGTTATAAAAGTTACAGTTACAAAAAAAGTGTAAAAAAAAAAAAAAAAAACACAAACAAAAATATAAAATAAAAAATAATAGTTGTCGTTTTATTGTTCTCTCTCTATTCTCTCTCTCTCTATTCTCTCTATTGTTCTGCTCTTTTTTACTGTATTCTATTCTGCAATGTTTTATTGTTATTATGTTTTATCATGTTTGCTTTTCAGGTATGCAATTTTTTATACTTTACCGTTTACTGTGCTTTATTGTTAACCATTTTTTTGTCTTCAGGTACACCATTCAGGACTTTGAGTGGTTATACCAGAATGATGCTTGCAGGTTTAGGTATCATCTTGGTATCATTCTTTTCAGCCAGTGGTCGGCTTTCATGTAAAAGCAATCCTAGCGGCTAATTAGCCTCTAGACTGCTTTTACAAGCAGTGGGAGAGAATGCCCCCCCCCCACCGTCTTCCGTGTTTTTCTCTGGCTCTCCTGTCTCAACAGGGAACCTGAGAATGCAGCCGGTGATTCAGCCAGCTGACCATAGAGCTGATCAGAGACCAGAGTGGCTCCAAACATCTCTATGGCCTAAGAAACCGGAAGCTACGAGCATTTTATGACTTAGATTTCGCCGGATGTAAATAGCGCCATTGGGAAATTGGGGAAGCATTTTATCACACCGATCTTGGTGTGGTCAGATGCTTTGAGGGCAGAGGAGAAATCTAGGGTCTAATAGACCCCAATTTTTTCAAAAAAGAGTACATGTCACTACCTATTGCTATCATAGGGGATATTTACATTCCCTGAGATAACAATAAAAATGATAAAAAAAAAAAAAATGAAAGAAACAGTTTTAAAATAAGATAAAAAAGCAAAAAAATAATAAAGAAAAAAAAAAAAAAAGCACCCCTGTCCCCCCTGCTCTCGCGCTAAGGCGAACGCAAGCGTCGGTCTGGCGTCAAATGTAAACAGCAATTGCACCATGCATGTGAGGTATCACCGTGACGGTCAGATCGAGGGCAGTAATTTTAGCAGTAGACCTCCTCTGTAAATCTAAAGTGGTAACCTGTAAAGGCTTTTAAAGGCTTTTAAAAATGTATTTATTTTGTTGCCACTGCACGTTTGTGCGCAATTGTAAAGCATGTCATGTTTGGTATCCATGTACTTGGCCTAAGATCATCTTTTTTATTTCATCAAACATTTGGGCAATATAGTGTGTTTTAGTGCATTAAAATGTAAAAAAGTGTGTTTTTTCCCCAAAAAATGCGTTTGAAAAATCGCTGCGCAAATACTGTGTGAAAAAAAAAAATGAAACACCCACCATTTTAATCTGTAGGGCATTTGCTTTAAAAAAATATATAATGTGTGGGGGTTCAAAGTAATTTTCTTGCAAAAAAAATAATTTTTTCATGTAATCAAAAAGTGTCAGAAAGGGCTTTGTCTTCAAGTGGTTAGAAGAGTGGGTGATGTGTGACATAAGCTTCTAAATATTGTGCATAAAATGCCAGGACAGTTCAAACCCCCCCCAAATGACCCCATTTTGGAAAGTAGACACCCCAAGCTATTTGCTGAGAGGCATGTCGAGTCCATGGAATATTTTATATTGTGACACAAGTTGCGGGAAAGAGACAAATTTTTTTTTTTTTTTTGCACAAAGTTGTCACTAAATGATATATTGCTCAAACATGCCATGGGAATATGTGAAATTACACCCCAAAATACATTCTGTTGCTTCTCCTGAGTACGGGGATACCACATGTGTGAGACTTTTTGGGAGCCTAGCCGCGTATGGGACCCCGAAAACCAAGCACCGCCTTCAGGCTTTCTAAGGGCGTAAATTTTTGATTTCACTCTTCACTGCCTATCACAGTCTCGGAGGCCATGGAATGCCCAGGTGGCACAAAACCCCCCCAAATGACCCCATTTTGGAAAGTAGACACCCCAAGCTATTTGCTGAGAGGTATAGTGAGTATTTTGCAGACCTCACTTTTTGTCACAAAGTTTTGAAAATTAAAAAAAGAAAAAAAAAATTTTTTTTTTTGTCTTTCTTCATTTTCAAAAACAAATGAGAGCTGCAAAATACTCACCATGCCTCTCAGCAAATAGCTTGGGGTGTCTACTTTCCAAAATGGGGTCATTGGGGGGGGGTTTGTTCCACCTGGGCATTCCATGACCTCCGAAACTGTGATAGGCAGTGAAGAGTGAAATCAAAAATGTACACCCTTAGAAATCCTGAAGGCGGTGATTGGTTTTCGGGGGCCCGTATGCGGCTAGGCTCCTAAAAAGTCCCACACATGTGGTATCCCCGTACTCAAGAGAAGCAGCAGAATGTATTTTGGGGTGCAATGCCACATATGCCCATGACCTGTGTGAGCAATATATCATTTAGTGACAACTTTGTGCAAAAAAAATAAAAATAAATAAATAAATTGTCACTTTCCCGCAACTTGTGTCAAAATATAAAATATTCCATGGACCCAACATGCCTCTCAGCAAATAGCTTGGGGTGTCTACTTTCCAAAATGGGGTCATTTGGGGAGGGTTTGTGCCATCTGGGCATTTTATGGCCTTCAAAACTGTGATAGGTAGTGAGGAGTAAAATCAAAAATGTACGCTCTTAGAAATCCTGAAGGCAGTGATTGGTTTTCGGGGCCCCGTATGCGGCTAGGCTCCCAAAAAGTCCCACACATGTGGTATCCCCATACTCAGGAGAAGCAGCTAAATGTATTTTGGGGTGCAATTCCACATATGCCCATGGCCTGTGTGAGCAATATATCATTTAGTGACAACGTTTGTAATTTTTTTTTTTTTTTTTGTCATTATTCAATCACTTGGGACAAAAAAAATGAATATTCAATGGGCTCAACATGCCTCTCAGCAATTTCCTTGGGGTGTCTACTTTCCAAAATGGGGTCATTTGGGGGGGTTTTGTACTGCCCTGCCATTTTAGCACCTCAAGAAACGACATAGGCAGTCATAAATTAAAGGCTGTGTAAATTCCAGAAAATGTACCCTAGTTTGTAGGCGCTATAACTTTTGCGCAAACCAATAAATATACACTTATTGACATTTTTTTTACCAAAGACATGTGGCCAAATACATTTTGGCCTAAATGTATGACTAAAATTGAGTTTATTGGATTTTTTTTAGAACAAAAAGTAGAAAATATCATTTTTTTTCAAAATTTTCGGTCTTTTTCCGTGTATAGCGCAAAAAATAAAAACGGCAGAGGTGATCAAATACCATCAAAAGAAAGCTCTATTTGTGGGAAGAAAAGGACGCAAATTTCGTTTGGGTACAGCATTGCATGACCGCGCAATTAGCAGTTAAAGCGACGCAGTACCAAATTGGAAAAAGTGCTCTGGTCAGGAAGGGGGTAAATCCTTCCGGGGCTGAAGTGGTTAATCAACTTGCCAGTCGATTAAGCATATCATTGGCTGGCATCAGGGCTCTGTGCATCCTTGTTGGAGCACTCATTGTTTGATGTAAACTGTACTTATTGCCACAAGGCCCTTAGCACTCTTGGAGGCTTGGCTGTGTCCTCTCAACATGAAAAATGGATCATAGGGCTCTCATGTTGGGTTTTGGGACACATGCAACCTCCAACTTCCTCTGGGCTCAGAAAAAGGAATTTATATTTGCTGTACTGGGACCCCATATTTTTTTTGTTCACCCACTGAAATCACTGTTTCTTTGTTTCACAATGATTAGGGTATGCCAAAGTATAATGAATAATTCCCCTCCTGCATTTGCATTGGCACTTGTGTGTATGAGGGAGGGGGGTTGTGGAGATGTTAAATTGTATCTAGGGGTTGCAGAGAAACTTTATACATAGTTCTTATGAAAGGCAAAGTTGAATTCACCTCTGACAGAATGCTACACTTCTCTAATTATGAAATACAAATATATGAACCCCCCCCCCCTCTATTTATAAATGAGAGCATTTGTAGAGGAAGTCTTTTTTAGGTTTGGGTTGAGGGCTGAGAGATGCAGTTTTAGATTTTTTTTGTCTTGTAGTGTCTCTAGCTGGTAACATATTGAAAAAAGATGAAGCATGCAGAACAGCAAGATAACCTATTGGTGGCATTGTGGTCACTGGGCTACATTGAAGTAATTCCAGTATCCACCAATGAGTGTCTGCCAGCAGACAGCAGATCCATGGTATTAGTCACCACCTGATGCTGGCTGCTGGAAGGCTATTTAACTCCCACCTCTAGAACTAGCAGGCACATTAGCATTGTGCCTGTGTGTTCATTCCTAATACTGCTTGAACTGTATCTTTTTTTTTTTTACCCTTCCTGACCTGCTCCAACCTGCTATTTCTCCTCCATCCTGCCTGACTTTGCTTAGCCCTACTTCCTTTTACCCATTTCCCCTGAAATTGTTTGTACATAGTTAGTTAGCTCATAGTTAGTCATTAGTTCACTTGCATGCATGTTACACTGGTTATTGGATTCTCTATATGTATGCGTTTTGTATGTTGTATGTTCACCAATAAATTGTATTGTTTTTATGTGAGAAGTAGTGTGTCACTGTGTGTAGCTCAAATATCTGGTTCAACCAGGCAAGAAGTAACCCCTTCTGGTTTCTTATTATGCCCCGTACACACGTTCGTATTTTCCGACGGAAAATGTGTGATAGGACCTTGTTGTCGGAAATTCCGACCATGTGTAGGCTCCATCACACATTTTCCATCGGATTTTCCGACACACAAAGTTTGAGAGCAGGCTATAAAATTTTCCGACAACAAAACCCGTTGTCGGAATTTCCGATCGTGTGTACACAAATCCGACGCACAAAGTGCCACGCATGCTCAGAATAAATAAAGAGATGAAAGCTATTGGCTACTGCCCCGTTCATAGTCCCGACGTACGTGTTTTACGTCACCGCAATCAGAATGATCGGATTTTCCGACAACTTTGTGTGACCGTGTGTATGCAAGACAAGTTTGAGCCAACATCCGTCGGAACAAATACTAGGATTTTGTTGTCGGAATGTCCGATCAATGTCCGACCGTGTGTACGGGGCATTAAGCTGTTGGCCTTACAGATGCAGATATGTCTAAGGAAGAAAAGTTATTATGCACCCTCTCCTGCAATATCACCTATATAATTGTCAGCACATTTAGACTGGATGATATATGGCCACCATACCATGTAAGCTATTTCCACATTTCTATATGTACTGCATCCCAATTGGTAAAAACGTTTACTCTATTTCAGATTTTAATTCATCTTATTTTTGGCAGCATTTGGATGGGCTTTGTCCCCTTGAAGTTTCTTGGGCAGCCTCAGTAGCTTGGGGGCGTCATGGCCTGGTTATGATGGTCCTTGTTTTGGGTGCTTTGAGGCTAGCAACAGCAAACTTTTGGTCTTTTATCATTTCATTCCACGGCTGTTCATGTACCTGATCTGTTATTGAGAGTCAGTATTGCAAAATATGTGTGTTGAATATTTAGTTAAAAGCATAAATGTATTATACTTAAAGTGATTGTAAGGGTTCATTTTTTTTTCTAAAAATAACAAACATATACTTACCTCCACTGTGCAGCTTGTTTTGCACAGAGTGGCCCCAAATCTGCTCTTCTGGGGTCCCTTGACGGCTCTCACGGCTCCTGCCCACATCAGATAACCGTCTGGGAGAAGCGCTCTCCCAGGGGGTTACCTTGCAGGCGTGCTCCCAAATCCAGCATTCGGCATCCATAGAGGCCGAATGCAGGACTCAGCCCCGCGTCATTGGATTTGACTGACAGCAGCGGGAGCCAATGGCTGTGCTGCTATCAATCTATCCAATCAAGAGCCGTTAACCCCAGGCAGAGAGACAGCGCGTCCTCGTGGGTCAAGTTCCAGGGCTCAGGTAATTTAAACGGGGGGGGGGGGGGCTGGGGGGCCGGTCACTGCCAGGTGTTTTTTCACCTTAATGCATGGTATGCATTAAGGTGAAAAAACACATAGGTTTACAATCCCTATAATGATGTCCTATTATAGAATATCTTTATCTTAAATTACCAAACCACTGAGAAAGATATAAAATAAAAACCCTTTTTCGAAACCCGTTGGGTGTTTCTGTCCTTCAGAAAAACATTGCTGTTGACGGATTTATGTGGGATGTCTCTATCCATACCATATTGTATGTACATGTGATCATCTGCTGCAAAATAGTTCTTTTTAACTTTTTAACTTTTTATTGGCTGTTTTTGTATGAATAAAGCTTTGTGAATTTTGTATACAGTTTACAATTATTTTTGCCGAATAATAGTCCCTAACTATAGAGGAAATGTTTTTGTATTAAGCAGGACATAAAGATCGATTCTACTATAAGACTTTGACAATTATAATTTTGTTGAAGGAAAGGGGTGGATATCCAGGGTTTAACCTATTATGTAAGGACCTGTGGCGATGGGTAGTTGTTAGCATCAGAACTGCTTCTTCTCTTTCCAAGTTAATGGAAATGCAAAAGCAGTTTGAAGCAGGTTGACGCAGCTTAGAAGGAGTCCAAATGCAGGTGAGATGAACTGCTAGTCAAATGTATCAAATATCTGAAATACAAGTGCAATGCATCGGAAAGCAAGCTGCATTTTTCCCCCCAACACATGCCCAAAACCCATTAACTCAGGCCCTTAAAGTAGCATTCAAAGAAATTTACTGTAAAATGTAATTTCTAATTTTCCCATTTAATAGCTTATTAAAACTTATAAAATTGAATGTTTTCAATTCTTGCTTCCAAATGAAGGTTTTATTTTAAAAAGGTGTAATATGTTAGGGACTAGAAAGACAAAAAAGTTATATGGAACCAAAATGCACACATCTGTGAAATGGAAAAGACACGGGTGGGACACGGGAGCCATAAACATACAGCTTCATATAGCATTCATTGAATAATACATAGATAACAATACAGACACCAAAAATAGTGTTTATCAAGTGGTTGAATCAACACATAAAGAAACATACTATATACTTATGACATACAAAAAAACAAGGTAGACCAGCTCAAAAAGCTCAGGCTAGCAATTTAAAGAATGACTATATAGGAATGCAAAAGATGTGGGAAATGCAGCACCTGACAGATCAAAAACATTTCATTTGTACAAAATAACGAAAAAATGCAGCCCATAAAAAAACATCCTTATCACCAATAAAAATAAAAAGATAACATTGTTCTTAAAACACTATGGATGTTGCAAATCTCACTTAAATATCTAGCCTCACATGAGCTCTCAAAGCAATTCAAATAATTATCTTATTCAAATGTTTGGATGATGAGCCCTTATGCAAAAATAAAGGCAGGGTGGGCAGTGGGCTTGCCTTTGCTGCAATCAGGAATGGCACTGAAGCTGGACTTTGTTGTAAAAAGAGAGAATTGTAGCCTGTTCACAAGATGCCTGCCAATCTCTTGCCTGCATATAGTACTCTTCTTCAACAGCTGGCCTTTAAAGATATGACTTGAAAACTAACAATGTTAGGAAGGACAGGATTTCAGTCTAGCCAACACAACCTGTAGCCTAGGGTGGCAGGATGGCATGGGGCAGCTCACAGCCACCCGCATATCATGATGTAGACAGTTAATAACATATTCTTGCATACGAAGTAAAGTTCAAAAATACCACCCTGCCTTCTGGTTGGGTCCACATTTTTGCTGCCCAAGCACAATTTTTGAGTTTATTTTTACAGAAGTTTTTAATGCACTGTACAATAAACTTTGAGTCTGTACACTGACTGTTTTGATAGTTCGACCTATTCTTCTATACTGAAGCAAAAACCTATTCTTCTATACTGAAGGGGAGGGCACATGACAATTGACCAAGGGCATAAGTAACATAAATCTAGTCTTGCGGTTAGGGACAAAGTATTCTGTGTCCCATCCCTTGAAGTCCTACAGCCTCCTTCATCCCACTATAATGAGAAAAGCATGTGGTCCCGAAGCAGTTAAACAGAAAACGTTTGCAAGCCAGAGCCCTGCAGCTCCGTTACATCAAGTACAATGCTCTGTATATAGCATTTTAACTAACTTGTGAAGTGCATTCCCTAATGCGAATTGCTAATAAAAGTTTCTTCCTAAGGTCTCCCTTTATTTCATTTTCAGCAGTAAGAAGAGAAAACAAGTCAAGCGGCATGGAACGGAAATGTGCCCACCTCATGAAAAAGTTGGAATTCAGTGAGTTAAGGTAAAAAGGCAAATTACACAATAATTACCTCGTTCCCGCGGTTCTTTGGTATTACTACAACAATGTACAGAATTAACAGAGCCAAACTCTGAAAATAGGCTGTAATGAGCCATGCAATTTTAGATTTTAATCAGATAGAGAAGCATTTAAGGAGTGAAGATTGTGAAGTTGATAGCTGCAGTTCTTTATGGAAGCAGTGGCTGTAGCAATGGAGGCTTTATTGCAAAGTTGGTCCAACCAATGTGTGCAGTTGTACCCTGAAACCATCATGAATTTTAATTTTCTGCATCGATTTAATGCAGCGGGAACAACAATTAAAGATGTATGAGGTGGCAACGAACACCTTCCTTAGTGATGATTAACCCTAGAATGGGGAATTAAATTATCTTGTTGTCAGCTGCTTAGAGTTATGCTGTGCAAGTCTGCATTTATCCTGACTATCACCAGATCTATAGAGGAACACTGTGTGTTATTTCTGCTGCACACACCATAATTGTATAGAACATTTTGTGTTTCCATCTGCCAGCACACCCACTGCTGTCGTTCTCTGCTCCCTTATAGCACGATGCAGGATCAGCCACTGTCAACATGTATGATGGCATGGCTGGATATCCATTCATGCAGTGATGAATCAACATCAGATAAATTATACCCTTACATACATCACTATATATCCAAGCAGACATGTTTTTCTAACTAGTATTTAAAGGAAAACTAAATTTAAAGAAGTCGCTTGATTTGATCACTGACATACTACATGAAACAGGAATTTGTCAGATTTTGTGGTATATTACAACATGGGCTATTGGACATGAGTTATTTTCAGTGCTGGACATTGGCACTGTTAGATGTCAGCATAGGACCCTTTTCTGCAAATACATTCAGTGTCTGATAGGACAAATATGTACTTTTAGGGGTTAATTTAGTGTTGGGGTTGAGCGCCATTTAGTGGGTTACAGTTAACGTGTTCCCACTCCAGCAGTCAGCATTGAAAAACTATAGACCAGTCCTATCAAAAGTAATATTTAAAGTCCAACTCTGAGTGTTCTGATTTATACCACAATGTAAGGAACTCATTCTCAACCAGGGTTATGTGGAACTCTAGGGCTCCTTCAGAGGTTGCTAGGGGTTCCTTGAATAGTGGGGTGGATTAAAGTGACATTAAACCTTCTTTATTTAAATTAAAATAACAAACATGTCATACTTACGTGCTCAGAGGAATGCTTTTGCCTAGAGCAGCCCTGATCCTATTTTTCTGGGAACCTGACACTCCCTGCCTGCGTCTATTGACACATTGAATGTGGCTCAGCCCAGCCCCCCATCACAACATTTGATTGACAGCAGTGGGAGCCATTAAATCTGCCCAATGAGGAGGGAGACAGTGGCAAAAGCATTCAAGCCATCATTAATAGATATTTACTGGTTCTTTCTATGGATGACACTTGCGCCTACATACTACAGAACGGTATTAATATAGTACCCAGAAGAGCACCAACATTGGGTCAGTCCTTGTCACCTAGTTTTTATGATAATAAAAGCAAATCCCAGTCATTTACTTGGCTCCACTTTAAGAGGAGCTTTAAAGGGTCATTGGGTTGCCCTTGCTGTGGTCATGTCAGAAACCATGAAATCAGGCCGAGACAGAAGTACAGTAAAATCACATTTTTTTCATAATAAAAGTAAAAAGAACAAACGTAGTCAAAACATAGCCAAAGTTCAGTAACCGGAATGGATAGTCAGCCAAGCCAGAAGTCAGGGATCAATGTAGCGGAACAGCAAACAAGATCTGGAGCAAGAAGAGATGTCAGCAAGACAAGTCTTGAACAGGATTGCAGGAGATAGTTTCTGTGATTTTTTACCAAGGCGAAGGCAGAGCTCCTCTGGACTGGACGGATTAAGTAGGCAGGACTGAGGAGCAGGATATCATCAACAGCTGAGTAACTGTGGAGAGATAGGAGCTGGCAATTAGCCAACAGCTGAGGGGCCAGCTCAGAGAGGGAAGGGTTGAGCCCCGCCCTGACAGTACCCCCTCCTCAAAGATCCCTCCCCCTTGGAGGACCACTAGGCTTGAGGGGAAAACATCTATGGAAATCACAGAGGAGAACAGGGGCATGTACATCCAAGGATGAGACTGTACCCTATCTAATGCATCAGGTACTGTTTGCGCCCACGGAACCTATGGGAGTCAACAATGGACTGTACTTCATACTCCTCATGGTCCTCAACTTGTACAGGGTGAGGACGTGGCACGAGGTGGTAAAGCGGTTGCAGACCAAAGGTTTTAATAAGGAGACATGAAATACATTTGAAATACGGATATTAGAGGGAAGGTCTAATGCGTAAGCCACTGGGTTAATCCTGTGAAGAATATGGAAAGGCCCAATAAACCGAGGTGCGAACTTCAGTGAGGGAGCACAAAGTCGGAGGTTGCGAGATGACAGCCAGACCCTGTCCCCAACCTGGTAGGAAGGTGCAGGCAGGCGTCTGCGGTCAGCATGGAGTCTGTACCTATCATTAACATGTTGCAAAGCCTCCTGGACTTGTGCCCAAGTGGAACAAAGACCACGGAGATGCTCCTCTAACGCAGGAATACTCTGTGGAACAAATGAGTCAGGCAACATGGAAGGTTGGAAACCATAGGTCGCCATAAACGGGGACAACTGGGAAGCAGAATTCAAGGCACTGTTGTGAGCAAACTCTGCCCACGGTAATAGGTCTGACCAGTTGTTATGATGTTCAGAAATATAGCAACGTAGGAATTGCTCCAAGACTGATTGGCTCGTTCTGCAGCCCCATTAGACTGTGGGTGATACGCAGAGGAGAAAGCAAGCTGAATTCCCAACTGTGCACAAAAGGTTGCCAGAACCAGGACACAAACTGACTACCGCTGTCCGAGACAATCATCTTGGGTAGCCCATGTAAGCGAAATATCTCCCGAGCAAAAAATAGAAGCCAGTTCCTTGGAAGTGGGCAACTTCTTAAGTGAAATACAATGGCACATCTTTTAGAACCGGCCAACCACCATAAGGATAACTGTGTTGCCCTGGGAGTTGGGTAACTCCACAATGAAATCCATAGACAGGTGGGTCCATGGCCTCTCTCCATTGGGTATGGGTTGTAGGAGGCTCACTGGAAGGTGTCGTGGAGTCTTAGGCTTAATGTAAACGGGATGTTTTTACAACCTCTCCTGAACGATTCAACTTGACAGATAGTAACCCACGTTTAAAACGTCCGTTTAGCCGCGTTTACATGCCGCGTTTAACCATGCTTAGAGGCATTTAGCCACGTTTGCGTTTAGAAGCGTTTGAAAAAAAAATGTTTTTTTTTCAAAATAGCTAAAAATCGCCTGTAAACAAAACGCGGCTAAACGCGAGTTACTGTGTTTAGCCGCGTTTGGCGCTTGAAATGCCTCTAAACTCAGTGTCTGAACTCATTTTTTTGCTTTCCAAAAAAGGCCTTTAAACTCAGCTGCTAAAAACAACATTAAATGAACCTGTGTACACATGGGATAACATTGAATGAGTTCAGGGGCAGCTGAAAAAAGCAGCCAACTGCCTCTGAACGTCTGTTTACCAGCAGCAATGTACATGAGGCCTTACTCTGAGCACACACGGAACAGGCAGCTAGGAAGGCAGTTACATCAGCACGTAGACTACGCCATCAGAATTGTTGGGAAATGGCCCAAAAGAGTTGATTCCTCCCAGGGTGGCCAGCTGCCTTGGGAGAATGGTAAGTCTGGAGCACGATAGTATGGAGACTCTCTGGGACAAAGGAGGGGTCACAAGGTTGGGATAACATTGGATGAGTTCAGGGGCAGCTGAAAAAAGCAGCCAACTGCCTCTGAACGTCTGTTTACCAGCAGCAGTGTACATGAGGCCTTACTCTGAGCACACACGGAACAGGCAGCTAGGAAGGCAGTTACATCAGCACGTAGACTACGCCATCAGAATTGTTGGGAAATGGCCCAAAAGAGTTGATTCCTCCCAGGGTGGCCAGCTGCCTTGGGAGAATGGTAAGTCTGGAGCACGACAGTACAGAGACTCTCTGGGACAAAGGAGGGGTCACAAGGTTTCTCAGGGGGAGCATGGACCTGAGCAGCAAGATCCTTAGTACCGGGTAAGAATGAGACAATGTAATTGAAACTTGACAAGAAAAGAGCCCATTGTGCCCTTCTAGGAGATAGGCGTTTAGCCTCAGACAAGAATGTGAGATTCTTATGGTCAGTAAGAATGAGAACCGGCACAGTGGTACCTTCGAGGAGATGTCTCCATTCTTTCAGGGCTAAAATGATTGCCAACAGCTCTCTGTCACCAATCTCGTAATTGCACTCCTCAGATGACAATTTCTTGGAAAAGTAGCCACAAGGATGCATAGCGCTTTCAGAGGTAGGACGTTGAGACAGAAGGGTGCCAACACCAGTCTCAGAAGCATCAACCTCAAGCATAAAAGGTAACCTAGGATCAGGATGTGCCAACACAGGAGCAGAAACAAAGGCAGCCTTGAGACTCTCAAATTCCTTAATGGACTCCGGAGACCAACTTTGTGGGTTACCGTCCTTTCTGGTCATAGCAGTCAGGGGCTTGACCAGAGAAGACAAGTTACGAATAAACTTCTGATAATAGTTGGCAAAGCCCAGGAGACGCTGCAGAGGATGTAAATCCACGGGTCGGGGACACTGTAGAACTGTCGAAATTTTCTCTGGGTCCACGAAAAACCAGCAGTGGAAATGACATAACCCAGGAATTTAACCTGTTCACGATGGAACTTGCACTTCTCCAGTTTACAATAGACATTGTTCTCTCTTAGTTTTAGATTGTATGCCCCTCTCAAATCAAGCTTAGTGAAAACCGTTGCTCCCTTGAGGTGGTCAAATAATTCCATAATCAACAGTATCGGATAGGCATCCTTAATCGTGAAACGATTGAGACCCCTATAATCAATACAAGGTCTCAGTTCACCACTCTTCTTCACAAAGAAGAAACCAGCACCAGCAGGAGATGAGGATTTGCGGATGAAACCTCGAGAAAGTGAGTCTGCAATATACTCCTTTATGGCCTTATCCTCCAAGACTGACAAAGGGTAAACCCGGCCACGAGAGGGTATGGCACCAGGTTGAAGGTCAATTGCGCAATCATACGGCCGGTGTGGAGGTAAACTACCGGCTTGACCTTTGTCAAAGACATCGCTAAAATCGCCGTACTCCTCCGGCAGGGAGGAGAGTGAAGAGGTGCACAGGACCTTGGCTACCTTCTGGAAGCATGTCTCACTGCATTGTGGTGACCAGGAGAGAACCTCTGCACAGAGCCAATCAAAAGAGGGGTTGTGTCTCTGTAACCAAGGATAACCAATAACCATCGGAAACTTAGGTGAGGAAATAACTTGAAATTGGATTATATCATGGTGAAGAGCCCCTACGGCCATGTACAATGGAACCGTCTCATGAGTCACATGGGCAGGCTGTAGAGGTCTCCCATCAAGAGCCTCAATGGCAAGCGAAATCGAGTGCTTCAATACAAAGGCAGCATCAATGAATAGGCCTGCAGCCCCAGAGTCAATTAGAGCCTGTATCTCGACGGACGACTCAGCCCAAGAAAGGGTGACTGAAACCAGGGGCTTATCCTTCTGGATAACTGGGGATGAAACAATGCCGCCTAAGATATATCTGTGTCAGGACCTCAAAGTTCGGGTGTTCCCTGGACGGGTAGGACAAGACTTCAAAAAGTGACCTGCCTGGCCACAATCTCTCCCTCCTCCTAAAGGCTCTCTCATCCGCAGAGAGAGGCGTGAAGTGCAAGGGTTCACCTTCACTGACCGGCTCGGTACCAGGAGGCATGGGAGGTGAGAGAGGCACGGATGGGACAGCTAAGCTTGGAGACAAACGTACAGGAGGCTTCCGCAAGCGCTCCTTAAGGCGCCTTTCACAGGGACGGCTATTCTGCCGCAGTTAAAAGCATGTTTTTTTTCCCGTGGAGTTCAAGACTCCAGGCACTGCGATCAGCTGCATTTGCACAGTGCGTTTGGCTGCGGTTTGCCATTTCCATGGCAACCCGACAGGGTGCCGACTCGCACTGTCGGAAGAAGACCCCTGAAGTCGGAAGAGGACCCCCGAAGCCGAAAGAAGACCCCCGGAGCTGTCTAATAAATTACTTTAAAAATCTGTGTAGTTTTTTTTTATTGACACTTTTTCCCAAGGTGAATGGGTAGGGGTACCATGTACCCATACTCATTCACATACGGTGGGGGGCCGGGATCTGGGGGCCCCCTTATTAAAGGGGGCTCCCGGATTCCGATAAGCCCTCCGCTCACAGACCCCGACAACCAACGGCCAGGGTTGTCGGGAAAAGGCCCTTGTCCTCATCAACATGGGGACAAAGTGCTTTGGGTTGGGGGGGCCGCAGGGCGCCCCCTCCCCCAAAGCACCCACCCCCCCCATGTTGAGGGCATGTGGCCTGGTACGGCTCAGGAGGGGGGGCGCTCGCCCATCCCCACCCCCTTTCCTGACCGACCGGGCTGCGTGCTCGGATAAGGGTCTGGTATGGATTTTGGGGGGACCCCACGCCGTTTTTTCGGCATAGGGGGTCCTCTTAAAATCCATACCAGACCGAAGGGCCTGGTATGCCCCTGGGGGGGAACCCACGCCATTTTTTTATTTAAAATTTGGCGTGGAGTTCCCCCTTAAGATTCATACCAAACAGTGCCGGGCATTGGCGGGGATCCAAGTCGGATCCCCGTGTTTGTCGCTCATTGGGAAAGGAAAAATCATTTTTCCTTTCCCGATGAGCAGCTCGGCGCTGTTATCCGCAGCTGACACAGTGCACTGCGATTACCTGCGGTTATGTGCGGATAGCTGTGCTAAATTGCTCCTGTCAATTCTATTTTTTCTATCCGCACAGAACCGCATGTATCTAATTCGCAGCTAAACGCAGTGTGTGAATGGGGCCATAGGAAAGCATTGTGTGCTTTTAGCTGCGGTAGAAAAATAGAAAATCCACAGCTAAAAGCACCATTCTATCCGTCCATGTAAAAGGGGCCTAAAAGAGAGTCTCTCTGAGTCTGGAGTCAATGAGGATGGCAAACATGATCAACTTCTCCAGCTCAGTGGGTATATTTCGGGCTGCTATCTCATCCTTGATGGTATCCGAGAGACCATGAGAAAAAGCAGCCATGAGGGCCTCATTGTTCCACGCAACCTCTGCTGCCAGAGTATGGAATTCAATAGCATAGTCGGCAACAGTTCTCGTACTCTGTTCGATGGACATGAGGCACTTGGCAGCAGAAGAGGAGCGTGTGGGAATGTCAAATACCCTTTTAAACAAAGCCACAAACTCAGGGTAGCTCAAGACAACAGGTATTTGCATCTCCCATAGAGGGTTTGCCCAGGCCAAAGCTCTCTCAGAAAGCAAAGACATCACGAAACCTACTTTGCTTCTGTCCGTGGGAAACGCTTGGGGCAGCATCTCAAAGTATATCTCAACCTGGTTGAGAAACTCTCTACATTAGACTAGATCGCAACAAATCGCTGGGGAAGCGGAGTGGAACCGGACATACCTCTTATAGAGGTAATACTCGAGGCGGGTGCCTGCACAGACACTGGAGCAGCAGCAGGGTCAGCCTGCAACATAGGTTGTACCGGGAAGGCCACAGTGGAAAATTCCAGGTGAGCCGTGCGACTCAGGAGCGTTTGTAATGCTATGGCAAACTGATCTATGTGGTGATCCAGTTCATCCAATCTGGAAAAAATATTACCAACAAGTCGATTGACTGCATCTTCTGATTTCATGGCCTTTGCCTACTGTCAGAAACCATGAAATCAGGCCGAGACAGAAGTACAGTTAAATCACACTGGTTTAATAATAAAAGTAAAAAGAACATACCTAGTCAAAACTGCCAAAGTTCAGGAACTGGAACAAATAGTCAGCCAAGCAAGAAGTCAGGGATCAAAGTAGTGGAACAGCAGGCAGGATCTGGAGGCAGAAGGGATGTCAGCAAAGCAAGTCTTGAACAGGATCGCAGGAGATAGTTTCTGTGTTGTTTGACCAAGGCTAAGGCAGAGCTCCTCTGGACTGGATGGCTTAAGTAGGCAGGACTGACGAGCAGGATATCATCAACAGCTGAGTAACTGTGGAGAGATAGGAGCTGGCAATTAGCTGACAGCTGAGCGGCCAGCTCAGAGAAGAAAGGGCTGAGCCCAGCCCTGACAGGTCATACTCTGGAGGGCAATATGTTCCGAGCATCATCAAATCAAAGGGAATATGAGATCAAGTCCTTTTAAAATTGCAATACTAACTATGTCATATATTTAGTCACCTGCAGTATATGTTATGTTCAATATGTTGGTCTGACAATGAGATGGTTGAGGAACCGTTTCTATGAACACATCTATAGTGTGGCTAAAAACAAAGGAACCAACATAGCTAAACATTTTAGAGCATGCCATGATGGTAATGTCTCTGTCATGAAAGTTCAGATCATAGAGAAGGTGTGTGTGCCCAAGATGGTAGGAGATGTCTTTCAGATGTTGTGCTGGAGGGAGGTGTTCTGGATCCATCGGCTCCAGACTCGTATGCCGTCTGGTCTCAATTTTGAGTGGGACGTTAGCCATTATTATGAATAGTGAAACATTTACATATATTCTTTGGTTATAATTAAATCTTTTTTAAATGCTCATTTTTTTATATTTATATATTAATAATCTTTGAATTAGTCAGACCAGGCTTTCATTTCTCTACACAGCTGTATCTACTTATCTATCTATGTATTATTTAAATGAATTAATAGGTATTGTGTATACATTTTGACACATTATGGTCTGTATTTGAAAATGTGATATTTTCTAGATGTCCTTATGAAAAATCTATGGAATGTTGTAAGGGGCAGAGCTGTGTAGGATGTTTTTCCCATGATATTAGCTCTATCCTTTATGATATGGTATATTTTATTATTATTCATTTTTTACACCCTTAGACGTCTAGGTTATGAGATTTTTTCTCTTCATTTTTTGGCCTTTTCTTTTTTGTTTGCTTTATTGATTTCATTACATATATCATTGTGTATATACATTTTTGTGAATTTATATAGGGTTTATATAGTTATGTTTTTTAATCATTTTTATGGTAGTTTTGGTTCATGTTCTTATACTAAACAATGTTTCTTTTTCTTTTTTCTTTCTTGTCACACATATTATGCTTTTGTGTATATACTTTGTTTCTTTTTTTTTTTCTAGTATTATTATTTTTTACATGTAGGTTACATTCAAGTAATTGAATATTTCTTTTAATCGGTAATACTGGGTAATGTAGTTTATGGTGTTCTATGCACGGGGGGCTTAGGCCTCATTCACACGAGGCGGACTCCTTTTCCACGGAGCCCGCCTCGGTCCGCCGGCTCAGCGGGAGATCTGTCTGTTGTTCTCCACTGAGCCGGCAGATGACAGGTCCCATGGAGCGCCGTTCAGGCCAGCCGTCAAAACTGACAGGCGGGCCTGAACGGTCCGATCGTGTGAAAGGGGCTTTAATGATGTGTGACAGGAATTAGCTTGTTAAGCAACTGGGATACTGATTGCATTACCCGACACCTGTTCAAGGAGGAGGGAGCCTTTATAAGGCTAAATGCTTCAGTTGCTCCCTAGGTTTGAAGAAGCACTACTAACAGTGTGAAAAAACGCGTGACCTCTACTGGTTCCTGTGTCTCTGTCTTGGTGGCTGTTATGTGACTGTTGTTTGAAAAATAAACTGCATTGGAACGGCTTTGTTGGTGTGCAGCAATTTTCCTTTTTCCTAATGTCTTTGGTGGCGAGCCATGGCTCTTACCTCCTTATGGATTTCTCTGGTTATGACGCTGTTACCCCAGTGATCTCCACTTACTTCAGGGTTTTGCACCAAGCGGCTGCCACGCTGCATTCTGAACATGGGCGGTCAGCTACTCAGCATGGACAACATTCAAACAATGCTTTACATCTCTTAATGAACGCAAGCCATTCTCTGATTGGATGAGGCAGAGAGGTGGGGTAGTGATGTCACACTCTCCTTCTCGTTCAATCAGAGAACGTTTTGACCTCCTGTGTTCAGAATGCAGCTGCTTGGAGTGGGACCTGGTCTCAGGGTTGGCTCAGCCCTTCCTTCTCTGAGCTGGCCGCTCAGCTGTCGGCTAAATGCCAGCTCTCATCTCTCTCCGCAGTTAACCAGCTATTGTGGATCTGCTCTTCAGTCCCACCTACTTAAAGATCTCCAGCTCACTTCATTCCTTTGTCACATCACAAGAAACCATCTCCTGCATTCCTGTTTAAAGACTGGCTTTGCTGACATTCCTTCTGGCTCCTTATCCTGCTTGCTTTTCCTCTACTTGGATCCCTGACTTCTGGCCTGGCTGATTACCCGATCTGGTTACTGAACCCCAGCTTGGCTGATTACCTGATCTGGTTACTGAACTCTAGCTTGGCTGACTACCCGATCCGGTTACTGGACTCTGGCTATACTTTGACTACGCTTACTCTATTTACCTTTTTATTTTTATTAATAAACAAGTGTGATTTTACTGTATTTCTGTCTCGGTCTGGTTCATGGTTTCTGACACCTGGAAGCATGTAACGATCACTGTAGTGGTCTTTATTTAAGTGAATTCCAGCTGTCAGAGGCATCCTCCAGGTATGTAATATGCATAGTTATGCTGGGCCAAACTGTATAATATAGCTATACCTAATCATTTTGAAACTGTTGGATGAGACCAAAGCACTCCATGTGGACAGTGTTCTTTTTGGCAGTAAAACATACCTTAAAGTGTTACTAAATCCAGGACCCTGCATTCACTATATCTGGTCTCCCACAGTACACAGAACATGGAAATGCAATTATTTTAGTAAATGTAAACTGCTAAATGCCTTTTCTCATCAGCAGTATATAGCAGTCTTGTAACTTCAATCAGTGTCTAGCCGAGCACTGGTTAAAGCTTGTAGGAGGGGTTTTCATTCTCTTCTGATTGTCCTTTGAGGCTGAATGACCCCTGACCCTCTGTCTGGACAGTGCTGATTGGCCTTGTCTTGATCACATGCACCCTTCCAAAAAAAAACCTCTCTCGCAATACACACCAAGCTGAGCATGTGCAGAGTGCCTCCAAGGATCTGTACAGGGCCGTTTGAAGGAATTTGGGGGCCCCAAGCAAAATGGACATGGAGGCCCCCCCATAGAGTGTACTGTAGAGTCTTTTCTCTGCTTTGTAAATTTTTGCAAAAAGCTTTAATAAATATTACCTGATTCAAAAAAGAAGCAATAAGATGGAAATGGGATGGTAAAGAAAGAAAATGGAAAGAAAGCTATGGTAATTGTTTTTATTATGGTCAGCAAGCTACCATATTTTTATTACTAAATGGGTCTTGATGACTGCCTCCCCCCCTTACTACTCCCCCCCGTGTTCTTTTTAACCCCCTTCCCTACAGCGTACTACGCGGCAGGAGATTCAGTTTTCTGTTCCCGGCTGGCCACAGTGAACACTCAGTGTGTGCACTTCCTGACAGTCAGGCCAGGAACAGGAAATTGAATCTCCTGTACCGCGTGGACTGCAGGAGGAAGGAAGAGGAGCTCGGCCACGCTAAAGGCTACAGCTTATAGGAAGCGGTGGCCGGCGGCGCGGCTGGGGCCCCAGGCCAGCTCGGGGACCCAAGCAATTGCTTGTTTTGCCTGTCCTGTCGCGATGGGCCTGGCTCTGTACTATGAGGAGATGGACAGGGGACTGTGGAAGAAGGGGAGGATCAGAAAAGACAGGATCAAACAACTTTTTTACACAATGCAGAGGATTAACCCCTTAGGTTCCACAGTGAGTATATAACAAGCATGCTTTACTGCATATACAGACTGATTTTACTGTTGTGGGTTTAGTAACACTTTAAAGCTGGTTTCTTACCTATGGACAGTATATGATAACAGAGCTATATCCAAAATACATAAAAATAAAAAAGAGAAAAATACTATAATTCAGCTCTTGTACCCCTCCTGCATGAGCTACGCTGTCAACCAATATTAAACAGTGTAAGGAGCTGTCATGACACATATTCTGGGAGGATGTCAAGTTTGGGAGAAATGCTAATTTGCATAGCAGCTATTCTACTTTTGCAGAAAAAAGAGTTAAACGATTATATTTATTGATTTCAGCAGCTCCTCATTTTGAAACAATATGCTGCTTTAATAAATGCTGTGCAGCTGTACGCTGCAGCATTGTATTACATATTCATCTCCAGTCTGTTTGTACTCTTGTTTGATTGTTACTGCTTTCTGTGAAAAGATAAAAATACATTTCATACAGAACAATGGCACATACAGAAACTGGAATGTGTCTGACACATCAAATGTTCTCTTTGGCAAACATGCCAGCACAAACAACACAAGCAGAAGCCCACACATCTCTCTGCTGCAGCCCGGGCTCCTGATTTCTCTGGCAGGGAACTGGTCAGGCCGGACAAGTGGTGACTTATTTCCAGCGGCATGTTTTAATAAGTGTCACTTAATAAATAATTCAGAGGCTTGTTTACTCCAGCGATCATCACTGTAAACTTATCGGGTAATGATGTGAAAGATTAAATCCTTCTCAGCGTATGAATGCTGAGTGGTACAGTTTTTCTGCCACTGTAAAGTGAGATTTTTCACCCTGCAAAAGTTGTAAGAGGCTAATGCTTTTTATTCATCCAAACAAACCAGATTGGTGGCTCTGGAGATTTTGGAAGTGGGTAATATGTCTAGACATAATAAATACCTTGTAAACTTTTCCCAAAGTTTAGCTGGCCTGCTACCCTAGGGCTGTTTCGCCCATGGGGCAAGGTTAGAATGTTGTTGCAGGAATTCGTCTCCATAAGGACTCATTCAGACAGGCACTGTGTTCCATCCACTGATCTGAACTGTTGTCTGCTGTGTGTAAATCCATCTCGGGGCTGCGTGCAGGCAGCCCATAGAAGTGCATGCTGATGCAACACTACACGGACAGTCACATGTCAAAATCTGCATTGATTTGTGCACCAGCTCCAGCACGCATGCCAAATTTAGACATGGGACTATGTCCATTGGCCTCTGTGCCTGTATCCACTTTTTTAGGCTGCCTGCATGCAACTCCGAATTGGATGCACAAACAGCAGACAGTGGCTCAGATCAGAGGATGGGTCTCTGCACCCATCTGAATGAGCCCTAAGAAGTGTTGTAGAATGTGATTACTTTGGACAAGAATTAAACCTATAGCCACATGGGGCTGTCAGATCTTTCATATTTCATATTTTAATTTTGGCCCTATTTTAAAGTGGTTATTAAGGCAGAAGGTTTTTTTTTTCCCAATGCATTCTATGCATTAAGATTAAAAACCTTCTGTGTGTAGCAGCCCCCCCCCCCCCAGCCCACCTAATACTTACCTGAGCCCCCTCTCTATCCAGAAATGTTGCACGAGAGATTTGACTGTCCAGAACTCTCCCTCCTCACTGGCTGAGAAAGCAGCGGGTGCCATTGCCCCCCCCCACCCCGCTACTGTCAATCAAAGTCAGTGCATCAATGAGGAGAGAGAGGGGGCGAGGCCAAGTCACAGCTCCATGTCTGAATGGATCAGCTTGGGTGCCCCCATAGCAAGCTGGAGGGAGGGGTCAGGTGTGCCTACGAGGGACACGAAAAGAGGAGGATCTGGGCTGCTCTGTGCAAAACCATTACACAGAGCAGGTAAGTATAACATGTTTGTTATATAAAAAAAAATACTTTAATATCACTTTTGCTTAAAGTGTATGTATAGCCCAAACTTTTTTCTTAATTTTGAATAGAGTAGGGAAGGGTTAAAACTCCTGCCAAGTTATTTTTTGCTGTCTGTGTCCAACTGGTGAGACTTCCCTTCATGTCCTGTCTTGGAGACACTGCAAGAACTGAGAGGACATTTCCCCAAAGTCAGGGGGGTTCCTAACTTAGACAGTTGTGCCCAGAGCACTTGTCCCCACATCTATATACCCACTTTTACACCTAAACACCCCTAGCAAATGTATCTCACAGCGGTGCAGCTGGAGGCAGGTATTGTACACCCCAGCAAAGCTGGCTGTGCATTCATAAAACTGAAAGATAACGCAATACTTTGGCTTTGTGCGATCTATCGTCCAGGGCTGTGTAAGTGTAAAAGCAGCCGCTGATACACACAAAGGGGTTGACATACTAAAGCAGGGGTCAGCAACCTTTTTCCACTTAAGGGCCGGACTCATTGTATGTGAATGCATGGAGGGGCGCATTCACCTGCTAATAAATGAAGATAATAATAATACTAACATAGTAATAATAACAGTGCAGATTTACCTCACTTTAAGGTGCTTCACTAATACAAAACCAGTTCACCCTGAGGGAGCATGTGGCTGGGGATTCGGTTTTTACTGTCCCCTCCCCCATCCTGGCACCCAAGGGTGGCTGACGCCAGCCAGCATTGTTTGCCAGATGGGGTTCCTGTCCCTAGTGGAGATGGGGGGCCCCCGTCCCTAGGGGAGATGAGGGCCCTGTCCCCAGGGGAGATGGGGGGCCTCGTCTCTGGGGTGATGGGGTCCCTGTCCCCAAGTGAAAAAGGGTCCCTGTCCCCAAGTGAGAAGGGGTCCCTGTCCCAAGGGGTGATGGGGTCCCTAATAGGGCCCCCCATTGCAGTGTCCTCTGTCCCCCTTTACATCACTCCCATAGTGTGCTCTGCCTCCCTCCCCCATAGCAAGTTTTCTGTGCTCCCAAAGCAGTGTCCTCTGCCCCATAGTTTCCTGTGTACTCTGCCCCCATAGTGTCCTCTGCCCCCATAGTGTCCTGTGTCCTCTGCTCCATAGTATGTCATAAGAAAAAAGAAGGGGGTTCAACAAGGACCCCCTGAGCGGACTTTAGAGGCAAAAAAATCCTCTATATAAAAAAATATACATGATACAGGCCCCGATGTGTCTACGCGTTTCGTATAGAACTTCTTCAGGACACATTCAGGTTTCAGTTTATACACAAGAGGGTTTCACTAAAATGAGAAAAGATTTTATAAAAAAGTGAATACATAAACATATAATATCGTACAACAATGGATGAAAAATAGCCTATGCCCAGAGACACTACGCTCTGGGCATAGGCTAATTTTTTATCCATTGTTGTACGATATTATATGTTTATGTGTTCACTTTTTTATAAAATCTTTTCTCATTTTAGTGAAACCCTCTTGTGTATTAACTGAAACCTGAATGTGTCCTGAAGAAGTTCTATACGAATCGCGTAGACACATCGGGGCCTGTATCATGTATATATATTTTTTACATAGATGATTTTTTACTATCTTTTGTCAATGGCTTTGTATTGTATGTATTTATATTGAATAAAATTGATTATATCGTTATTTCGATTATGCTTTCTCAGGTTTGTTGTGCCTCTAAAGTCTGCTTAGGGGGTCCTTGTTGAACCCCCTTCTTTTTTCTTATGACATACAATTTATACGGATGTGGCCATAGGAGTGTCCCTTTTTTTCTATTTTTTTGCTCTGCCCCATAGTGTCCTCTGCCCCCATAGTGTCCTCTGTCCTCTGCCTCCATAATATCCTCTGTCCTCTGCCCCCAATGTGTCCTCTGTCCTCTGCCCCCATAGTGTCCTCTGTCCTCTGCCCCTATAGTGTCCTCTGCTCCCATAGTCTTTTCTGCCCTCTGCCCCTTAGTGTCTCCTGCCCCCATAGTGTCGTCTATCCTCTGCCCCCATAGTGTCCTCTGCCCCATTGTGTACTCTGCCCCCATAGTGTCCTCTGTCCTCTGCCCCCATAGTGTCCTCTGCCCCTAACGCATTCCTCTGTCCTCTGCCTCCACAGTGTCCTCTGTCTTCTGCCCCCATAGTGTCCTCTGCCCCCATAGTGTCCTCTGTCCCCATAGTGTCCTCTTTCCTCTGCCCCCATAGTGTCCTCTGCCCCCATAGTGTTCTCTACCCCATAGTGTCCTCTGTCCCCATAGTGTCCTCTGCCCTCTGCCCCCATAATGTCCTGTGTCCTCTGCCCCATAGTGTCCTCTGCCCCCATAGTGTCCTGTGTCCTCTGCTCCATAGTATGTCATAAGAAAAAAGAAGGGGGTTCAACAAGGACCCCCTGAGCGGACTTTAGAGGCAAAAAAATCCTCTATATAAAAAAATATACATGATACAGGCCCCGATGTGTCTACGCGTTTCGTATAGAACTTCTTCAGGACACATTCAGGTTTCAGTTTATACACAAGAGGGTTTCACTAAAATGAGAAAAGATTTTATAAAAAAGTGAATACATAAACATATAATATCGTACAACAATGGATGAAAAATAGCCTATGCCCAGAGACACTACGCTCTGGGCATAGGCTAATTTTTTATCCATTGTTGTACGATATTATATGTTTATGTGTTCACTTTTTTATAAAATCTTTTCTCATTTTAGTGAAACCCTCTTGTGTATTAACTGAAACCTGAATGTGTCCTGAAGAAGTTCTATACGAATCGCGTAGACACATCGGGGCCTGTATCATGTATATATATTTTTTATATAGATGATTTTTTACTATCTTTTGTCAATGGCTTTGTATTGTATGTATTTATATTGAATAAAATTGATTATATCGTTATTTCGATTATGCTTTCTCAGGTTTGTTGTGCCTCTAAAGTCTGCTTAGGGGGTCCTTGTTGAACCCCCTTCTTTTTTCTTATGACATACAATTTATACGGATGTGGCCATAGGAGTGTCCCTTTTTTTCTATTTTTTTGCTCTGCCCCATAGTGTCCTCTGCCCCCATAGTGTCCTCTGTCCTCTGCCTCCATAATATCCTCTGTCCTCTGCCCCCAATGTGTCCTCTGTCCTCTGCCCCCATAGTGTCCTCTGTCCTCTGCCCCTATAGTGTCCTCTGCTCCCATAGTCTTTTCTGCCCTCTGCCCCTTAGTGTCTCCTGCCCCCATAGTGTCGTCTATCCTCTGCCCCCATAGTGTCCTCTGCCCCATTGTGTACTCTGCCCCCATAGTGTCCTCTGTCCTCTGCCCCCATAGTGTCCTCTGCCCCTAACGCATTCCTCTGTCCTCTGCCTCCACAGTGTCCTCTGTCTTCTGCCCCCATAGTGTCCTCTGCCCCCATAGTGTCCTCTGTCCCCATAGTGTCCTCTTTCCTCTGCCCCCATAGTGTCCTCTGCCCCCATAGTGTTCTCTACCCCATAGTGTCCTCTGTCCCCATAGTGTCCTCTGCCCTCTGCCCCCATAATGTCCTGTGTCCTCTGCCCCATAGTGTCCTCTGCCCCCATAGTGTCCTGTGTACTCTGCTCCCATGATGTCCTCTGCCCCATAGTGTCCTCTGCCCCCATAGTGTCTTCTGTCCTCTGCCCCCGTACTGTCCTCTGCCCCCATAGTGCTCTCTGCCCCCATAGTGCTCTCTGCCCCCATAGTGTCCTCTGTCCCAAAAGTGTCCTCTGTTCCCATAGTGTCCTCTGCCCTCTGCCCCATAGTGTCCTCTGCCCTCTGCCCCATAGCGTCCTCTGCCCCATAGTGTCCTCTGCCCCATAGTGTCCTCTGCCCCATGGTGTCCTCTGCCCCCATAGTGTCCTGTGTCCTCTGTCCTCTGCCCCCATGGTGTACTCTGCCCCCATAGTGTCCTCTGTCCTCTGCCCCCATAGTGTCCTCTTCCCCTAATGTGTCCTCTGTCCTCTGCTCCCACAGTGTCCTCTGTCCTCTGCCCCCACAGTGTTCCCTGTCCCCATAGTGTCCTCTATCCTCTGCCCCATAGTGTTCTCTACCCCATAGTGTCCTCTGTCCCAATGGTTTTCTCTGCCCCATAATGTCCTGTGTCCTCTGGCCCATAGTGTCTTCTGCCCCCATAGTGTCCTCTGTCCCTATAGTGTCCTCTGTCCTCTGCCCCATAGTGTCCTCTGTCCCCATAGTGTCCTCTGTCCCCATAGTGTCCTCTGCCCCGATAGTGTTCTCTGCCCCCATAGTGTTCTCTGCCCCCATAGTGTCCTCTGCCCTCTGCTCCCTTAATGTCCTGTGTCCTCTGCCCCAATAGTGTCCTCTGCCCCCTAGTGTCCTCTGCCCCCATAGTGCCCTTGGTCTTCTGCCCCCATAGTGCCCTCTGTCCCCATAGTGTCCTCTCTCCTCTGCCCCATTGTGTACTCTGCCCCCATAGTGTCCTCTGTCCTCTGCCCCCATAGTGTTCTCTGTCCCTAACGCATCCTCTGTCTTCTGCCCCCACAGTGTCCTCTGTCTTCTGCCCCCATAGTGTCTTCTGCCCCCATAGTGTCCTCTGCCCCCATAGTGTCCTCTGTCCTCTGCCCCCATAGTGTTTTCTGCCCCATAGTGTCCTCTGTCCCCATAGTGTCCTCTTTCCTCTGCCCCAATAGTGTCCTCTGCCCCCATAGTGTTCTCTGCCCCCATAGTGTCCTCTGTCTCTATAGTGTGCTCTGTTCACATAGTGTCCTCTGCCCTCTGCCCCATAATGTTCTGTGTCCTCTGCCCCCATAGTGTCCCCTGCCCCCCTAGTGTCCCCTGTCCCCCTAGTGTCGTCTGTCCCCATAGTGTCCTCTGTCCCCATAGTGTTCTTTGCCCTCTGCCCCCATAATGTCCTGTGTCCTCTGCCACATCATGTCATCTGTCCTCTGCCTCCATAGTGTCCTCTGCCCCCATAGTGTCCTCTGTCCTCTGCCCACATAGTGTCATCTGTCCCCACAGTGTCCTCTGTCTTCTGCCCCCATAGTACCCTGTGTCCTCGGCCCCTTATAGTGTCCTCTGCCCCCATAGTGACCTCTGTCCTCTGCCCCATAGTGTCCTCTGCCACCATAGTGTTCTCTGCCCCCATAGTGTCCTCTATCCCCATAGTGTCCTCTGTCCTCTGCCCACATAGTGTCCTGTGTCCTCTGCCCCATAGTTTCCTCTGCCCCCATAGTGTTCTGTGTCCTCTGCCCCCCATAGTGTCCTCTGCCCCCCATAGTGTCCTATGCCCACATAGTGTCCTCTGTTCCCATAGTGTCCTCTGTCCTCTGCTCCTATAGTGTCCTCTGTCATCTGCCTCCATAGTGTACTCCTCCCCCATAGTGTCTTCTGTCCTCTGCGCTCATAGTGTCCTCTGCCCCCATAGTGTTCTCTGTCCTCTGCCCAATAGTGTCCTCTGCCCCCATAACATTCTCTGTCCTCTGCCCCCATAGTGTCCTCTGCCCCAATGGTGTCCTCTGCCCCCATAATGCCCTCTGTCCTCTGCCCCCATAGTGTCCTCTGCCCCCATGGCGTCCTCTGTCCTCTTCCCATGGGCCGTGGGTTGCTGGCCCCTGTGCTAAAGGCAAATATACTGTGCATTTTGCAAAGTGCAGTGGCACTCTGCAAGTGCTGTTGCTCCAGAGCTTAGTAAATAGGGTGAAGCTTCACTTTGCAAAGACCCAATCACATGCAAGGAAAGTAAAAAAACAGCATTTTTGCTTGCACATGAATGGATGGTGGAAGTCAGCAGAGTTTCTGCTCATTTACTAAGCTGTGGAGCAACTGCACTTACAGAGTACAATTGCACTTTGCAAAGTGCATAGTCTATTTGCCTTTAGTAAATCAACCCCACAGTGTCATGGACTGTGTGATCTTTGTGAATGGCAGTGCTGGTCTTTAGAGTGGTCGATGCTGCCAGAGACCAGTACTGTCAATCACAACTCTTCTTTCTAACAATGTTGTCCAATTTTATTTTTACCGCGAATTTGCGGGATTTTGGCACGATTTGGGATCAGTACTACTTTGTACGACTTTGCCACAACTTTGGCATTAACAAATGAAAACATACATGGTGTGAGACTTGTGCTTACAGCTTGTGCTTACAAAGTCGTACTGAAATTGTGTATATATTATTCAGGTACGATTTGCATGCTACTTGAGGGTTTAGCATTGAGGTCTATAGAGTAGAACTCGCAAGTTGGACCAAAGTAGTGCAGGGACTACTTTGAAGGTGGCACGAATTAAAGTCGTGCCAATATGAATGGTAGTCATTGAAAATCATGGAGAATGACTTGTCATACGATTTTGCAGTACAAAATCGTGAGACAAGTCGTATAAGTGTGAAAGGGGCCTTAGGAGAATAAACAGTCTTCTTCGTTAAAGGCTGCTACTGCTGACATAAACTTCGGTAAACACCAGTTGCCTGACTGTCATAACAATCTTTTTACTGCAATTGTTTGGGTCACTGACCTATAATAATTATAGAGATCTGGGATTCATCTGTTTGCTGTTTATTCTGAGCCATTGACCTAGAAAGTATTGAACTTAGTAAATCAGAATAACAGCCAGGCAACTATCATTTTCATAAGGAGGGCAGTAATGAAAATCCCCATATTTCTTCCCTAACAAAGATATATAGCCCAGCTCCAGCTTTGCCTATCTTTATTTGAAGCACCTCCTCATCCTCATTTACCGCACTTTTAAGTTAAGGAAGACATTATGCGATTTTCCTGGGATGCAGAACAACTGTCCATTCAGGGCCATCAGTCCATCACTAAAACCTCTACTCCATGTTCTGGCCCAAAAGGCAATCAAATACTGGTGGTCCTTCCCGTTTCGACTATCCTTTATCTTCAAGAACAAAACCCATGGCTTTTCATCACTTCAAGAAGGTGAATGTATCCTGCTCCAGATGGGCCTTATCTCGCAAGACCAATCATCGACCTCACGCCACGCACATACAGGATCCACCAAACGCCCTTCCCCACGTAGTCCGATTGTAACGGTCTGGCAGAAGCAGCAATCTAAGAGATCCAAAGACTCTCATTTTATTCCCCATAGGAGGAACTTTTGCCCTCTGGTGTATTTGTTGAAAAGGCCCACGAGGATATGTATGGAGGAAGGTGCTCTGGTCTGATGAGACTAAAATTTAACTTTTTGGCCATCAAAGAAAACGCTATGTCTGGCGCAAACCCAACAAATCACATCACCCAAAGAACACCATCCCCACAGTGAAACATGGTGGTGGCAGCATCATGCTGTGAACGTGTGTTTCAGCAGTCGGGACTGGGAAACTGGTCAGAGTTGAGGGAAAGATAGATGGTGCTAAATACAGGGATATTCTTGAGCAAAACCTGTACCTGTACCACTCTGTGTGTGATTTGAGGCTAGGACGGAGGTTCACCTTCCAGCAGGAAAATGACCCCAAAAACACTGCTAAAGCAACACTTTAGTGGTTTAAGGGGAAACATGTAAATGTGTTGGAATGGCCTAGTCAAAGCCCAGACCTCAATCCAATAGAAAATCTGTGGTCAAACTTAAAGATTGCTGTTCACAAGCGCAAACCATCCAACTTGAAGGAGCTGGAGCAGTTTTGCAAGGAGGAATGGGCAAAAATCCCAGTGGTAAGATGTGGCAAGCTCATAGAGACTTATCCAAAGTGACTTGGAGCTGTGATAGCCGCAAAAGGTGGCTCTACAAAGTATTGACTTTAGGGGGTGAATAGTTATGCACATTGACTTTTTCTGTTATTTTTTTCTATTTGTTGTTTGCTTCACAACAAAAAAAAAAAAATCTTCAAAGTTGTGGGCATGTTCTGTAAATTAAATGATGCAAATCCTCAAACAATCCATGTTAATTCCAGGTTGTGAGGCAACAAAACACGAAAAATGCGAAGGGGGGTGAATATTTTTGCAAGGCACTGTATTAGTCATTCCCAAACCGTGGAAAGATAGTTCAGAGGTCAGCAACTACAGGCCTATTTCTTTGATCAATAATGATCTCAAAATTTTGACTAAAATATTGGCTAATAGACTTTCCACTTTTATCAGTGGTTATATACATAAGGATCAAGTGGGCTTCATACCCGGTAGACAGGGGCCGGATCAAATACGTATAGCAGTGGATGTTATTTCACTTCTGAGAGTGAATTGGGATGAATGTAGTCCTCAGGAAGGATCTTTGCTTTCACACCTCCAGAAGGGCTTTGACACAGTAGAATGGTCATATCTATTCAAACTCTTGGATAGATGGGGTTTTGGACCACACTTTATACAGACTCTAAGGGCCCTCTATTCCAAGAGTTTGAATAGTAGTCCTCAGGAAGGATCTTTGCTTTCACACCTCCAGAAGGGCTTTGACACAGTAGAATGGTCATATCTATTCAAACTCTTGGATAGATGGGGTTTTGGACCACACTTTATAGGGACTCTAAGGGCCCTCTATTCCAATCCCAGTGCCCAAGTTAAATTGTTAGGCCACTTCTCAAACCCATTTCCAATCTCCAAAGGAACTAGACGGGGGGCATCCCCTTTCCCCAATAATTTTTGCCATCGCTCTAGAAACCTTGGCCATAGCCATTAGATCTAATCCGAATATCCATGGTATAAGGTGTGGACAGAGAACCCACAAATGTGTGCTATTTGCGGATGACCTTCTCCTTTTTATAACTTCTCCCCTCATCTCCACCCCGAATATTAAATTTCGGGCCTCCATGTAGACATGGCAAAATCTATAGCTTTGAATGTCCATATCCCGACCTCCCTGGAAGAACCTATTAAAAATAGCTTTTTGTTTTCATGTAGTTCCACCTCCATACTATATCTGAGTGTCAGTCTGACAGCTAGCATGGATCAGCTCTATGGTGCCAACTATCCCCCTCTTTACAAAAAACTGGCTAGCGACCTGTCTCTTTGGTCAAAGAGAGAAATATCCTGGCTGGGGAGTGTCAACTCTGTTAAAATGACTCTACTACCTAGGATATTATACCTATTTCGCTCCCTTCCAATTTATATTTACAAATCCCACCTCCAGACGCTTCAATGCAAAATACTTAGCTTTATTTGTGGCTCCAAAGGATATTGCTGTCCTAAAAGTGTCCTCTTTAGAAGTCGTAAGCAAGGGGGCTTGGGAAATACTCTGAAAATACTACCAAGCAGCCCAATTGGCCCAATTCTCTAATGTATACTCACAAGGCCAGAGACAGGATTGGGTGCAAATTCCCATTTGCTTTAAGGGTTGTGGCCATGTTGGTACTCTCATACTTGGTGGGAATACCCACGCATTAGGGGTTTTTGGAACAAAACAAAAAAAACAATAAGCTGAACAAATGTCACAAACATTTGCACAACTATTACAAAGCATCCCTGTATTTTGTCAAACATTTATTTTTTATGATCGTCATCTACATTCAGTGGCAATAATGGGGTATTTTCTTTGTTGAGGTCTTTTGGGAAAATACCACATTATGGCCACTAGATGGAGCTGAGGATCATAAAAATAAAATATTTTTTAATATTGAGCAAAAATAACATATACAATTGCTACACAAGCCATATTGTAGTTTAATGTGATTAAACATTACCAATCTGAAGCTCTGAAATTTTCTGTAGCATGTGGTGGAGAAATGTACAGTCGGTGCAGTGAGGTAGATCATGTCGCTAGTTGGTCTGAAATGCGTTCTCATAATTCTTTGCAATTCCAAGCAAGGCGGAAGGAGAGAGAGCAGCTTGTCAATCCTCTGACAGGGTTTTCATCTGCATATCAGTTTTACAGTGGATGTCAGTGGCACAGTCTCCTTCATTGCATGGACTGCACACCTCTATGCCATCCAATTGCAGAGGGCACTGTTTTACATGCGCCCTACTTCTTCATGCTTGTGAGTGCATAAACTTTAATGTGTATTGCATATGTGTCTAAATAAAAGGCTTTACTGCACTGTATGGTTCTTTTGCAACCCCTGTTATTTCAGATTCTCTCTGGACCCCTAGTCCAGTTCTAAGGCTGCAGCATAGGATCTAACTAATGACAGTTCACTTTATTTAGTACACATCAGACACCTCTGTGATGTTGATTGTCTATTGCTTGCTGTTTATTGCATTCTTCTAATTCATCTTGTTTTTATATGGAGGACAGTTCTGAAGCAAGCAGGTATGTGGGGAAAAGACTGAGCTACTGCTGCTGACTAAACAGAACCCTGCCATAGCTGACTACAATCAGGAGATAGGCCTCAGGGAGGACTGCTCATCGTGTACTGTGAGGTGCAATGTGGATGCCTGCTGTGAACTCGCTGTACTAGAGAGCACTCCCACCACTTGTAAGGGAGAAAATAAGGGACCCTTTCAGCAGGATTAAAAGAGAGAGAGACCACAGCGACATCTATCCTTGTCAGAAATAAACAGAACTTTTACTCAATCAGAGCACATGTTTGGAGACCCAGAAGTGGATGCCCTGGGTCTACTGTAGTAGGAGACTAACATCATACAAGTTAATCTGGTGTCTGCTGGGAACTGTTGTTCAAGGGCCCCAAGTTTTCTAGCCAATGGTTTTAATTTCATTCTCTTTCCTCATTCAATGGCCAGTGTGACATAACAGGGGCTGTTATAGGAAGTTAAGACTGCTGTTATATATTCTTTCTATGTAAATGAAGGTTAGTCCTGTTAATTACTGTTAGAATACTACAAGTGTTTAACCATATCTCTCAGAGTAACGTTATTGTCTTATTGATTGTTTGTATAAGTACTCTTGCTAATCCTATCTTCTTTTAGGCTATGCTTGGCCTAATAAATTATTTGAAATTAGTGTCGGTAGGTGCTGGGTTAGCGAGCTGTGTCATCTTCAGGTGTGCTGAGATATCACAAAACAATTCTGGGGCTCCCCTGAGGGTAGCACTATATAGTAATGCATGTGAGGGACCTGACATTGTAAGCTCCTAGAGAGCAGGGAGTGATGTGAATGTACAATATGTAAAGTGTTACATAAAATGATTGCGCTATAAAAATGCCTATAATAAAATAATAATCAAATGTAACAACTTCTTTTGCACAAGTGAACGTCGACCGGCATGCTCTGACCACACCTCCCTTACGTACCCTGTTCCTACCTCACCTCAGTGATATGGGCTACACCACTAAAACAGGGAGGCCAACTAACAGGGGGCTCCACCCTGCTACAAACATGGTACATAATAAATGGGAAAAAAGTGATAAAGTGGTATCTTCTTTTTACTCCCAGTCTATTGACTTGACAGTGAAGGGGCAACAGCAGGCTGATGAGGTCATTGCTCTGCTCACTTTGTTCTCTTGTCCTATCAGCATGTTCCTTGTCAAGACATTTAATTACACATTACCTACTCTAGTTAAAAAAAAGAAAAAAAGAATAATTAATGAATGCATAACTGAAATTCAGTCTCCATATTCTCAGTTCAAGTTTTAACTCGCATATCAACACCCATATTGATGAGGTTCTGTTAGAAGCTCAGGAGCAGGGGAGGGCTGGCAGCCTTAGGCCTGGGGGGCAAGTCCAGTCAAGTGGCCCATTGAACTACCGAATCAGCTCACTATCCATCTACACCACATTGCCTGCACAGAGAGAGAGACCGCTTCACACTGCCTGCACAGAAAGAGACTGTTTCACACTGCCTGTACAGAGAGAGACCGCTTCACACTGCCTGCACAGAGAGAGAGACCGCTTCACACTGCCTGCACAGAGAGAGAGACCGCTTCACACTGCCTGCACAGAGAGAGAGGCCGCTTCACACTGCCTGCACAGAGAGAGAGGCCGCTTCACACTGCCTGCACAGAGAGAGAGAGAGAGAGAGAGAGACCGCTTCACACTGCCTGCACAGAGAGAGAGAGAGACCGCTTCACACTGCCTGCACAGAGAGAGAGAGAGACTGCTTCACACTGCCTGTACAGAGAGAGACCACTTCACACTGCCTGCACAGAGAGAGAGACCGCTTCACACTGCCTGCACAGAGAGAGAGAGAGAGAGACCGCTTCACACTGCCTGCAGAGAGAGAGAGAGAGAGAGAGAGAGACCGCTTCACACTGCCTGCACAGAGAGAGAGAGAGACCTCTTCACACTACCTGCACAGAGAGAGAGTGAGAGAGAGAGAGAGAGAGAGAGAGAGAGAGCGCTTTACACTGCCTGCACAGAGACAGAGAGAGAGAGAGACCGCTTCACACTGCCTGCAGAGAGAGAGAGAGACCTCTTCACACTGCCTGCACAGAGAGAGAGAGACCGCTTAACACTGCCTGCATTGAGACAGAGAGAGAGACGACTTCACACTGCCTGCACAGAGAGAGAGACCACTTCACACTGCCTGCACAAAGAGAGAGACCGCTTCACACTGCCTGCACACAGAGAGAGAGAAAGACCGCTTCACACTGCCTGCACAGAGAGAGAGAGAGACCGCTTCACACTGCCTGCACAGAGAGAGAGAGAGACTGCTTCACACTGCCTGTACAGAGAGAGACCGCTTCACACTGTCTGCACAGAGAGAGAGACCGCTTCACACTGCCTGCACAGAGAGAGAGAGAGAGAGACCACTTCACACTGCCTGCACAGAAAGAGAGAGACTGCTTCACACTGCCTGCACAGAGAGAGAGAGACCGCTTCACACTGCCTGCACAGAGAGAGAGTAACCGCTTCACACTGCCTGCACAGAGAGAGAGAGAGAGAGACCACTTCACACTGCCTGCACAGAAAGAGAGAGACTGCTTCACACTGCCTGCACAGAGAGAGAGAGAGAGAGAGACCGCTTCACACTGCCTGCACAGAGAGAGAGACTGCTTCACACTGCCTGCACAGAGAGAGAGAGAGACCGCTTCACACTGCCTGCACAGAGAGAGAGAGAGAGAGACCGCTTCGCACTGCCTGCACAGAGAGAGAGAGAGACCGCTTCACACTGCCTGCACAGAGAGAGAGACCGCTTCACACTGCCTGCACAGAGAGAGAGACCGCTTCACACTGCCTGCACAAAGAGAGAGAGACCGATTCACACTGCCTGCACAGAAAGAGAGAGACTGCTTCACACTGCCTGCACAGAAAGAGAGAGACTGCTTCACACTGCCTGCACAGAAAGAGAGAGACTGCTTCACACTGCCTGCACAGAAAGAGAGAGACTGCTTCACACTGCCTGCACAGAGAGAGAGAGAGAGAGAGATCGCTTCACACTGCCTGCACAGAGAGAGAAACCGCTTCACACTGCCTGCACAGAGAGAGAGAGAGAGAGAGAGAGAGAGAGAGAGACCACTTCACACTGCCTGCACAGAGAGAGAGAGAGACTGCTTCACACTGCCTGCACAGAGAGAGAGAGACCGCTTCACACTGCCTGCAGAGAGAGAGAGAGTGACCGCTTCACACTGCCTGCACAGAGAGAGAGAGAGAGCGCTTCACACTGCCTGCACAGAGAGAGAGAAACCGCTTCACACTGCCTGCACAGAGAGAGAGAGAGACCGCTTCACACTGCCTGCACAGAGAGAGAGAGAGACTGCTTCACACTGCCTGCAGAGAGAGAGAGATCGCTTCACTCTGCCTGCACAGAGAGAGAGAAACCGCTTCACACTGCCTGCAGAGAGAGAGAGACCACTTCACACTGCCTGCACAGAGAGAGAGAGAGACCGCTTCACACTGCCTGCACAGAGAGAGAGAGAGAGACCGCTTCACACTGCCTGCAGAGAGAGAGAGATCACTTCACACTGCCTGCACAGAGAGAGAGAGAGACCGCTTCACACTGCCTGCACAGAGAGAGAGAAACCACTTCACACTGCCTGCACAGAGAGAGAGAGAGAGACTGCTTCACACTGCCTGCACAGAGAGAGAGATACCGCTTCACACTGCCTGCACAGAAAGAGAGAGAGACCGCTTCACACTGCCTGCACAGAGAGAGAGAAACCGCTTCACACTGCCTGCACAGAGAGAGAGAGAGAGAGAGACCACTTCACACTGCCTGCACAGAGAGAGAGAGAGAGAGAGACTGCTTCACACTGCCTGCACAGAGAGAGAGAGACCGCTTCACACTGCCTGCAGAGAGAGAGAGAGAGAGAGAGAGACCGCTTCACACTGCCTGCACAGAGAGAGAGAAACCGCTTCACACTGCCTGCACAGAGAGAGAGAGAGACCGCTTCACACTGCCTGCACAGAGAGAGAGAGACCGCTTCACACTGCCTGCAGAGAGAGAGAGATCGCTTCACACTGCCTGCACAGAGAGAGAGAGATCGCTTCACACTGCCTGCACAGAGAGAGAGAGAGACCGCTTCACACTGCCTGCACAGAGAGAGAGAAACTGCTTCACACTGCCTGCAGAGAGAGAGAGAGAGAGAGAGAGAGAGAGAGAGAGAGACCGCTTCACACTGCCTGCACAGAGAGAGAGAGACCACTTCACACTGCCTGCACAGAGAGAGAGAGAGAGAGACTGCTTCTCACTGCCTGCACAGAGAGAGAGAGAGAGATACCGCTTCACACTGCCTGCACAGAGAGAGAGAGAGACCGCTTCACACTGCCTGCACAGAGAGAGAAAAAGACTGCTTCACACTGCCTGAACAGAGAGAGAGAAATCACTTCACACTGCCTGCAGAGAGAGAGAAAGATAGCTTCACACTGCCTGTTAAATGCCTCAGAAAAGTGACCCGAGCATGGATCGCCTTTCAGCGGAGTGGCAGTGCCTGCTACAAGCGAGCCTTTGGGCTCACACTGGTGTGCTGTGTTTGGCTGCAATGCTGGTGTACTGGCGGGTTTCTTTAGCTGCTGTCCCCGAGACTTCTTTTAGGTTGCACTTTTTTGCTGCATTTTCTAAAAGTGCACCAAAGATGCAGCATGCGGGACATTTTTTGTGCATTTTCAGAACATGCAGTAAAAATGTGCAACCTAAAAGAAGTCTATGGGACTAGGGGCACCATGCAGGAACACTACCAGCTCTGCAGCATACCAGTGTCAGTGTGAACCTCTTCATACCACCGAGGAGGGCGAGGTACTGTCACAAGCTGCTAGAAAGAAAACTCTTTAGCTGGAGAGAGGGATTTGGGAGAGCAGGGAGGGAGGAGGAGCTCACTTACATGGATGCTCACTGATTCCAGCCGACTGCTCAGTTTGAACTTTCCCGCCCCACACATCTTCTTCACAGACAGCACACAGGCTGCCCGGAGTGTGGGCGGGGCTGCACGGAGTGTGGGCTGGGAAAGAGAGAACAGATCTACCAGCCATTGGTGTGGAGCAGGGAGGGGCTGGACTGGGCTGTGCTCTTGTAACATGGACTTTCAGCCCAGTGACAGAACACACTGCTGGATTGATCTGCCACACTCGGCCAGCTCAGAAACTGCGCATGCCCAGTTGTGAGCTGGCGACACAGCGGCCAAATCATACAGCACATCAGAGTGGCCTGGGGGGCAATTGCATCCCTGCTCCCCGGCCTAGCCCGCCCCTGCTCAGAAGCATAGAAGTATTTGTTCTGGGGATGAACAACAGGTGGTATAGGTGCAGATTTGTGCCTTTGCTTCTAAGCTTTTGGATCTCTTCTTTTTTTAAATAAAAAACAAACGAAAGAGAAGTGTAACCGCTGTTTAATTTATAATGAAACACACAGTGCTCTTCATCGCTCTTCATTTAATAATGCACAACCGGTTGCTTATTAAGTATTAACAGAGTCTCATATGTGTGCAACATGTACCCTGCAACTGGTCAGCCAGAGCATAGCGGTGTTAAAATCATGGTAGGAGACAGGTTATAAAGGGAAAGAGGGAGGGGGTGAAATGATCAAATCTGCAGAGTGGTTAATACTCAGAAAATCAGATTTTTACTTACTGCTTTCTCGTCAAATTTGTTTATTATTTTTTAAATATAACAAAGATTGACAAATTTAGTACATGGTGGTACAATATTCAATTAGCAATAAAGCTAAACATATTGATTTATAAACAGGATGAGTACATAACAATGTAAAAATGTAACGAGCAGAGCAACAAATAAACCAATAAAGTATTACATTGAAAGCATTAGAGAATTCCATCAGAAGGAAAAAAGTAAGCTAGTGACTATTGGTTCATTTTGCAAGAGCAGTAATAAGGAGATCAATCTAACAGGTATATATTAAAAACAGAAGAGATAATGTGTTTATAAGTACCACACGATATTAAAAGGGCAGAAAACAAAAGATAGATTGAGAGAAGAGGGTAGAAAAAAAGGGGGGGGGGGGGGGGGGTTACAATCCCATATGAATAGAAAGTATAGTCAGGGCAAATAAAGTAAAATTACCAAGGCAATAATAGTGTGTCATCAAAGTCTGGAGGTAAACAATGCTTAACCCAAGGAAGCCAGAGTTTCTCAAATTGACCTATTCAATCTCTTTCGATTGCTTCCATTTTAGCACGAATAAGAGCTTTTTTAGTTCTGTGTATGGTTTCAGCTAGAATTAAATATTGAGTTTTCCATGCCTTAGCAATGGTTTGTTTTGCGGCTGTTAGGAGCTGTAAAAGAAGGCAAAATTGATTATGTGTGATCCCATCAGGTTTCAGGTTTAATAGGGCTGTAGCTGGACAAAGTACACAAAGTAGGAAAAGAATGTATGGAGGAGGTAGATACAAAATTATATAAATGGGATAGATTAGCTGTATCCCATGCTTTGATCTGTATCATGTATCTAACATGTTCTATACAACATGTTAGATACTGAAATAGGGTCACAGTCAATAGACTCAATTGTTACCCATAAAGGAACTTCTTTGATTGCATGGTGAAAAAGAATATATAAAACACAAAGCGCTGTGATGCTAAATAGCTGATAATTACACATAAAACCTAAGTGAGGCTGCTATCAAAAGAGTGTTTTCAGAGTCACTTAACCACTTGACGACCGCCTCACGCCGATGTACGTCGGCAAAGTGGCACGGACAGGCAAAATCACGTACAGGGTACGTGATTTGCCTTCCGCGGGTGGGGGGTCCGATCGGACCCCCCCCCGGTGCCCGAGGCGGTCGTCTTTTGTCCAGCGGCGATCGGTGATGAGGGGGAGACCATCCGTTCGTGGCCCCCCCCTCGCGATCGCCGCCGGCCAATGAAAACACTCCTTTGCTGCTGTATGCTAAACAGCAGCAAAGGAAGTGATGTCATCTCCCCTCGGGTCGGTATTTTCCGTTCCGGCCCGAGGAGAGAAGACATCTATGTGAGTGCACCAACACACACACACACAGTAGAACATGCCAGGCACACAAAACACCCCGATCCCCCCCCCGATCGCCCCCCGATCCCCCCCCAATCACCCCCCCCCCCCCCCTGTCACAAACTGACACCAGCAGTTTTTTTTTTTTTTTTTTTTTTTTTTTTCTGATTACTGCATAGTGTCAGTTTGTGACAGTTACAGTGTTGGGACAGTTAGTATTACCCCCCTTTAGGTCTAGGGTACCCCCCTAACCCCCCCTAATAAAGTTTTAACCCCTTGATCACCCCCTGTCACCAGTGTCACTAAGCGATCATTTTTCTGATCGCTGTATTAGTGTCGCTGGTGACGCTAGTTAGTGAGGTAAATATTTAGGTTCGCCGTCAGCGTTTTATAGTGACAGGGACCCCCATATACTACCTAATAAATGTTTTAACCCCTTGATTGCCCCCTAGTTAACCCTTTCACCACTGATCACCGTATAACCGTTACGGATGACGCTGGTTAGTTCGTTTATTTTTTATAGTGTCAGGGCACCCGCCGTTTATTACCAAATAAAGGTTTAGCCCCCCGATCGCCCGGCGGTGATATGCGTCGCCCCAGGCAGCGTCAGATTAGCGCCAGTACCGCTAACACCCACGCACGCAGCATACGCCTCCCTTAGTGGTATAGTATCTGAACGGATCAATATCTGATCCGATCAGATCTATACTAGCGTCCCCAGCAGTTTAGGGTTCCCAAAAACGCAGTGTTAGCGGGATCAGCCCAGATACCTGCTAGCACCTGCGTTTTGCCCCTCCGCCCAGCCCACCTAAGTGCAGTATCGATCGATCACTGTCACTTACAAAACACTAAACGCATAACTGCAGCGTTCGCAGAGTCAGGCCTGATCCCTGCGATCGCTAACAGTTTTTTTGGTAGCATTTTGGTGAACTGGCAAGCACCAGCCCCAGGCGTCAGGTTAGCGCCAGTACCGCTAACACCCACGCACGCAGCATACGCCTCCTTTAGTGGTATAGTATCTGAACGGATCAATATCTGATCCGATCAGATCTATACTAGCGTCCCCAGCAGTTTAGGGTTCCCAAAAACGCAGTGTTAGCGGAATCAGCCCAGATACCTGCTAGCACCTGCGTTTTGCCCCTCCGCCCGGCCCAGCCCAGCCCACCCAAGTGCAGTATCGATCGATCACTGACACTTACAAAACACTAAACGCATAACTGCAGCGTTCGCAGAGTCAGGCCTGATCCCTGCGATCGCTAACAGTTTTTTTTGTAGCGTTTTGGTGAACTGGCAAGCACCAGCCCCAGGCAGCGTCAGATTAGCGCCAGTACCGCTAACACCCACGCACGCACCGTACACCTCCCTTAGTGGTATAGTATCTGATCGCATCAATATCTGATCCGATCAGATCTATACTAGCGTCACCAGCAGTTTAGGGTTCCCAAAAACGCAGTGTTAGCGGGATCAGCCCAGATACCTGCTAGCACCTGCGTTTTGCCCCTCCGCCCGGCCCAGCCCAGCCCACCCAAGTGCAGTATCGATCGATCACTGACACTTACAAAACACTAAACGCATAACTGCAGCGTTCGCAGAGTCAGGCCTGATGCCTGCGATCGCTAACGTTTTTTGGTAGCGTTTTGGTGAACTGGCAAGCGCCAGCGGCCTAGTACACCCCGGTCGTAGTCAAACCAGCACTGCAGTAACACTTGGTGACGTGGCGAGTCCCATAAGTGCAGTTGAAGCTGGTGAGGTGGCAAGCACAAGTAGTGTCCCGCTGCCACCAAAAAGACAAACACAGGCCCGTCCTGCCCATAGTGCCCTTCCTGCTGCATTCGCCAATCCTAATTGGGAACCCACCGCTTCTGCAGCGCCCGTACTTCCCCCATTCACATCCCCAACCAAATGCAGTCGGCTGCATGAGAGGCATTTTTATGTCCTCCCGAGTACCCCTACCCAACGAACCCCCCCAAAAAAGATGTCGTGTCTGCAGCAAGCGCGGATATAGGCGTGACACCCGCTATTATTGTCCCTCCTGTCCTGACAATCCTGGTCTTTGCATTGGTGAATGTTTTGAACGCTACCATTCACTAGTTGAGTATTAGCGTAGGGTACAGCATTGCACAGACTAGGCACACTTTCACAGGGTCTCCCAAGATGCCATCGCATTTTGAGAGACCCGAACCTGGAACCGGTTACCGTTATAAAAGTTAGTTACAAAAAAAGTGTAAAAAAAAAAAAAAATATGAAATAAAAAAAAATAGTTGTTGTTTTATTGTTCTCTCTCTCTCTATTCTCTCTCTCTATTGTTCTGCTCTTTTTTACTGTATTCTATTCTGCAATGTTTTATTGTTATTGTTATTGTTATTATGTTTTATCATGTTTGTTTTTCAGGTGTGTAATTATTTACACTTTACTGTGCTTTATTGTTAACCATTGTTAACCATTTTTTTGTCTTCAGGTACGCCATTCACGACTTTGAGTGGTTATACCAGAATGATGCCTGCAGGTTTAGGTATCATCTTGGTATCATTCTTTTCAGCCAGCGGTCGGCTTTCATGTAAAAGCAATCCTAGCGGCTAATTAGCCTCTAGACTGCTTTTACAAGCCGTGGGAGGGAATGCCCCCCCCCCCCCACCGTCTTCCGTGTTTTTCTCTGGCTCTCCTGTCTCAACAGGGAACCTGAGAATGCAGCCGGTGATTCAGCCAGCTGACCATAGAGCTGATCAGAGACCAGAGTGGCTCCAAACATCTCTATGGCCTAAGAAACCGGAAGCTACGAGTATTTCATGACTTAGATTTCGCCGGATGTAAATAGCGCCATTGGGAAATTGGGGAAGCATTTTATCACACCGATCTTGGTGTGGTCAGATGCTTTGAGGGCAGAGGAGAGATCTAGGGTCTAATAGACCACAATTTTTTCAAAAAAGAGTACCTGTCACTACCTATTGCTATCATAGGGGATATTTACATTCCCCGAGATAACAATAAAAATGATTAAAAAAAAAAATATGAAAGGAACAGTTTAAAAGTAAGATTAAAAAAGCAAAAAAATAATAAAGAAAAAAAAAAAAAAAAAAAAAACACCCCTGTCGCCCCCTGCTCTCGCGCTAAGGCGAATGCAAGCGGCGGTCTGTCGTCAAACATAAACAGCAATTGCACCATGCATGTGAGGTATCACCGCGAAGGCCAGATCGAGTGCAGTAATTTTTCCAGTAGACCTCCTCTGTAAATCTAAAGTGGTAACCTGTAAAGGCTTTTGAAGGCTTTTAAACATGTATTTATTTTGTTGCCACTGCACGTTTGTGCGCAATTTTAAAGCATGTCATGTTTGGTATCCATGTACTCGGCCTAAGATCATCTTTTTTATTTCATCAAACATTTGGGCAATATAGCGTGTTTTAGTGCATTAAAATTAAAAAAAGTGTGTTTTTTCCCCAAAAAATGCGTTTGAAAAATCGCTGCGCAATTACTGTGTGAAAAAAAAAAATGAAACACCCACCATTTTAATCTGTAGGGCATTTGCTTTAAAAAAATATATAATGTTTGGGGGTTCAAAGTAATTTTTTTGCAAAAAAAAAAAACTTTTTCATGTAAACAATAAGTGTCAGAAAGGGCTTTGTCTTCAAGTGGTTAGAAGAGTGGGTGATGTGTGACATAAGCTTCTAAATGTTGTGCATAAAATGCCAGGACAGTTCAAAACCCCCCCAAATGACCCCATTTTGGAAAGTAGACACCCCAAGCTATTTGCTGAGAGGCATGTCGAGTCCATGGAATATTTTATATTGCGACACAAGTTGCGGGAAAGAGACAAATTTTTTTTTTTTTTTTTTTTTTTTTTGCACAAAGTTGTCACTAAATGATATATTGCTCAAACATGCCATGGAAATATGTGAAATTACACCCCAAAATACATTCTGCTGCTTCTCCTGAGTACGGGGATACCACATGTGTGAGACTTTTTGGGAGCCTAGCCGCGTACGGGACCCCGAAAACCAAGCACCGCCTTCAGGCTTTCTAAGGGCGTGAATTTTTGATTTCACTCTTCACTGCCTATCACAGTTTCGGAGGCCATGGAATGCCCAGGTGGCACAAAACCCCCCCAAATGACCCCATTTTGGAAAGTAGACACCCCAAGCTATTTGCTGAGAGGTATAGTGAGTATTTTGCAGACCTCACTTTTTGTCACAAAGTTTTGAAAATTGAAAAAAGAAAAAAAAAAAATGTTTTTTCTTGTCTTTCTTCATTTTCAAAAACAAATGAGAGCTGCAAAATACTCACCATGCCTTTCAGCAAATAGCTTGGGGTGTCTACTTTCCAAAATGGGGTCATTTGGGGGGGTTTTGTGCCACCTGGGCATTCCATGGCCTCCGAAACTGTGATAGGCAGTAAAGAGTGAAATCAAAAATTTTCACCCTTAGAAATCCTGAAGGCAGTGATTGGTTTTCGGGGTCCAGTACGCGGCTAGGCTCCCAAAAAGTCCCACACATGTGGTATCCCCATACTCAGGAGAAGCAGCTAAATGTATTTTGGGGTGCAATTCCACATATGCCCATGGCCTGTGTGAGCAATATATCATTTAGTGACAACTTTATGAAAAAAAAAAAAAAAAAAAAAAAAAAGTGTCACTTTCCCGCAACTTGTGTCAAAATATAAAATATTCCATGGACTCAATATGCCTCTCAGCAAATAGCTTGGGGTGTCTACTTTCCAAAATGGGGTCATTTTGGGGGGTTTTGTGCCACCTGGGCATTCCATGGCCTCCGAAACTGTGATAGGCAGTGAAGAGTGAAAGCAAAAATTTACACCCTTAGAAATCCTGAAGGCGGTGATTGGTTTTCGGGGCCCCGTACGCGGCTAGGCTCCCAAAAAGTCCCACACATGTGGTATCCCCATACTCAGGAGAAGCAGCTAAATGTATTTTGGGGTGCAATTCCACATAGGCCCATGGCCTGTGTGAGCAATATATCATTTAGTGACGACTTTTTGTAAATATTTTTTTTTTTTTTTTTTTTTGTCATTTTTCAATCACTTGGGACAAAAAAAATAAATATTCAATGGGTTCAACATGCCTCTCAGCAATTTCCTTGGGGTGTCTACTTTCCAAAATGGGGTCATTTGGGGGGGTTTTGTACTGCCCTGCCATTTTAGCACCTCAAGAAATGACATAGGCAGTCATAAACTAAAAGCTGTGTAAATGCCAGAAAATGTACCCTAGTTTGTAGACGCTATAACTTTTGCGCAAACCAATAAATATACGCTTATTGACATTTTTTTTACCAAAGACATGTGGCCGAATACATTTTGGCCTAAATGTATGACTAAAATTTAGTTTATTGGATTTTTTTTATAACAAAAAGTAGAAAATATCATTTTTTTTCAAAATTTTCGGTCTTTTTCCGTTTATAGCGCAAAAAATAAAAACCGCAGAGGTGATCAAATACCATCAAAAGAAAGCTCTATTTGTGGGAAGAAAAGGACGCAAATTTCGTTTGGGTACAGCATTGCATGACCGCGCAATTAGCAGTTAAAGCGACGCAGTGCCAAATTGGAAAAAGACCTCTGGTCCTTAGGCAGCATAATGGTCCGGGGCTCAAGTGGTTAAAAAGAATAAATAATGATATTTGAAGCGCTTCACAATGTGCATAAAAATGAATATATATGAATAAATATAAATAAATAAATATAAATACTCAAATAAATCCAGCGGTGAGTAAAAATTCCTAAAAAATTCCTATCAAAATAGTGTAAAATTATAAAAAATTAGTGCCACCAAATGTGTAAAAAAATCCACATAAAAAATCAACATAAAAATAAATATATAGGGATATATTCAGAAGGTTCAATTATACAAGTGTAGAATCCGATTGGTATAAAGCTTTGATCCGGTCCCACTAGCAAAGCTGTTTAAAAACACTTGCTTAATTAAGGTGCTCATTGACATTTATAGTAACAATGTTTCTTTTGCTTCTGTTCACAACCAATGTGAGAATCATAAACAGATCTCATTTAACAGGCAGATAAGAGAAAAAAAACAATCATTGTGCAATAGTTAGGATACCAAAGTACACAGGCAAACTTCAATCCACTCACGTGTGCCTTATAATGATAAGGCATATGCAGGTTTTACTATAGCAGTCAGCCGCCTTAGACAGGAGCAGATTCACTGCAGTACACTGTGTGATACTGCTGATCTGCACAGAGCGTCCTTGGCTCCTCCAAAAGGAGTAGGCTCTATAAAGCTTAGCTTTAGGCTAGAAGGGGAGGGAGAATTTTGGAATGCATAATGACACAGATTGAAGTCATTTTCAAATTTTTGGTGAAGGAGCTTACGCTCGCGTTTGAGAAATGATGCTTGCTGGATAAGCGTACCTCAAATTAAGGGTTTACGGTCCTCCAAGAGTGAGAGGGGAAATATCTGTGGAAGTATTATTAATGAGATCATTGAGAGCATATTTAATATCTAGACAATGGGAAGGGTGAGTTAGAATTGAATCATTAATGCACCAAGACGAATCCTGGGATCTCGGGATGGGGGAGGAGATGGAAGTACAAACTGCACTATGATCAGATCAAGTAAAGGGCATAATAACTGATGATAGGATCTCTGGGGACATGCCAACACTTAGGAAGATATGATCAATCCTAGAAAAAGATTTGTGTGGATGGGAGCAATATGTAAAGCATTTATGGGCTGGATTGAGCTCACGCCAAGAGTCTTACATGTTATGCTTAGAGATAAGTTGCTGAAATGAAAGCTTGGGGGAATAGGAGGAGGGAGAAGGGAGATTTATCCAAGAAGGGAAAAAAAGCTTGGTTTGAGTCTCCACATAATATCACTGTACCTAACTTTTGTGAATCAATTACATGAAAAAGATTGGAAAGAAATGATAATGGATGTTTATTAGGAGCATAATATGATACAATGGTTACAGCAACATTAGAAATGTGCCCAATAAGAATGAGGTAGTGGCCTTCAGCATCTTTAATTCCACATGAAAGTACAAATGGGATTGTACGGTGAATAGCTATAAGAACATCTTTGTTTAGTAGCTGCCGAGGCTGCATATACCCGTGGACAAGAAGAGGTGAAAAACTTAGGAGTAGATTGTTCAGTAAAATGGGTCTCCTGTATGAAAAGAATGTGGAAGAGAAGGAAAGGAATTGGCTCTCGTTGGGCAGATATTACTAAGATTTTAGAATAATAAAGAGAGCTAATAGCTCAACAGAATGGCATACTGGCATACTGGGGGAGTGACAAGCGGTCCACCAGAGGCCAAAGAGCTGCCATCAGAAGCCCACATAATAATGGGGATCCGAGGGTAGCAAACTGGAGGCGCAAAAACACCACCAAAGGGAACACTGCCAACAATAAAAAGTAATACATGAATAGAAATTATACCAATGTCCCATTGTCCAAAAAAGTTCCATACCCATCAATGTGTCATGAGAAAGCATATGAAGAGCGTAATGGGGTAAGGTGTATACAAGTAACAAAAATCATCACAAAAAAAAATTTCAAAAAACGAATAATAGCTCAAGGCTATGTAAAGAAATATAGTAAACAACTTGCTGCTTTCAGTAAAAGAAAAAAAAAAAGTTTACCAAACATCTAGTTAGTTGGAGATAAAGATATAAGAATACCTGACATCGAGTCAGGTACATCGAGTCAGGTATGGAAAATCAGTGAATCTTTTGCTCTAGCTGCAGCTAGAAGTTGTTCCTTGGTACGGAAAAAGTGAAATTTGGTGATATTGCACGGTGGTCCATCAGCTTTGCGAGGTGTAAGGGTTCTATAAACCCTGTCCATCTTCATTCGTTCAACTGGTATGGAAGGCTGTAGTTCTTGAAATAGGGATAGCATAGTGGCTTGCAAATAAGTGACAGATTGAGGTATTCTACGTATACGGATATTGGAATGCCGGGCCCTATTTTCATAATCTTCTAAAAGATTGAAGGACTAAGTTTTCTCTCTGAGGTTTTCAAATTCAACTGCATAAGCCTGGGTGTTATTTTCAAGTACATCAACCCTTAGTTCAAGATTTGCAGTGCGTTGGCCCAGTTCTCTGATTTCCCTAGTCAGACTGTTTGTAATATAATCTGAGGTCTGTTTAAGGACTTTGTGAAGCATTTTTTGATAGGCTCCAGAACAGAAGAACGAGCAGGGTCTGTAAAAGTAATTTGTGAAGTTTGTATAGATGAATCTGAGTCATATTCCCCCTGTGTTGCCACATATACCTTAGAGCACTGAGAGGATTTCACTGAGTGTGAGGTACCAGGGGGAGGAGATGAAGCTAGTGCCATTCTGACTAAAGCCTGAGGCAGAGCTTCTTTGTTGTTTTTTGGCTTAATTTTCAGGTGAGAACTCCCAAGAGCCATTACATTAAGTGGCAGGGGTTATTAGCAGACAATAGTAACAAAATTCAGGAGCAGAGCTCTAAGCTGGCATGTCTGCTCAGTCAGGCTCTGCCCATGTGCCTCGATTTGTACTTAGTTTTAAAATGTTTGCTCATTTTAACAGTCTCATGGTAAAAACATTACTGTTGAATCCACATGTAAAAAGTACTTTAAAAGCCAGCCGTGAAAAGTATCATATTTGCTTTCTAGGTGCATTAGAACCTAAATCAATTTTACATTTTTAAAATAGTTGAGTAATTTATGGCTTTCTTTAAGAGAGGAAAAAAGTCTGGGTACCCTAGATTTCGGCCCTCTACCTCTGCCCACAGGCTGCAGTACGAACCAATAAAACTTGTTCAGAATACAGGCAGTCCCAGAGTTACGAAAATCCGACTTGCGAACGACTCCTACTTACGAAAGGGAGGCAGCGTGACGTCAACGCACTTTTTGACGGCGGGCACATAGAAAACATCGGAAAACGACGTCTGCGGCTACTTGACAGAACATCGGAAAACATTGGAAAACATCGGAAAACGACGTCTCTGCCGTTCTGCGCATGCACTTCCGACTTACGAATATATTCAACTTAAGTACAAACCGGCAGTCCCTAACCCGTTCGTAACTTGGGGACTGCCTGTACTTTGAATTATCCAATGGTACTAGTCAGGGCTGCCCCGTGATCCTTATTATTGCCCTAGAACCTCTACTATGTTACATTAGGGCACACCCGTATATCACTGGGCTTCAGGGTAAGGCTGGACACCACAAAGTTATGGCCTATGCAGATGACCTTCTTTTTATCATCTTGAATCATGAGATTTCCCTCCCTAATTTGGTCATTTTTTCACATTTATGGCACTCTGTTCAACTACTGGATAAACTATTCCAAATCCGAAGCACTGAACATTACATTGGCAACAGGTTAGGTTTCTAAACTAAAAAGTTCCTTCTCCTTTCTCTGGGCTCCCTATGGCATTAAATATCTGGGCATTAAGCTCACTCCTAACCCAGACCATTTATTTGAGGCCAATTTTAGTCCCTGGCTCAAATAACCTAGGACCTACATAAATTGCAGATTTTAAACTTGACATGGTTTGGAAGGTGTAATACTTTTAAAATGAGGTCCTACCCCAGATATTCTAGTTGATCCAGACTCTTCCCATTATGATCCCTACCTCATTCTTTAATTGTCTACAATCAATACTTCTTTCAGTTGATTTGAAGTGCCAAACGGCTCCATATACACATCTTTCTTTTGACACTTCCCAAACAGAAGGGGGGGGCATTGGCCTGCCAGATGTCCTTCTCTATTACAAAGCATTGCATCTCACCCGGGTGGTGAGCTGTTGCATTTAGGCCCTGACCAAACCCTGGCTTGAGATAGAACAAGAACTTTCTCCACTTTCATTGTCCTGTCTCCTGTGGCTCCCTTCTACTTGTCAATCTGGAGATCATTAATGCATATGAGGTATACTGAAAATACCGCATAAGCGGCTTATCCAGCCACAGCAAGGTTCAAAGGATATATGTAGAAAAAAAAAAGCATTTTTAAAAGTGATTATAAAGTGCAATGTGTAAATAATATACTTGATGTATACCATTAGAATAAGAGTAGTGATGATTAAACTACTAACTGTATATATAATAAATGAAAAATTATTTATATAATCTGAATTTTACCGTGTAAAAATATATATATAAATAATATCACAATGATAAGTGCAAAAAATACAACAAAGTGCCAAGTGCCTCACAATGAGTGTGAATATCAAATCCAAGATGTGATAAGTGGTTATTAAAGTCCAATTTATGAAAGAAATGCACATAAAGTCCATAAAAACAGTTCATAAAAAACCCAACGTGCGTGCATTAATCTTAGTGCTTAGTGCTCAGAATTCCATGCTCAAGTGCCATCCAGGGACCCCCCCTCCCCCCCCGGGACAGCCGCTCACCTCAGAGCGTGCCACTCAGCTGTGAGTCTGAATCTAAACACGCTTATGAGCCATCCCACAGCTCAGTGATGGAATCCAGATACACAGTATTCAGCAGCAGCTCCACAGTTAGGAATAAAGGAAAAGAAAAAGAAAAACTGGATAGTGTGATATCGTTTATAAATGTTTATAGGGTACTCACATTTGCAAGGTGCGTGAGTGCACCAATCTGATAACAGTCTCCAAAGTTTGCCTCAAAGTTTGCCTGTCAGGAGAGATAAGCTGTGCATCTCATCTCAGTGGAGTGAAAGGCTCTGTGCTCCGTCCTGGCCCCTCCCCTACGCGTGTTCAACACAGGGTCCCGTGTCTTCATCAGGCAAACTTTGAGGCAAACTTTGGAGACTGTTATCAGATTGGTGCACTCACGCACCTTGCAAATGTGAGTACCCTAATGTGGGGAGCTTTTATTCCAATAAACATTTATAAACGATATCACACTATCCAGTTTTTCTTTTTCTTTTCCTTTATTCCTAACTGTGGAGCTGCTGCAGAATACTGTGTATCTGGATTCCATCACTGAGCCGTGGGATGGCTCATAAGCGTGTTTAGATTCAGTCTCACAGCTGAGTCGCACGCTCTGAGGTGAGCGGCTGTCCCCGGGGGGGTCACTGGATGGCACTTAAGCATGGAATTCTGAGCACTAAGCACTCAGGTGAATGCACGCATGTTGGATTTTTTATGCACTGTTTTTATGGACTTTATGTGCATTCCTTTCATAAATTGGACTTTAATAACCACGTATCACATCTTGGATTTGATATTCACACTCATTGTGTGACACTTGGCACTTTGTTGTATTTTTTGCACTTATCACTGTGATATTATTTATATATATTTTTTACACGGTAAAATTCAGATTATATAAATAATTTTTCATTTATTATATATACAGTTAGTAGTTTAATCATCGCTACTCTTATTCTAATGGTATACATCTAGTATATTATTTACACATTGCACCTTATAATCACTTTAAAAATTTTTTTTTTTTCTACATATATCCCTTGTGCCTTGCTGTGGCTGGATAAGCCGTTTATGCGGTATTTTCAGTATACCTCATATGCATTAATGATCTCCAGATTGACATTTTCACCTTAGCGCAGCGTATCTTTTGTATACATTGTATTGCACGGCATATGAAACGTGTTCTGCGCGGGCAGCTAGGTGATTTTCACATTTGAGGCAATATGCCATTGTGGCTCACAATATCCCCTTTTATCTAGCTCCTTTCTACTTGTTTGCCTCTCACTGTGCACCCAACCATAGGAGCTACGCACAAAGTAAAATCTTCCACCTTCTCTTTACCATACATTTCTCCACACCCCTCAACTTTTATTCCTATCCTGATAGCTCTACAGTTTGTGTCAGATACTACTAACAAGCACCTTGATTGTCTCAAGGACATTGGGAAATTTCAACTTACCGTATACATTTTGTGACCTCTTCTTATTGTCGTTCATTGTCTGTCGATGTATGGTCAGCCTATCAGATTCGGCACATTTTGGGGTCCACTATAGCTAACATTGGCAGCCTTAGGGAGCAGATCACTTTTGAGAAATGCTGTTCTGCTACCAAATATATGTCTTGACTGTTATCTCAACTATACAAACTTATGGTTTCTCCTCAACTGACATAGATATGTTCCTCCCTAAATGCGCAAGTGGGAGGAAGGTCTGCAGATGTCTTTTTCTCCAGCTCAGACTGAACGTGCTATTCGGTTTGCACACAAATCCTCCATTGCTAATAATGGATATAATATATTAATAAAGACAATAATAACCCAGGTTGACGATCCTTGGAGGCACTAATGAACCAACAACAGATTTTTTTTGCAGAACCACTTAAAGGTCCTCAGCCGCAGAACACCTGCTTGAGGACAATCTCAGCTCTCTGGCAGCAACTTCATTTCTACAACTTCCTGGTTAACCCACTGTTAACTGGGATTAAACATACCATAGATGGGCCCTTACTCTGATGTAACACAGTAAATTTTGAATGCCTCCAAAGACCCCAAACGCTGGGCCACTATGACCAACAACAAGTCCAAACATCAATCGGAAAGGGGGGGGGGGGGATTTTCTGTTGCCTTGAAATGCTTGCTGATTTCAAAAATCACACCTAGATACTGTTGCAGCCCCTCCCTGAACGTTCAATCCCACTAATTAAGGTACATAACCTTATATCTCCTGATCATTATCTCTGCTGTTTAACCCTCTAGCTCCTAGATTACCTAGTTAGCCCAGTCATGCCTGTCCATTTTTTTGTTGCTTTGGGCTTATCTTGATGCTTAACTTGTGTAAGGTATTTAGGCATGTCAAGTGCTTGGGTGTTAATTCATTTCATTAGCCAGAATATTAGTTTATTCTGGCCACTGAAATTAATTATTGCTGAAGAACTAAACTCGCCGAACACTTAGACATGTTTGGATGCATTTATACATAGTTAGCCAGGTTGAAAAAAGACACAAGTCCACCCAGTTCACCCAAAAAAAACCAACCATACAATCCCATATACACAATTCTATACCCAAAGTTGATCCAGAGGAAGGCGGAAACCCCCAGCAAAGCATGATCCAATTTGCTATAGCAGGGGAAAAAGTTCCTTCCTGATCCCCCGAGAGGCAATGGGATATTCCCTGGATCAACTTTAGCTATAAATGTTAGTACCCAGTTACATTATGTACACCTAGAAAAGAATCCAGGCCTTTTTCAAAGCAATCTACTGAGCTGGCTAGAACCACCTCTGCAGAGAGTTTATTTCACATTTTCACAGCTCTTACTGTGAAGAAACCTTTCCGTATTTGGAGATATAATCTCTTTTCCTCTAGATATAAACAGTGCCCCTCCCCATTGTGTATACGTGTTTAGGTGTGTTAAGCATTTTTTTTCTGCCCAAACTCTGCTGCTCCTGTATGCACTGGCTGAGGGGGTTTTTCTGCCTCTAAACGCCCCTGCCTCTAAAATTCTATGTGTGCATGGACACATAGACTAACATGCAGGGGCATTTAGAGGCAGGAAAAAAAAAAACAAACGTCCATAGGAGCAGCAAAAAAATTGCCCAGTGTGCATAAGGCCTGCGACAATAACAATTCCAATAAACAGTGGAAAATGAGAAGTGATAATCATATAATGTATACCCAACAACCTGGTTCAAATACTTAAGGGGTGCCAAAATATGGGGGATACACACAAGCGTTATGAGGCACATTCCCTCCTTATCATCCTTCCACTAGCCCATAGTAAATAGCTGTTGCTGTGCTCTAAACAGAGTTTTGCAATCCCAACAAGAAATGAGAAACATTCCTTAGAACAAATGCCTGAGGGTCCCAGAAAAAGGGTCACTTAAAGCAGGAATGTGGCTAAGAGGGTGGCCAAAGGCCTCTCACCACTCATCTGTACAGAGTTACTGGATTGGACTATACACAGTTCTCACAGTCCTTGGCGTGAGGGCAGCAGACCCAAAAAGGAAGCATTTGCAGCAGCACCTTGCTTAACAGGATCCCAGCAGGAGGTCTTTATCTGGGTTAACTCTCAATCATAGTCCATCCTGGACTGGTGGTGGCAGATGGGCTCCTACATTTAGCAGCAGAACCCAGGTGCAGTGGCCGTAATTTTGCCTGATCAGGTTGGCAAAGGCAGTCTCTGGCACTCTTGTCTCAAAGCAGCCCAGTAGCCCTATGGGTTCTGTAGCACCCTATAGTGTGCTACCAGTGTGAGAGCAGGTAAAACATAGTTTGACTCAGGGCTAAGTCTAAGTCAAGAAATCTGGGTCAGGGTTTACTGGAGTTCAGGGTTGGATGACTCTTGCAGGCAGCTCTCTGGTGCCTCCCCCTGGTTCTGGAAAATTGGAGAACATTCTGGAAGCTGGAGGGCAGAGGGTTGTCCTGCATACTTAGGAGAGCTTAGCCAGTCCCCAAGCGGTGGGCCTGGCAGGGGAGTAAGTGAGCCCTTAAATAGGAATGAGTCATGCCAGCAGGGGAGTCGGGTGGAAGATGTAGATAGAGTGCTGAGGGGACTGTTAGTGGCCCTTGAGGCAAACCCCCTAGTCTGTGAGGGGCTGCTTTACCTCAGGTCGAGGCTCGGGTGCTGGCCTGGGAGAATCCTGACAACAGGAGAAGCTTGGAAGGAGTCTTCCCTGAGAGGCAGCAGGAGCAAGGAGGACAGTATGAGTACTACAGCACAGTGCAGGGACTTACAAGGAGAGAGACAGCCATACATAGCAGGTCTCTCTAGAAGATAGCTGTGTGGATAAATCTTTGGTAACCTTGCCCTGGGAGATCTCTGGAGGTTTAAGTCGCGTAGATTGATGAAGAAGCAGCCAGGTGGGCAGGTTGAGAAGAAGCCAGGTGGGCTAGCATTTCCTGCAGTTGATAGAGCTGGGACCAGTGTCTACAAGGGAGTTGGAGGTACTCCAGGATGCAGTTCACAACACATTGTGCTACTTTCTAAAGGCACCGAGAGTTCCTAGTCCATAAGGGGCAGTTGCTTTTCTATCAGAGACTGTTAGCTGCCAGAGCTGTATAGACTAAGGAAGAGGAATCAATCAGAGTTGTGTAGTGCTGGTAGATTTGCAATCTACCGCATGTTAGGTAAATTTAGTAAATTGTGCGTTAGGAAGGTTAAAGTTTGCCTCTGTTCCAGCTTGGCTGATGTTGTGTGTGTTTCTGTGCTGACCAGTGGGTGTCGCTGTTGCCACTGGTCAGGGTTGGAAAGGCAACGTTTTGAAGCGAATGGATGCTCCTCTGTCCCGGAGGCATGCTCGGTGGAGGTGGTCCTCCGAGTTGCATTCTGGGCGAGGGTATTTATGGGACAGACGCCATATTTTGGGGCTCGTTTTATAGCCACCTGCTGGCCCTCCTGGCCGACAGGTATGCGTTAAGGAGCTACCTCGTGGTCCTCCGTTCGGGCGGCGCAGGGGGTGGGTCCAGAGGCTTGTCTGGAGCCTACCACCACGGCTGAGGAATGGTCCTGAGCTGTCGGTCCTGTGTGACGAAGCTGGACAGCCGAGGAGATCCCAGGGGAGGACCCATCTTGGAGAGATCACGCGGTGTGCTGGTCTATAGAGAGGCCTGGTGACTTGGTTGGAGGACGTATCCAAAAGTAACTATACAGCATAGTGTTGCCGGCTCGGCTTAAAGGTTCAAGCACTGTGACTGACTTTCACTATAGAAAAACCTATACATCCTGTGCCAGAGGATTGTACGGATTTTGTTCCCAAACAAGTCTGTGGCAGAGACTTTGATTCGTGCTGCGTGCTGGCTGCTAGACCGGTGAGAGAGGCCTATCCAGACGAGCAAGAAGTGTGTCCCACGAGGGGAGAGCATTTCAAATAGTATTTGAATTCTACCAGGACATTTTGTCAAGAGAAACCTACTAGACAATATTTGAGTTTCTTCTGCAAGTTTCCCTTCTACCTCTTTCCTGCTACTTCCTAAGTCGTTTGTTTAATAAAGCATTGAAAACATACTCCAGTGTTGGTGCGTGTGTTGTCCAGGAGTAAACTCAACAGAGCCCTAGACCCGGTGCCGGTGAAACAGAGGGAAGCAGAGTGAAGGTAACAGACCTGCTTAAGCCAGCAGCTCCACAGTGAGCTAGTGCTACATCTGGGGGCGTCGTACGGGATTTGTTGACCGTCAATTATTGCAACCCAGTGGAGTGTTTAACCGGGAGTTTACAGAGAGAGCTGGACTTTGAGAAAAAAAAAATCTTTTCAGGAAGAGGAAAGGTTACATTGCAGGACTTTGCTTCTAAGTGCGTAGACACTGGGCACCAGAAAAAGGCCCAGGAGTTACGTGACTGAAAGAACAAGTGGGAGGAGTTACCCTACTTGCTACCGCATGGGACGCGTGTGTGTGTTTGGCGCCAGAGGAAAAGAGAGGCCTCGTGATCGTGCTGAGAAGATCAGAGTGTGGCCACGTCTTTTTCGGCATTGCAATCAGTTGTGGGACCCAGAATGTTCCCTGCAAGCACCGTGATGAATACTGTGCAATCTGGGACTCTGCTCACGGATACTGGAGTTCGAATGAAGCCGCAGGGGAGGTTTGTCCTGTATACCTCGGGAGATGTTGAGGGACTGGGCATGACCTGCCATTGATGCGAAGGATTGGCCGTGTATCTTCGTCCATTCGGCCAATGTCCACAGTGTGGAGAATACCTGTTTGTGGTGGAGCAACCTACCATGTCGCCCCGTGCCTATCGGATGGATTGGGTGACAGGTATCGCTACAGAGAGGGAGCAACGGGCCGCCACTTTGTCTGTTGTTACTGACAATGTTCCAGAAAGAGACATTGTTACTGTTATTTCGCCCGGAGACATTACTTTAGTTGCTAAGTCCACTACGCCTACTCCTATGATGCATACTCAGAAGAAGGTGGGCTATGTAAAGGCTTCCCGCAGCCGTGGTCGAGGCCTACCCCAGAGGATGCCTGAGCCGGAGCTACCAGAGTCTACGTCCGGAACGGGTAAGCCACTGTTGGGGACTGTAAATAAATATTTGCCAGTGGAAGAATTGAGAGACTCGGAAATAGAATCCATGCCGGATCTTTCCGGTGATGATGACTTATTTGAAACCATGTCGCAAGAGCTATTGTGGTCACAAGGCGAAGATGTTGCCTGCACAAAGACTTTTTCTGAATGGACTGCCCTGAGTTCTGGGAAGACGTCACCCTGTGTGGAAACACACAGTACTGTTGCTGAGACTTTGCCAAAGGCTACTAGTTTACTACAGACACCGGCTGGGTCTATGGTGAGAAAGTCACTACATTCCTGTTTACCGCCTGGTATGGGGAGAGACAGATCTTTGCCAAAACTTGCTTGCTTGTAACGGATGTTAAACAAGCGTGTGGCCGCAGAGTATGGATTGGAGTTTCCCTATGTGCCCCAGGATATTATGCAGGAGATTGAAGCTAATCGGGAACTTTGGTACAGTGAGGCTGTTTGGGACTACTTGTCTGTGCTTAAGCCCTTCAGAAAGACTGGATGTTCCGTCCGGATGGATGAACGTGTTAGCAGATGCTTTGTACATTGGAACTTCGGTCGGCACATCTATGCCGATAAAGTGGTAATTTGCAGACCGGGAAAGGACAATGTTGTGTACTTTATTACCACTGTGGATAAAGAAGGGAAATCGTTGGCCTTGCCAAATCCCCGGTTTTACTGGTAATTATGGACAATAGAACTTTGAAATTACCTAGCTAGATAGTGTCAGGGTAAAGAGATCTGCGTGGTCAAGATCTACAGATTCTGTTCAGTAGATCTTGACCATATATATATATATATATATATATATATATATATATATATATATATATACACACACAGTATCTCACAAAAGTGAGTAAACCCCCTCACATTTTTGTAAATATTTTATTATATATTTTCATGTGACAACACTGAAGAAATTACATTTTGCTACAATGTGAAGTAGTAAGTGTACAGCTTGTATAACAGTGTAAATTTGCTGTCCCCTCAAAATATCTCAACACACAGTAATTAATGTCTAAACCGCTGGCAACAAAAGTGAGTGCACCCCTAAGTGGAAATGTCCAAATCGGGCCCAAAGTGTCCATATTTTGTGTGGCCACCATTATTTTCCAGCACTGCCTTAACCCTCTTGGGCATGAAGTTCACCAGAGCTTCACAGGTTGCCACTAGAGTCCTCTTCCACTCCTCCATGAACACATCACGGAGCTGGTGGATGTTAGAGACCTCCACCTTCCGTCTGGGGATGCCCCACAGATGCTCAATAGGATTTAGGTCTGAAGACATGCCAGTCCATTACCTTTACCCCCAGCTTCTTTCGCAAGGCAGTGGTCGTCTTAGAGGTGTGTTTAGGGTCATTATCATGTATGAATACTGCCCTGCGGCCCAGTCTCCGAAGGGAGGGGATCATGCTCTGCTTCAGTATGTCACAGTACATGTTGGCATTCATGGTTCCCCTTAATGAACTGTAGCTCCTCAGTGCCAAAAGCACTCATGCAGCCCCAGACCATGACGCTCCCACCACCATGATTTACTGTAGGTAAGACACACTTGTCTTTGTACTCCTCACCTGGTTGCCACCACACACACTTGACACCATCTGAACCAAATAGGTTTATCTTGGTCTCATCAGGCCACAGGACCTGGTTCCAGTAATCCATGTCTTTAGTCTGCTTGTCTTCAGCAAACTGTTTGCAGGCTTTCTCGCGCATCATCTTTAGAAGAGGCGTCCTTCTGGGATGACAGACCAATTTGATGCAGTGTGCGGCATATGGTGTGAACACTGACAGGCTTACCCCCCACCCCTTCAACCTCTGCAGCAATGCTGGCAGCACTCATACGTCTATTTCCCAAAGACAACCTCTGGATATGATGCTGAGCACGTGCACTCAACTTCTTTAATCAACCATGCCGAGGCTTGTTCTGAGTGGAACCTGCCCTGTTAAACTGCTGTATGGTCTTGGCCACCGTGCTGAAGCTCAGTTTCAGGGTCTTGGCAATCTTCTTATAACCTAGGCATCTTTATGTAGAGCAACAATTATTTTTTTCAGATTCTCAGAGAGTTCTTTGCCATGAGGTACCATGTTGAACTTCCAGTGACCAGTATGAGAGAGTGAGAGTGATAAAACCAAATTTAACGCACCAGCTCCCCATTCACACCTGCGACCTTGTAACACTAACCAGTCACATGACACCAGGGAGGAAAAATGGCTAATTGGGCCCAATTTGGACATTTCCACTTAGGGGTGTACTCACTTTTGTTGTCAGCGGTTCAGACATTAATGGCTGTGTGTTGAGTTATTTTGAGCGGACAGCAAATTTACACTGTTATACAAGCTGTACACTCATTACTTTACATTGCAGCAAAGTGTAATTTCTTCAGTGTTCAGTGTTCAGTGTTTAAATATATTTAAAATATTTACAAAAATGTGAGGGATGTACTCACTTTTGTGAGATAATGTATATATATATATATATATATATATATATATATATACACACACAGTCTAGTGTATATATATTTCTCCCTTTCTCCCAGTTTTCCCACTTTGCCCAGTCTTATCCTCCTACAACCTCCACATAGCTCATCATCTTCTTATACTCCTTCCAATCTTTCCATCTATTTATCATTCCCTCTATTCCCTCCTCTCCACAGTATCTCAAATATTCCATGTCATATGTCTCTTCTACCCTTCCGAACCAATTTTTTATTGTGGGGCTTTCTGTTTCTTGCCAGTATCTTGGTATCTGACTTTTAGCTGCATTGATTAGGTGAGGTATCACAGATTCTTTATATTGTTTTATTGAACTTTCTGTCCCATGAAACAAGCACGTCCAAGGTTCTTCCAATACCTCTCTTTTGGTAATTTCTTTTATTAACTTTCCAATAACTTTTTATTTTTGGGCAATCCCACCATAAACACAGTATCTAATACAGTGTGTACAGTTTTAATACACTTCTGGTGGTGTGCACAGTATATAATACAGTGCAGGCATTGTACACAGTATCTAATGCAGTGTGTGCAGTTTCTAATACACTTCTGGTGGTGTGTGTATATATATATATATATATATATATATATATATATATATATATATATATATATATATTCATACAGTATCTCACAAAAGTGAGTACACCCCTCACATTTTTGTAAATATTTTATTCTATCCTTTCATGTGACAACACTGAAGAAATGACACTTTGCTACAATGTAAAGTAGTGAGTGTACAGCTTGTATAACAGTGTAAATTTGCTGTCACCTCAAAATAACTCAACACACATCCATTATTGTCTAAACCGCTGGCAACAAAAGTGAATACACCCCTAAGTGAAAATGTCCAAATTGGGCCCAATTAGCCATTTCCCTCCCCGGTGTCATGTGACTCGTTAGTGTTACAAGGTCTCAAGTGTGAATGGGGAGCAGGTGTGGTATCGCTCTCACTCTCTCATACTGGTCACTGGATGTTCAACATGGCACCCCATGGCAAAGAACTCTCTGAGGATCTGAAAAAAAGAAAGATGGCCTAGGCTATAAGAAAATTGCCAAGACCCTGAAACTGAGCTGCATCATGGTGGCCAAGACCATACAGTGGTTTAACACTCAGAACAGGCCTCGCCATGGTCGACCAAAGACGTTGAGTGCACGTGCTCAGCATCATATACATAGGTTGTCTTTGGGAAATAGACGTATGAGTGCTGCTAGCATTGTTGTAGAGGTTGAAGGGGTGGGGGGTCAGCCTGTCAGTGCTCAGATCATACACCGCACACTGCATCAAATTGGTCTGCATGGCTGTCATCCTAGAAGGAAGCCTCTTCTAAAGATGATGCACAAAAAAGCCTGCAAACAATTTGCTGAAGACAAGCAGACTAAGGACATGGATTATTGGAGCCATGTTCTGTGGTCTGATGAGATATATATATATATATTCTGCACTTAGGGTGTAGCCTATATATACAGTGCATTCGGTGGTGTATAGTACACTTCAGGCGGTGTACACAGAATATATTACAGTATAGTGTGGTGTTGCAAAACAAAAAATACATCATGTCTGGAAGGCCACCAAGGAGAGACAGATGCTCACCGGCCATTAAAAGAGGGCAAGCAGCCTCTGTGTCTACAGTCAACAGTGGTAGTCGTGGACATGTTGCATCCTCTGCTGGCCGTGTTATTGAGCCAGAACATGCAGAAGAGTTGGTGGAGTGGAAAACAAAGCTGTCCTCATCCTCCTCATCCTCTGTCACCCAGGCTCAGCCTAGTTTGCCTTCCAACGCAGCTGCCAAAGTGGCCTATTCCACCGGCTCCACAGTCACTCCTTCTGTAGCCCCACCATCATGCACGGAGGAGTCCCCAGAATTATTCGACCACAGTGTTGGTTACATGCTGCTGGAGGATGCGCAGCGATTTGAAGGCTCCGATGTTGGTTCACTGGTTGAGGAAGAGAGTAACGTGAGCCTAGAGAGGGGGGTGCCACAGAAGGACAAGAAACTGGCATTCATGTTCCCCCAGCTGCTCCAGTGACGAGAAGGGAGGGGATGATGAGGTCACTGACTGTATTTGGGTGCCTGAGAGAAGAGAGGAGGAAAGTGAGGAGGAGAAGGAAGAGGAGAAGGCACAACTCCAATGAGGCAGGATGTCCTCTAGGGGGCAGCTTAGGGGCAGCCAACCTATTGCATCACACCACAGAGCACCGCAGGTGGAGGGTGCTGCTGACTCCCCGCTGACTTTTAAAAGTTCCTTGGTGTGGGCCTTTTTCAACACGTGTGCAGCAGATCACACTGTTGCTGTTTGCAACCTATGTCTGAAGCGGATCAAGCGTGGCCAGAACAGCAGCCACTTGGGTACCACATGCTTGACCAGACATATGACGACCTGCCATGCAGTCCGTTGGCAACAGCACATGAAAGACCCACATCATAGAAAAAAGCGGACTTCTCCTTGCTCCTCATCTGGGATCTCCGACCCTACTATACCTCCAGTCCTCTCAAAAACCTGCCCTGAGAGGAATGAAGGTATAGCAATAGGTGTCCCAAGTACTTGCAGCCAATATTCTAGCAGTACACCACCAATTGATTTTAGCAAGCAAATTTCTCTACCCCTGTTGCTGAACCATAAAAAGAAATTCAATCCCAGCCATCCACATGCTCAGTGTCTAAATGCTAGCTTGGCTAAATTTCTAGCACTGCAACTGCTGTACCACAGTAGTAGGTTCCAAAACGCCATTTCTTTTCACAGAAGGCCATTCCGGCTCTCTACCGGCATGTGGAAGGCAATGTTTTGGCCTCGTTGGACAGGGCAGTCAGCAGTAAGGTTCATATTACTGCTGACCCATGGTCCAGCAGGCATGAGCAGGGAGGAAACCTTTCCTTCAAGGCGCACTGAGCAACTTTGCTGGCAGCTGGGAAGGATGCAGGACAGGGTTCAGTGTTGTTGGAGCTTGTTCCGTCACCAGGCCTCCAAAAAGCTAGTGGTGATTCTGCCACAGCTCTCTCCTCCATCCCCTCCTCTTCCTCTTCCTCTATGGCCTCTTCTGCAGATTTGTCCTCTGAACCAGCAGTGCTCCTTATGTGTTCAAGGGGCTACGCAAGCAGTCAGGTTAAACGATGCCATGCGGTGCTTCAGTTGGTCTGCCTATGGGGACAGGAGTCACACTGGGGCAGAGATTCTGTCAGCTCTGCAGGGGCAGGCTCAGAGGTGGTTGATGCCACACCAGCTTCAGCCAGGAATGATTGTATGCGACAATGGCAACAACTTTCTCTCCACCCTCCGACAGGGACACTTGACCCATGTTCCATATTTGGCACACGTCCTGAATTTGTTGGTGCAGTGGTTCTTGACCAGGTACCCAGGCTTACAAGATCTCCTGAGGCAGGCCAGATTAGTCTGTGGTCATACAATGCCAGTGCTCGGCTGGCTGACATTTAAAGGGAATGCAACCTGTCGACCGACCGCCTCATTTGTGACATGCCCACCAGGTGGAACCCAACGTTGGCAATGCTGCAGCAGCTGCACACACAGCAGAGGGCCATTAATGAGTACCTGTGTGAGTATGGCAACAGGACATGGTCAGGGGAGCTTTGCTTCTTTTCACCACACCAGTGGCTACTGATCAAGGATGCATGCACTGTCCTGTCACCAGTTGAGGAGGCCACAAGGATGGTGAGCAGCGACAATGCATGCATCAATGACACTGTCCCTCTAGTCTTCCTGCTGGAGCACACACTTTGTGGAATCATGGACAGGGCACTTGAGGCAGGACTTCCTTTCCTCTCCAGGCCCCCTTTATTCAGATAGCATTCCTGCGGGCTCGCCAAACACAAAGGAAGAAGAGGAGGAGGAAGAGGAGGAGGATTGTGTCAGCATGGATGTAGAGGATAACACTCAGCAGCAGTCTTCCAGGGAATGGTTTTCAGTCCCCAGAAATCCAAGGAGTTGTCCGTGGCTGGGAGGAGGTAGTTACGGATAATGTGATCCTTAGTGACCCAGAGGACTCAGAATCGAATGCCTCTGCAAACTTATGCTGCATGGCCTCCCTGATTCTGCAAAGCCTGCAGAAGGACCCTAGGATTCATGGTATCAAGGAGAGGGATCATTACTGACTGGCAGCCCTTCTTGATCCACATTACAAGGGTAAAGTTGCAGAACTCACCCTGCCTTTGTAGAGGGAGCAGAGAATGAAACATCTTCAGGAGGCCTTGAAGAAAGGTTTGTGTAACGCATTTCCAGACCCTGGGAGGTTTCCATTTCCTGGTGCTGGACTATTGCTGAGGCTTCGTTCAGTCAGAGAAAGAGCAGAGGAAAAGGTGGCCGGCTGACCGATGCCTTTAAACAATTTTTCAGTCCTCAGCGCCAAGGTCTGATTGGTTCAAGCAACCAGCGTCTGCATTATATGGGGCAAGAGTAGATCTAGGGGCAAGAGTAGATCTAGGGGCAAGAGTAGACTTGGAGACCTTTCCAACAGAGCATCCACTGGGTTACTGGGTCTTGAGGATGGACCACTGGCCAGAACTTGCTCAATATGCAGTTGAGCTACTGACCTGTCCTGCATCCAGAGTGTTTTCTGAATGTGCTGCTGGAGGGTTTGTAACAGATCAAAGAGTGTGCCTGTCCACAGACTCCGTTGATGGGCTCACATTTCTAAAAATGAATCAGTCCTGGATCAGCAGCTATCAAGCACCTGATGCTGATAAAACTGCTTGAATTTGCTATGGCTCTGGGATCCCTTGAAAACTGCCTATGCTGCCTAACCTATTCCTCCTCAATCTTGATGATGCTAGCTTCCAAAAAAAAATTTCTGCCCCTGTTTGCTTTACAATTTTTGATATAATATTTCACAGCAGGGCCCGTTCTTGCACCCAACAAGAATAACTGTGAGGGGATACAGTGTTGTGGCATCACCATCATCACCCAAGGCCCAATTTTTCTGCCCCTGTTTAACAAGGGCATGTAATTACAATTTTTGATATAATATTTTAACGCAGGGCCCATTCCTGTGCACAAGAGTATCTGTGAGGGTTTACAGTGTTATGGCACCACCACCACCACCCAAGGCCCATTTTTTTTTTGCCCCTGTTTAACAGGGGCATGTGATTACAATTTTTGATATAATATTTCACAGCAGGGCCCGTTCCTGCACCCAACAAGAGTAACTGTGAAGGCTTACAGTGTTCTGGCACCACCAAAACCAAAGGCCCAATTTTTCTGCCCCTCTTTAACAGGGACATGTAATTACAATTTTTAATATATATTTCACAGCAGAGCCCGTTCCTGCGCCCAACAAGAGTAACTGTGAGGGCTTACAGTGTTCTGGCACCACTAACACCTAAGGCTCAATTTTTCTGCACAGTATATAGTGCAGTCCGTATAGTATATATACTGCTGTTCAGAGTATATAGTGCCTGGGGGCCTGGGGGACCCCCACGCAATTTTTTTTAAATTTTGGTGCAGGGTTCCCCTTAACCACTTCTGGACCGCCGCACGCCAATGTACGTCCAAACTTTGAAGGGGGATATCGTTGTTATGGCAGCAGCTAGCTGACATAACCCCGGTATCCCCGTTTTCGTGCGGTGGTCTGCTTTCTGATAAAAGTGGTCCCTGTGGCGGATCCGCCTCGAGATCACTTTTATCGGTGGCCGCTATCCGGTGCCCTCCACCGCTACCGACGGCTCCGGTAAGTGATCGCGTCCGGCTCCCTCCTGTGCCTGGAGACGAGTGAGGCTAAGATGGCACCCACTCGTCTCAATGACACTGCTGGGCGGAAGCGATGTCAAAACAACACTTCCGCCCACGCCTCTTAAAGGCATATTTTTTTCAATGTCATTTTTTTAATGACTTTTTTTTTCTTTTTTTTTTTTTTTATTGCATTTTAGTGTAAATATGAGATCTGAGTTATTTTTGACCCCAGATCTCATATTTAAGAGGTCCTGTAAAATAAAATAAAATAATGTAAAATAAATAAAAAAAATTTTAAAAAATTTTGAATCCCCCCGTCCCGACGAGCTCGCGCGCAGAAGCGAACGCATACGCGAGTAGCACCCGCATATGAAGACAGTGGTCAAACAACACATGTGAGGTATCGTCGCGACCTCCGCGACCTCCTCTGTAACGCAAAACATGCAACCTGTAGAATTTTTTAAACGTCGCCTATGGAGATTTTTGAGGGTAAAAGTTTGACGCCATTCCACGAGCTGGCGCAATTTTGAAGCGTGACATGTTGGGTATCAATTTACTTGGTGTAACATTATATTTCACAATATAAAAAAAAATTGGGCTAACTTTACTGTTGTCTTATTTTTTATTCAAAAAAGTGAATTTTTTCCAAAAAAAGTGCGCTTATAAGACTGCTGCGCAAATACGGTGCAAAAAAAAAAAGTATTTCAACGACCGCCATTTTATTCTCTAGGGTGTTAGAAAAAAAACATAAATAATGTTTGGGGGTTCTAAGTAATTTTCTAGCAAAAAAAACTGTTTTAAACATGTAAACACCTAAAATCCAAAACGAGGCTGGTCCTTAAGTGGTTAATATCCATGCCAGAAGGGCCTGGTAATGGACTGGGGGGGGCCCACATCGTTTTTTCAATGATTTTTATCTACATTGACAGGATCCGACAATACATTACAGCCGCGAGCAGTTTTAAATGACATTTTTTCCTTTAGAAATGTCATTTTGCTGTGGTACTGTTATATACATGGGAAAGATGCGCTACTTTACAGGCAGACGAAGGAGACCCCCCAGACATGATATTTTAAGGAATATTTCATGTTTATTGTTTGCTTTAAGCATTATTAAAATCACTGCTCCTGAAAAAATAGTCGTTTTTAAAACTTTTTTTTGTATTGATACATGTCCCCTGGGGCAGGACCCAGGTCCCCAAAAACTTTTTATGGCAATAACTTGCATATAAAGCCTTTAGAATTAGCACTTTAGATTTTTCCCGTTTGCGTCCCATAGACTTTAATGGTATTCGCAACACATTTTTTGCCTGTTTGCATGTTCTGCTGCGAACCGAACCGGCGGGTGTTCGGCTCATCCCTACACTAAATGGTGGCCTCATCATACATATTAGCTGCAGCAGGTTCTACACACAGTACAGATTCATCGCTTTACATACAGACTAAGGGGACCCCCTAGGCATTATATTTAAAGGACTTTTTAATTTTTATTATTTCACTTTAAGCATCAGTAAATCACTGCTCATTTAAAAATGATCTTTTTTACAACCTTTTTTTTTCATTGATACATGTCCCCTAGGGCAGTACCGAGACCGCCATACCCTTTGTATGCCCAATAACTTGCATATAAGCCTTCAAAATGGCACTTTTAATTTTTCCAGTTTGGGTCCCCTAGACTTCAATAGGGTTCATTGTTCGACTCCGAACTTTTGCGATGTTCGAAAGTTCTGGCGCAATACAAACAGGGGGTTGTTCGGCCCATCTCTAACCAGCATTAAAAGTGAGAGTAAATCCTAAATGTTGAGCTGCCACAAGAACAGATATAGAAGGTATATCTTTTGTTCCCATCACAACTAATAGGGCATTCCCCTTACATTGCAAAGATGTCCTCTGACTTCCTGTTGAGTCTACAGAACAGGAATTGAAGGGAAATCTTCCAATCAGGCAGAGGTCAGAACCGGGGTATCAGGCAGAGCAGAGTCCGTTTAATCAAGCAGAGGTCAGGGGTATCAGGCAGGCAGAGTATCCGTTAATCAGGCAGAGGTCAGGGGTATCAGGCAGGCAGAGTATCCGTTAATCAGGCAGAGGTCAGGGGTATCAGTCAGGCAGAGTATCCGTTAATCAGGCAGAGGTCAGGGGTATCAGGCAGGCAGAGTATCCGTTAATCAGGCAGAGGTCAGGGGTATCAGGCAGGCAGAGTATAGTCCGTTAATCAGGCAAGGTTCAGCACAGGGTCACTAGGTATAACAGGGAATAGCAGCAGGTACAGGGAGCAGGGCACAGCTGACGACAAACCAGCAACCCGACTGGGTGCTGGAGCTGTCAGATGTAGCCCTCCGGCGAGCGCCTCAGCGTGACGCGCTGCCGGGCACCCGCACGGCCACGGCGCGCACACGGGGACCGCCATGCACCCGCGTGCGCCGCACCATCGGGCCGTGAACAGGTGTACGGCGTAGCGTGAGTCCACCGCGCATGCGCCCTGGAGCCCGGCGGACGGAGGCGGCCTGTGCCTCCTGACAGTGCCCCCCTCCTAAGGGCGGACACTGGACGCCCAGGCTGGACATCAATTCTGGATGGTCTCGATGGAAAGCTTGAATTAAGCGTGGTGCATGCAGATTCTTTGCGGGTTCCCAAGAATTGTCCTCAGTTGGGTATCCCTTCCACTGGATCAAATACTGCAGTTGTCTGCCCTTCTTCCTACAATTAAGGATGGACTCCACCTCAAACTCATTCTCCCCATCCACCCTAATTGGTGGAGGAGGAAGTTCTCCTCTTTCTGGAAAAGTGCTGTCCACCACGGGCTTCAGCAAGGACACATGGAAGACAGGATGGATCCTGTACGTTCTTGGTAACGCTAGCTCCATAGCCACAGGGTTGATAATCCTCTTGATGGGAAAAGGACCAATGAACTTGGGCCCCAGTTTCCGAGAAGGCACGGATAGTTTAAGGTTGGTGGTGGACAACCAGACCTCCTCTCCTATATTAAAGGTTGGGTTCTCCCTCCTGCCCCGGTCATACTGTTCCTTGTAATCCGCTTGAGCTTTTTGCAACATGTCTTGAATCCTCTGGAAATTAACTTGTAAAGAGGTTATTCTGTCATGCACTGCAGGGACTGCTATCTCAGGAACATCGTTGGACAGAAACGTGGGGTGGAATCCGCAATTTGCCCAGAAAGGCGTTTGGTTGGTAGCAGCGCGGACGGAATTGTTATAAGCGAACTCCGCGTATGGGAGAAGACTTGCCCAATCATCCTGGGATCCTGAGCAGAAACACAGCAGGTATTGCTCTAGGGTCTGGTTCGTCCTCTCCGTTTGGCCGTTGCTCTGAGGGTGGTAAGCTGATGAGAGGCAGACCTTGATATCTAGGGCTTTGCAGAGCTCCCTCCAGAATTTGGACGTAAATTGTACACCCCTGTCTGACACAATACTCTTTGGTACACCATGGAGCCTGATGATTTCCTTCAGAAAAATATTGGCCGTTTCCAAGGCCGAAGGAGTGCCCTTCATGGGCAGAAAATGGGCCATCTTGGAGAGACGGTCAACCACGACAAAAATAGTGGTAAAACCCCCCGAGGCTGGCAAGTCCACTATGAAATCCATGGATACGTCAGACCATGGCCGTTCTGGAATGGGCAAGGGTTTTAGTAAACCCCAAGACTTGGTGTTTTGACCTTTGTTCCGCTGGCATAGAGGACAAGAAGCCACATATTCCTTGCAATCCCGTCTCCACCCAGGCCACCAAAAAGAGCGAGAGACCAGCTCGGACGTCTTCCTTATCCCAAAGTGACCTGCGAGTTTATGGTCATGGCACATTTTAAGGGTTAATGACCGTGTCTCCCGAGGTACAAAAATTTTCCCACGGATCCAAAAAAAATTCCCATTTCTTTTCAAGGATTGTATCTCTGGTTCCATACAAGAGTTAGACGATGATTTGATGGATGACATCAAGTCCAGCTGTGCCATCCCAAGGAAGTTTTGAGAAGAGAGGATTGTACTAGGTTCTGGAGTCTGGGAATCTGCTGAGAACATCCTCGAGAGTGCGTCTGCCTTTCCATTCTTTGTGCCAGGTCTGTAGGATATGTGAAAGTTGAAGCAAGAGAAAAAGAGAGCCCAATGGGCTTGTCTAGGTTTTAGCCGCTTTGCTGTCCGTTAGTACTCAAGGTTCTTATGATCTGTAAAGATCATCACTGGGTGTAATGCGCCTTCAAGCAAATACCTCCATTCTTTTAGAGCGAATTTTATGGCCAGCAGCTCCCTGTCACCCACGTCGTAGTTTAATTCCGGCGGGCTGAGTCTCCGGGATGCAAATGCAACGGGGTGAAGGATGGCTTTGGGCCCTTGTCTTTGGGAAAGAATTGCTCCTGTTGCAATTTCCGAGGCGTCCACCTCCAGTACAAATGGCTGAGAAGGATCGGGGTGGTGAAGAATTGGAGCAGAACTAAACAGGGTTTTCAATTTCAGAAAGGCCTCTTGTGCGGCTTCGGACCACCGGAAGGAACCGTGCTGGCGGGTTAGCTGGGTGATGGGTGCCACTATGGCCGAGAATCCGATAATGAATTTCCGGTAAAAGTTGGCGAATCCTATGAACCGTTGGACCCCTTTTTTATCGAACGGAGCTGGCCACTCCTGAATGGCTTGTATCTTTTGGGGATCCATTGCGATCCCATCTGCTGATATGATGAACCCCAGGAATTGTACCACTGATCTCTCGAATTCGCACTTCTCCACTTTCAAATAAAGCTTGTGCTGCTTCAATATGGTAAGGACCTTTTTGACGTGCCCCTTGTGTAGCTCAATCGTGGAGGAGAAAATGAGTATATCGTCTAGATAGACAACAAGGAAGTCATCCAGGTATTCTCGGAATATATCATTGACTAGGTGCTGAAAAGTGGCTGGAGCATTACACAGCCCGAATGGCATCACCAAGTACTCGAAGTGTCCAAACCTGGACCTGAAGGCCGTCTTCCATTCATCCCCGGCTCTGATTCTAACAAGGTTATAGGCACCCCGGAGGTCTAATTTGGAAAAGACCTTGGCGGATCGGAATCGTTGGAAAAGCTCCGGGATAAGCGGCAGTGGATACCTGTTCTTGATGGTGATATTATTAAGCTGCAGGTAGTCCACACATGGTCTAAGGGATCCATCCTTCTTCCCAACAAAGAATATCCCTGCTCCGGCAGGTGAGGACGAGGGACGTATAAAACCTTTTTTCAGGTTCTCATTGATGTATTGTTTGAGAGCCTCCAGTTCAGTCTCTGAGAGGGGAAATATACGACCGAACGGAATCACTGATCCCGGCAGCAGATCGATCGGACAGTCATAAGGCCGATGAGGTGGTAGGCGGTCGGCCATCTGTTTATTGAAGACCTCTTGGAACTCAAGATATTCGGGGGGAATCTGCTGGAGCTTATCTGACGGAACAGTAACCGTAGCACAAACTTTTGGGATCAAAGGGAGGCAATGCTCAGAGCAATATGGAGAGGAGAAGGATACCGCCTTAGTGCTCCATTGGATCTGTGGATCATGAGCCTGTAACCAGGGCAGGCCTAAGATGACTGGAAAAATGGGAGAGTGAATGAGGTCAAGCCGTAGGAGCTCTTGATGCCCGGAGTCAGTGGTTACTAGAATAGGCCGAGTTTCCTGGGTGATTGGACCCGAACTAGGAAGAGACCCATCAGCCAGATGCACTTGTAGACCTTGAGCTTTCGTTTGCAAGGGAATACGTAGGCTGCGGGCCAGGGCTGCATCCATGAAGCAGCTACAAGCTCCCGAATCAATGATGGCGGGTAGGCGAGACTCCCCTTCCGGTAGCTGCAGAGAAACAAACAACATCACGTAAGATTTTGGAGCATTATTGTCTTGGCAATTCATCAATTTTGGCTGAAGAAACTTACTGGGCCTTATTGGACAGCTGCACAGGAAGTGTCCAGCTCCCCCGCAATAAAGACACAAGTTGGACTGCGGTCTGCGTTGCCTCTCTTCTGAGGTTAGTGGAGCTCGGACCAGGCCAAGCTGCATGGGCTCGGCCTCGGGAGGTGTTGTAGGAGATGGTGACGGCATGGGTGAGGCTATGAATGGTGTCTACGTAGGGCGTGGACCCTGGAACCGCTCTGAGCGACGTTCCCGCAGGCGCCTGTCCAGTTTCGTAGCTGCCTGAATTAACTCTTCCAAGGAATCGAGAGTCTCCATTCTGGCTAGTTCATCCTTGAGGAGTTCGGACAAGCCTTGACGGTACTGGTAGCGCAGAACCGGCTCGTTCCAATTTGTGTCGGCCGCCCATTTACGGAATTCTACCGTATAGTCTTCAATTGGCCTCTTCCCTTGGGACAGGTGGTGTAAGATGGCTTCAGCTGTAGCCATCCGCTGTGGGTCATCATAGAGTTTGGACATACTCTCGAAGAAGGTATCTATGGAGTTTAACACAGGACTTCCCTGTTCCATTAAGCCGTGGGCCCAGGCCTGAGGTTCTTCTGACAGCAGTGAGATTGCGAATCCTACCTTGATGATCTCCGATGCGAACGTCCGGGGCTGAAGGGCAAAGTAGAGAGAGCATGCGTTCTTAAAAGCCCTGAATTTTTTACGGTCCCCTGAGAACCGTTCAGGTGTAGGGACCCTAGGTTCAGGAAGCGCCATGACAACTGTAGGGTTGGTGGTGGCCTGAGGAAGCGGACCTTCACTGCTGGGTGCGGGAGCTGCAGCGGCAGGAGGGAGTACCCCGGTAATTTGTTGGAGGCGGTTGTCAATCTGAGTATACCCCTCCTGTAGTTTCTGAACGGAGTCGGCCAGAGTGGAAACCTGCTGACACAGGATCTCCAAAGGAGAGCGCGCTCTGTCGGCCTCAGACATCTGGCTGGTTTGTACTGTCGGGACTATACTCACCGAGGCCAAGATGCCGAGAGCGGCTCGCCCTTACGACCACGAGCACCCGAACCCCTGGAAGTGATACAGGGAGTTGGGGGCACGCGGAGGCACGGGCTTCCGGTAGTAGCAGGATTCCCGAAGGGCCGGAGGGAGGTCCGGGTAGCCGTTGGGTACTGAGAAACTGCAAAGACAAGAAGTTAGATCCGAACCGGGGTTTCAGGCAGAGCAGAGTCCGTAATTCAGGCAGAGGTCAGAACCCGGGGTATCAGGCAGAGCAGAGTCCGTTAATCAGGCAGAGGTCAGAACCGGGGTATCAGGCAGAGCAGAGTCCGTTTAATCAAGCAGAGGTCAGGAGTATCAGGCAGGCAGAGTATCCGTTAATCAGGCAGAGGTCAGGGGTATCAGGCAGGCAGAGTATCCGTTAATCAGGCAGAGGTCAGGGGTATCAGGCAGGCAGAGTATCCGTTAATCAGGCAGAGGTCAGGGGTATCAGGCAGGCAGAGTATCCATTAATCAGGCAGAGGTCAGGGGTATCAGGCAGGCAGAGTATAGTCCGTTAATCAGGCAAGGTTCAGCACAGGGTCACTAGGTATAACAGGGAATAGCAGCAGGTACAGGGAGCAGGGCACAGCTGACGACAAACCAGCAACCCGACTGGGTGCTGGAGCCGTCAGATGCAGCCCTCCGGCGAGCGCGTCAGCGCGACGCGCTGCCGGGCATCCGCACGGCCACGGCGCGCACACGGGGACCGCCGTGCACCAGCGCGCGCCGCACCATCGGGCCGCGAACGGGTGTACGGCGTAGCGCGAGTCCACCGCGCATGCGCCCTGGAGCCCGGCGGACGGAGGCGGCCTGTGCCTCCTGACACCTTTCTTGTTAGCTTCTGTTACAGGTAAATTTAGACAGGCTGATGCTATTTGCAGCAGGCCTGTTTTGTTTGATTTCCAAGTTTGAGTGACAAGTGGTTTATGTGTTGGTCTCGGCCAATCATTAATTTGCTTGTTAATCCCTGGACTCTCATATAAAAAGGGGGTCACATGGTGCCCACGGGAGTTCGAGTCCAGTCCTGCTCTGAGGAGCGAGAGAGCCAGCCTGGTTGGAAGTTGGAGGTTTTCCCCTCCAGGGAGCCAATGGAGCGTCACCTTAGCAAGAAGTGTGGAGATCCGGTCCTCATGGAGGAACAGACGACATCTTGCCGCGTGTAGTCGTGGATGTTGTAGGCCGCCCCTGCGGGGAGGGGAACAGGCCACAAAGAGATAGAGAAAACTGAGGATCATTGCAGATGTAGTAGCAACAAAGCAGAAGGAAACTAGGTGATTGATCGTTTATGAGTAACATATGGACTATTGATCACGTGAGTGAAAGCCCAAGGGAAAGGTACTGCCAGAGACTGAGGGTTGTTGGTGCACAAGTCAGTGAGATGGGCAGTAATGTCCTATGACTTTGAGTTCAGCATTGCCCCGTGATTCCAATCAGTCAAGTGGGAGGAGTTATTAAGATTGGCTCTCCTTTAGCTTAATTTGGAAGTACCATGTTGGTGGGAAGTAGTGGTGAAGAGGTAGCGGTGAAGCTGCAAGCACACACACATAGAGATATGGATCGTTCTTTAAAGTTATCCAGATGAAAAAGTTATTCAGAGTGACTCTTTATCAAATCATTCTCTATCAAATCTACTTTCATCGTCCCTGATTGAAGAGATCATTGAAAAATGATTTCTTGACTGTCCGCAATTGTACTCAGATTTTCCTGTATGATTCATTGAAAGATGACAATGTAACAGAAGAGCATCTCAAAGGAAGTCCTTCTCCCATCCCAGTTTATGTTGATGAATAAAGCATTAAGAAAAAGCATTGATTGTGACTTAAATCTATGGGCTGCGAGGGTTGAGTAGTAAATGTGAATTACAGATATAGCAAATAATCAGCAGCTCCTTCGGGGGTAGGCGCTACACATACTTTCCACATTAATAATTATACTACCAAAATGAGTGCGTGTTGTAAATAGTCACCAGCATTGCTCCTGTTTCTTCTTCCTGGAGGCTGACATTTTTCTGAAGCCCAAAATCCCTGACAGCAGTAAATCTTTAGGCTGTCAGCAGATTGGCCTCTACAAAATTGACACAGTGCCTAAAAATAGAGAGCAACTGAGCATGTGCAGAGCAGGGGGAGACAATGTATTACTGGATTTTAAATAGTATAGGCACTTATTCTTAATTCTATACCTGCAAAAGGGGCCAACCTGAAGTGTTCTAGCAGGACTTTATTTTCTGACTAAAGTTCCACTTCAAGCATACTTACATGCAAAGGGCCAGCTGCTACATTCAAACAATTGCTACTCCCAATTTGGCATCTGTGAGAGTGTAGGTCCATGTCCCCAAACGGAGACAGTGTTAGTTTGGGACATGCACCTACACAAATGTCAAATTGGGAGCAGCAGCTATGTCCATGAAGCCACTGCATTCCAAAAGGCATGAATTGAACTGCTTACACGCGGATAGACGCACTCCATGGAAATCCTCCTTTTAGGTTTATGATGTGTAGCTGATTGTTGATATAGTCTTCATCTCTATCCTTAGGTCACACCATCCTGACATGTTTCACCCCTCCTAGGGCTTAAAGTGGTTGTAAACCTCAGACATAAAATATGATAAAAGCACATCCTTCTATACTGTGTACTTGTCTCTCTCCAAAGCTCTAAGAGTCATTTCTCCCTGCTACCTGATTTCTCTGTTATCAGCATGACTCAGTTCTGGCAGCTTTTCCCGACGCCAGTGGTGATGGGTGATGGGGAGGGAGCTGCAGCACACGGCCTGTGAGGGTTATCCATAGCTGTGCTTGTTCTCTGTACTGTGTGAAGGGGGGGGGGGGGTGTCCCTTCCCTCTGATCAGGGATCAGAGCTGTCAGCTGTGTGATGACCCCCAGCTCCTAGAACACAAAATAAATCCTTTGACCTGTGTTTTCAGAATGATCTACAGAAGAAATGGCTTCAGATATACAGCTACAACTTATGTAGGAGGATTTGTTTCATCTCTGTTTAGCACCTATTGCTGGTCACTTCACTGAGTACCTGGGAGGGTTTACAACCACTTTATTCCTAGAGGCCATCTATCCTATGGTTAAGCCCTAGGAGGGGTAAAACATGTCAAGAGGGTGTGGCGTAAGGGCGGGAACTGTGTCAACAGCCAGCTACACACAATAAATTTACCAGTCTGACTTATGTTAAGTGTGGCTTTGTTTTTCGATTTTGCCTAATGCAAGCCGTATTTGAAAAGAACAGACAAAAATATTATATTCTGTGTAATAAAAATATGCATCTGATAATATTTAATAGGACAAATGGCAATGATTAGGGATGAGCCCGATAGACTTGAACATCGGGTGTTCACCTGTTCCCTGAATTTAGAACACTATGGGGCTTTTGCGGGAAAATCGAGCGCCTGCAGAGCGCCCCATAATAAACTGCGGGATCGTCAATGCACTGCGAGATTGTAGTGCATTGACGGCTGCTGATTGGCCAAAGCATGCATCTGACCTGCATGCTTTGGCTAATCACAGCGCGCTCTGCTGTGAGAGCTCAGGGGACTAAGGGGGGACTAAGTCAATACCCCACACTATGTAAGGCTGCTTACACAGTGGCCATACATAGTGTAATGAATGAGAGCAGCAAAATGACATTTCTAAAGGAAAAAATGTCATTTTAAACTGCTTGTGTGTGTAATGTGTTGCTGGATCCTGGTACTATACATAAAAATCATTGAAAAAACAGCGTGGGTCACCCCCTAGTCCATTACCAGGCCCTTTGGGTCTGGTATGGATATTAAGGGGAACCCTGCTCCAATTTTTTTTTTTTTTAAATGCGTGGTTGTCCCCCCTAAAATCCATACCTGACCCTTCCCCCCAAACCCCCCAAAATCCATACCAGACCCTTATCCGAGCACTCAACCTGGCAGGCTGCAGGAAAAGGGGGGGCGAGAGAGTGCCCCCCCTCTTGAACCGTACCAGGCCACATGCCCTCAACATGAGGAGGGTGCTTTGGGGTCCCCCCCAAAACACCTTGTCCCCATGTTAATGACAGCTGTTATATAGTGATGTAAACATGACAGCAGAAGGGGCGGGGTCACCCGGTTACATCACCGGGTGGCCCCGCCTTTGCCTATGTAACAGCTGTCAAAGCAAAAAGATGGAGGTGGATGCCTCCCATGGAGGCAGAGTTTTTATATTCTTTTTTTTCTCTGGAATGTCGGACACTGTGATTGAAGATGAATGAACATCGCAGGACACTTTTTTTTATTTTTATTTTTTATCAAAGGACTTGTCCAAAACTGTCTCCTGTCATTTTTACTTTTTTGACACTTTGGTGAATGAGTAGGGGTACAATGTACCTGATACCAATTCACATAGGAGGGGGCCGGGATCTGGGGGCCCCCTTGTTAAATGGGGCTTCCAGAATCCGATAAGCCCCACGCCCGCAGACCCCCACAACCACCTGGCAAGGGTTGTGGGGAAGAGGCCCTTGTCCCCATCAACATGGGGACAAGGTGTTTGGGGGGGACCCCAAAGCACCCTCCCCATGTTGAGGACATGTGGCTTGGTATGGTTCAGGAGGGGGGGCACTGTCTTGCCCCACCTTTTCCTGCGGCCTGCCAGGTTGCATGCTCAGATAAGGGTCTAGTATGAATTTTGGGGGGACCCCCACACCATTTTTTTTTTTAATTTGGAGCGGGGTTCCCCTTAAAATCCATACCAGACCTAAAGGGCCTAGTATGGATTGGGGGGGGATGCCATTTTTTTTTTAATTTTGGTGCGGGGTTCTCCTTAATATACATACCAGACCTGAAGGGCATGGTAATGCACTGGGGGGGGACTCACGCTGTTTTTTTAAGCTTCCTCTGTTTGGCTGAGTCAGAGAGGCAGGCTGATGATGTCACAACCTTTGACTCTGCCAATCAGAGAAAGCTTTGTATTCTTTGATGGAAAACATTGCTTTCTGTGAATGGCTGAGCGCCGCTGTAATAGACTCTACTGTGTTCTGGGTATGAGACAGGAAGTCTCGACTCGAACCCGGAACACAGTGCGGTATGCTGTATGTAACCGCAGCTACATACAGTTTAAAGTGCACATCGACTGGCCTCACATGTTAGTGAGGGACATTGTTTGGGCCAAGCTGGCCCAAATGAACTCCATAAAGTCTAACAAAAGATGGAGTTCAGCTTTAAGCCTTACCAATAAAATGTTTATTTACTGTAGTTAAACCAGGAAAAAGGTAAATTGCAATATGGGTTATAGCTAGGGTGCCCACGTGTCCCGGATTGCCCGGGACATTCCCGCAATCAGCAGGTCTGTCCCGGGTCCCGGGCACCTCCATTCCGGGACCATACAGTGTCCCGGAATGAATATGATGCAGCCGTTCACAATTATCAATTGACTGCCGAATGTCAATGATGTCATCCGGCCGGGCCAGCCCAGTGGTGTAGCGTGGGGGTGGGCAGCCCAAGTGACTTCTTCCAGGCTCCAGCCCCTATAATCATCATACACCAGCAACAAGGCAGACACTCCTCAGCACCCAGGTCTCCCCCCGTGCAGGGACTCCAGTGGTCCAGCCTGCCCTGTTCCCCATGATTCCTCAGGTACGTGCCGCCCACAGGCAGCCCGTGTGTGTGAGGGGGAGGGGCGATGCTCGATGCAGACGAGCGTATGGCGGCTGCTGGCAGAGTTCCTGGCCTGCGGGGGATACTGAGGTCTGAGGAATTCCGGCTCCCTCATTCCCTCTCTCTGCATGCAGAGCAAAGCAGCGGCCGTCCTGACCCCATCGCCCCTGTCAATGCAGAACTCGTGCAGGAGCCCAGAAGAAGGAGGAGCCAGTGTGCAGGGAGCAAGTGCAACCCACAGCTTACAGAACGGGACAGCAGGAGAGAGGTATGTACAGTCCATTACTGTCTCCCTGTCCATCCCACTGTCCCTCTGTCTATCCCACTGCCCCCTGTCCATCCCACAGTCCCCCTGTCCATCCCACAGTCCCTCTGTCTATCCCACTGCCCCTTGTCCATCCCACTGCCCCCTGTCCATCCCACAGTCCCCCTGTCCATCCCACTGCCCCCTGTCCATCCCACAGTCCCCCTGTCCATCCCACAGTCCCCCTGTCCGTCCCACTGCCCCCTGTCCATCCCACTGCCCCCTGTCCGTCCCACTGCCCCCTGTCCATCCCACAGTCCCCCTGTCCATCCCACTGCCCCCTGTCCGTCCCACTGTCCCCCTGTCCATCCCAAGGTCCCTCTGTCCATCTCACTGTCCCTCTGTCCATCCCAAGGTCCCTCTGTCCATCTCACTGTCCCCCTGTCCATCCCACAGTCCCCCTGTCCATCCCACAGTCCCCCTGTCCATCCCACAGTCCCCCTGTCCATCCCTCTGTCTCCCTGTCCATCCCACAGTCCCCCTGTCCATCCCACAGTCCCCCTGTCCATCCCACAGTCCCCCTGTCCATTCCAATGTCCATTCCACTGTCCCCCTGTCCATTCCACTGTCCCCCTGTCCATTCCACTGTCCCCCTGTCCATTCCACTGTCCCCCTGTCCATCCCACTGCCCCTCTGTCCATCCCACTGGCACTGCTGGTAAGCCAGGATCCACCACGGCAGCCTGTGCCCAGTGCCAGTCCCGGGGCTGACTACTCCCACTGCCTGCAGCTCATTGCCAGGCCAGCAGCCCAACTTCTCTCCTCCTGAGCCTCCCCCCGCCCACGAGGGCCGCGACCCGAGCCACCAGCCAAACTTCCAGGTTTTTTTACACTACTCACTCACTAATACTATTCTATGAGAACATGCATGCTTGCAATGAATAATGTATTGCTTTTAACAATGTTCCTTCTAGAATCTGATACTGTATGTTCGTAACAATAACATTTCCTTTTTTTTTCCTTTTTTTTTTTCTTTTCACATATGTATTTGGCTATCTATTCCAAATAGGGTGACCACCTTGGTATTAGACCCCTTTCACACTGTGCCACCCCGGGTGTCAGAGGTAAAGTGGCGCTATTTTTAGCACTGCTTTACTGTCATTTTAGCGGCGCTATTTGGTCGCTAGCGGCACGGTTTTAACCCCCCACTAGCGGCCGAAAAGGGGTTAAATCCGCCCGCAAAATGCCGCCGAAGCGGCATTTTGCCGGCAGTATAGCAGCGCTGCCCCGTTGATTTTTTTGGGGGGGCGCAGGTGCGGGGGGGGGGGTGTCCCTGAATGGCAGTTTGGAAATGTGGTCACCCTAGTTATAGCACATTGCAATGCTGCATTTACACAAGCCTCCTTATAAGCAAATAAAAAACAACAGCCCTTATTCACTTAAGATTTCGGCACACTTTTATGCAGTCTTTCAGACATAGAAAAGAAATCGCTCATGACACATAGAACTTTTTACATCCTCTCTAGCCAATCGCTGGCTTCATCCCATCACCCATCTCCCTCTACATTTGCCATTAAGACATTGAAACCTGTGAGGCATTTAATTAATAATCCTAGCTGACAAATCCAGACACTTCTGATCCCTAAAACATCTGCGCACATCCTTGTAGCCTGAAAGCGTTTTCACCCTAGCTTACCCAAACAGCTCATTTCTTGCTTGGCGCCCTGGCAAAAGCAGAAGGCCTGACAGGTGATTGATGAATCGTGTTCAGGACAGACAAGAAAGGACCAGGGGGCATAAAGTCATTGTATAGCATATGATGCTTCATCAGAGCCTTTCCCAGGCTGGTTAATCTCAAGTGTGGGAATTATATACTGTAATTCACTTGCTCTTTTCCTAGTACTAAAATATTCCTAAAGGTGAATTCTAGGCAGATAGAATAAACAAATCCAAGAATGCATGTGTATTCAAAAAAACATATCACGTGCATGTTTTTTAACTATAACCGGGTGTCTGTATTTCAATTTGTTCTTCCCAGATAGAAAGGATAACTTGCTACAAATTTATGACAGTATTGAATTGTAAGTCTTGTTAACTTGCTGCACATTTTCACTTGCAAGGTGTTCACTTGCAGAGCACTTGAAGCACAAGTTCTAGTTGACACTTTTCCAATTTGTAGCAAATTTGCATGCAAGTCACTAGCAAGAGAAAAGTTGCAGTGGTGAATCTACAGCAAAAGCTCTGTGAGTCACAGTAACCCCTGTGGTGGGATGACTATTGCACAACATAACTGAACCAGAACAGCAGCAGACTTGCAGAATGTTTGCAAAGAAAGTTGATCTGGAGTCAGTGAGGTACAATGTGAATTTGTTGCAATTGTGCAACAAACTTGTGAAGCCTGGCAAGTCTAGCAATAGCTTAGCAAGTCATTTCAAACTTGCAGCTCAATTGCTTACTATCTGGGTTATTTCAGCCTTTTTTAAACACCTGTACATTAGCTTAGACTGGGTGGAGGGGCAGCACTAAGAGCCAGTTAGGTGCATTCAAATGTACAGAAAAAGTTTATGGTCAAGAGTTCCTGTGCCTGAATGACAGGTTCGGAGGTCACTGTCATTGAGTATGATTTCTACGCCCAGCGGTTTGAACACAAGACCGACTGAACTCTCCTAGCTATTCCTCAAGGTGGCCAACAGCTTGCCAATCCTGGTTGAAGCAGTCACCTGGATGAGAATCCAGATTGACGATCAAGAGGTGGACTGAGTAGGCATATTGGTGACTCACGGCCCAGTAAGTTCAGCATTGTCTAATGTTTTGGGTATGAACATGTTAAAGGACCTTGACTTTACCCGCTTACTGGCCAAGTTTAAACATGCTGGCTGGCATGCAAAGGGCTGACGTTTGCAAGCTGTGTGGCTCAACATGATATGGGCCTATGAAGCTCAACAGAAAGCGGCGAGGAAACAACCCAAATAAGTGTCACCTGCATGCCATGCAAGCAAAAACTACCCTTGACACCCCTCCAAGAGGTAGTCTGGTCTCTTCCCATTGGAGCTTATAAGAAACGTCAAGGGACCACAGTAATGGTGAAACCCCACAAGGAAGCGGTGGTGGGTGCCTGGGAAGTGGCCAGTTGCACGCAACTTGACTAAAGTTCACAAGGGAAAGGTCCTGGTGCAGCTAATCAACCTGGGAACCACCCCAGTTTCACTACCCAATCATGCCACCCTAGCAGACCTGTACGCAGTGCCCATCGCTGCATCTTGGAGGCTCAGTTTTCAGAGGAGAAGAAATTAAAATCTTGGATCTAGGATTAAAATATGCCCCCGATAAGGAATTTGATAAGTTTGAAGCATATATAGATTTGCAAAAATTCGTTAGAAAAATGAATATCAAGAAATTTTTTGCTACAAAGGAAAAGAAACAAGGAACCAAAGAAGCCACCGTCTATAAGCATTCTGAATTGAAAAATAATTCCCCTTTTAATTCAAAATTGCAACAAAATGAGAAGATGACATAAGGAAATTAAAAATAACAAAATCAAAAAGGAATAATATTTGGAAAACAATAAAACAAATAAAGAAAAAGAAAAATATAATCATAAGACCGGCAGACAAGGGAGGAGGACTCATTATACTTAATAGGAAAGATTATGAACTTGAGATGAATACATTATTAGGAGTTCAAGATACAGATAAAAAATTAAAAGGAAATCCAAGAATAGAATATGAAAAGAAACTCAAAATATTTGTGAAGAAAGGTGAAGACAAAGGAATTCTTACCAAAAAAGAAGCTACCTTTTTAGTACCAGAAACAGCTAAAACACCTGTGATTTATTATGTCCCCAAAATACTTAAAAATTCCACAAAACCACCAGGAAGGCCAATAATTAGTGAAATAGATTCACTTTTTGCCAGACTAGGATCGTATATAGATGGATACTTGCAACTATTGGTAAAAGAGGGTAGATTCTACCTGAAAGACAGCAGACAGCTGATCGACGAACTAAGGAACCTCGAAATTGAGCCCACAGACATCCTAGTTACAATAGATGTCAACTCATTATACACCAACATAGTACAAGAAGATGAAATCAACAGTGTGGAATGGGCACTGTACAAACAAACAGATATGAAAAATGAGCAAATCCAATTTATTTTAGAAGGCCTAAGGTTAGCCATGAATAACTATTTCTGGCACAAAGGAGAATACTTTGTGCAAACAAAGGGCATAGCCATGGGGGCAAAATATGCCCCCAGTGTAGCTAATTTGTTCCTCAACCATTGGGAAGAGGAACAAATTTTTAGTGTACAGAGAAGTAGTCTAAAAATGTACCGGAGATTTATCGATGATATTTTATCATTTGGAGGGGAACGGAAATTGAGCTACAAACTTTCTTTGATGAAATTAATCAGAATATATATGGCATCACCTTTTCGGGCACTTGGAATAAACAAACAATAGATTATTTAGATTTGCAACTCTATAAGGAACATGGATGTATTAATACGAGGACCTTCTTTAAAATGACGGACAGGAATGGGTACATCCCGACCAATAGTTGCCATCATGGCCAATGGATTAGCAACATACCAAAGGGCCAACTAATGAGATTGTACAGAAACTGTAGCAATATCAACAACTACAACACTCAAGCAGATATCATCATAAAAAGATTCATTGAAAAAGGATATAATAAAAGGGAATTGGAGATATTGAAGGAAAAAGTAAAAACTATTAATAGAAATCTGATGATAGAAGGCAAATCAAATGAAAATCACAAGAGGAAAAATAATAAAAATATGGACATGGCCTTTTTAACGGGATACAACATACAACATAAATCACTGGAAATGATTATAAAAAAACATTGGGGAATTTTACAATCTGATAGAGTTTTGAAAGGTATTATACCGTCAAAACCCACATTTACCTACAGAAAGGCACCAAATCTTAGGAATAGATTGGTACACAATGCCCTGGATCCACCAAAACAGATAAAAATATCAAGCCAGCTAAAAGGCTTCTTTAAATGTGGAAAATGCCTCCCATGTAGAGTCGGTAAAAAAACTAGTAAGAAAAAAACGGACTTTACATCTATAGCTAATGGAACTAAATACAACATAAGAGAGTTTATCACATGTAAAAGTACACATGTAACCTATGTGTTGGAGTGCCCGTGCCATAAACAATACATGGGTAGAACCACAAGAGAACTACATGTAAGGATCCGGGAACACATAAATAACATCAAAAATGGTTTTAATAAACACAGCGTTTCCAGACATTTTAGAGACCATCATAATAGGGATCCAACATGCATGACCTTTTATGGCATAGACAAGATTAAAGGACATTGGAGGGGGGAAAATAAGAAAATTAAAGTCTCCCAAAAGGAAAAAAAATGGATTTTCCAATTAGATACTCTACAACCCATAGGAATGAACATAGATGTAGATTTGAATTCTTTTTTAACTAATTTTTAGGAATATTAATCTTCTCTTGGGCGAATAGTAAATTAAACAGAGGCCCTAGTATAACAAGTTCCTTTATATCTAGGGGACTATAACATCTGAATTAAAGCAACATATGTCATCTCTATCACTGTTTTAAAAAAAGTATTTTAAATTATATCTTGACTTCTTCTCTCATAATTTTCTTTTTTTAAAAATACTACTCCTAAATGTTTCCTAATAAACGCCCTTTTAGTTTTTTCTAGATTTTTTCTAGTTTTTTCTAGATTTTTTCTAGTTTTTTCTAGATTTTTCTAATATTTTAATACATTTTTATTTTATTTAAAAAATTTATATATATATATATATATATATATATATATATATATATATATATATTTTTTGAGAATTTTTTAATGTATGTAATAAAATAGGATTTTTTAATGTGTATAGGGGTATATTCAATATAGATCATTGCCATGGGTGTTTGGTATGCGTACGAAATTGAAGGCACATAAATTAATTTATTTAAATGGATAGTTTTATATTACACCTATATCTATAATGCAGCGTAACTGTTTACCATTGCAATTCATCAAAACTAATTCAAATGAGTGATGGTATATAGCGTTCAGCAATAAACATAAAATCCCATTAATCCTAAGGAATATAAACTTCGTAATAGAATGCTATTAGTATGGTTCCAAATCACTTGGAATGCAGACTTCGGTCTGCATAATCCCACCAAATATGGCCACCGTGATAAGTGCATATACATCATATAGTACGGACTTCAGTCTGCAAAACCTTACCCAAAATGGCCGCCATCAATGTTAATCATTTAGGTTACGATTCACTATATAAAGGAGATGAGACAAGTGTGGTGCACGCTCCAGATGACGTCAGAGTGACGAAACGCGTAGGGCGGGGCCAGCACACGCTCTTGCATCACTTCCGGTCACTGGTTTTTGTGTCAGCAACAAATGCTTTTTTATCTTTCAACGAATGTGAGTACCCTTTTCATGATTTTAAGCAATAAAATAGTTGAAACAATATCACACTATTGGAATCCTTTCCTCCTATACTTTATATGATTATGGGACAAGAGTGGAAACCATTAATACTTCGGGGATTATCCAGCCTCCAGAGTGCTGCACAGTGGCAGATACTGTGAATGCTCCATACCCCAAGAGGGGGGGAAGCTCCGGTGAGTGCAGCCACAATAAGAGCACGGATAAAGCACACACGCTGTGATTACCTTTGCAAAGTGAAAATACCAACACAATTACAGTTTTCACCAGCACAGAAGTACTTTAATATTTTTTGGATATTTAAACACATATCATGTTTTTAATTTTTAATGTTTTTGCACAGAAGCACTTTAAAGTACTAATGGGAATATTCATATTTTAAACACATTTTTTGTGGAGAATGTATTGGTCTAGCACTTGGTATATTTGCACAGAGGTTATTTAATTAATTGACACTTTATTTATATTTGTTTGATTATTATATATCATCATATTTTTTCCATTTCTTTGTGAAAGGACACATGTAAAGCTATGTAGTGTACACGCTAGTTGCACCCTCACGGGTATATTCACCAACTAATTTATTTATTTAATTTATTTTAAACACAGATATAGAACAGCGCCATATCTATTTTACTTTATTTTCAATCTTGGAGGCTCAATCTGGAGTAGAAGTCATTTGTGCTCCATTACAAGCAGCCATATCCTGGTTGGAAGAGTCACAATACAAGCTGCTGCTGGAACAACTGGACATTCCCTTTAAGGACTATACTCTTCCGCAGCAGATACTGCTTCACCAGCTACTTGAAAAGCATCTACAGGTTTTTGCTGCCAGCCCAGAAGTCTACGGCTATATCGAAGCCATTGAACACCCAATTTATACGGGGAATGCTCCACCCAATCGGGAGCAATACCGTCATATTCCCCCAGTGTTGTACCAGGAGGTCAAGGACTTGCCCCATAACATGCTACGGAGCAAGGTGATTTGAGAGAGTCGTAGTCTGTGGCCTGCTGTAGTGGTTCTGGTGCAAAAGAAACACTGAAATATGCGGTTTTGCATGGACTACTGCAAACTAAACGCCTGCACTTATTGGGATCCTTACCCATTACCCTGGGTAGAGGAGTCACTTATGGCATTGGGACAAGACAAGTACTTCTCCACCCTTTACCTGGCAACCAGCTACTGGCAAGTCCCAGTGCGAGATGAAGACTGACTTTGTCACACCCCTGGGACTGTTTGAATTTAACTGTATGCCCCTTGGCCTGAGCAATCCCCCAGCATTTTTCACTTTGCGGCTGAGTGCAGTACACCCCTGAAGTTGGGTACAGAGGGTGTAGTGCCCAGAGAAGCACAGGTTGCCAGATGGATTCCAGAGAGAAGAGCTGATGGGCACCTGAAGGACACCGGGTAATACAGGAAACACAGCTGGGCTAAAGTCTATAAGAATCCTCAGTAATACTTGGTCCTAAAGTCCTTCTCCTGCCATAAGTGCTGGTAGAGATGCTGGGTCCTAGAGCCCTTCTCCTGCTGTTGGTGCCAGTTCTCTTACGGCCATTTCCCTGACAGTGCCCCCCCCCAAGGGGCAGCCTCTGGATGCCTCCACGGGCCAATGCTTCGGGATGTCTGCTATGAAAGTCCCACACAAATCTAGAAGCATGCACATTGTTTGCAGGCACCCAGGAATTGTCTTCGGGAGGGTACCCCCTCCATTTGATTAGATACTGGACTTGCCTACCCCTCCTCCGGCAATCCATAATGGCTTCAACCTCAAATTCTGTTTCCCCTTCTACCAAGACTGGAGGTGGAGGTGGCTCTTCTCTTCCAGGGAAGGGACTGGGTACAGCTGGTTTAAGCAGGGAGATGTGGAACACTGGATGGATCTTGTAAGTATTGGGTTGTGACAGCTCAAAAGCCAAATCTCTTTTGATTTCAAAGGGACCGAAAGGACCCAAGCTTCCGGGAGGGACATGAGAGCTTGAGCTTTACTGAAGAAAGCCATACCTTGTCCCCAATCTTAAAGACAGGATTCCCTCTTCTTCTTTTATCATGGAACTTTTTATAGTCCTCTTGGGCTTTTCGCATGGCCTCCTGAAGCAAATTGTAGTTGGATTGAATGAACCTTAATCGATCCTGGACAGCGGGAGCAGATGTTTCAGGTATAGTATTTGGAAGGAAGGAGGGATGGAATCCATAGTTCGCCCAGAAAGGGGACTGATTGATTGCTGTATGCAAAGAGTTATTATATGCAAACTCAGCACAGGGAAGAAGGGAGATCCAGTCATCCTGCGAGCAAGTACAGAAATATCGAAGGTACTGTTCTAAGGTCTGGTTAGTCCTCTCTGACCATTGCTTTGAGGGTGGTAAGCTGAGGAAAGACACACTTCTATTGATAGAGACTTGCAGAGATCCCTCCAGAACTTGGAGGTGAACTGTACCCCTCTATCAGAGACAATACTATCCGGTAATCCATGTAATCTGAAAATCTCTTTAATGAACATGTTTGCCTTGTCTGAAGTGGAGGGTGTGCCAATCATCGGGAGGAAGTGTGCCATTTTGGAAAGGCGGTCTACCACCACCATGATGGTGGTGCATCCCCCAGAGGGTTCCAGCAGGTTATGAGCCCAGGCTTGGGGTTCCTCAGATAATAAAGAAATGGTAAATCCTACTTTCATAAACTCAGAAGAAAAAGTTCTAGGTTGGTGGACCAGGTACAGTAGGGAGGCTTTCTTGAAGGCCCTGAACTTTTTCCGGTCACCGGAGAATCGTTTGGGTGTAGGTTCAGGAGGTTCAGGAGGAGGCAAGGACACTGGAGCCATGTTAGAGGAGGAAGAACTGGAGTCCACCAAGGCTGGAGCAACAGGCAAATGCTGCAGCCGATCCGCCAACCGGAAGTAGCCTTCCTGCAGCTTCTGAACGGCTTGCATAAGGGTGGTGACTTGTTGACATATCATCTTGAGCGGGGAAGCAACTCCGTCGGCCTCAGTCATGGCTGGTTTGTACTGACACGTACCTGGTTGGAGGCCGAAATGCCGAAAGGGCTCCCCTTACGGCTGAGTGCAGTACACCCCTGAAGTTGGGTACAGAGGATGTAGTGCCCAGAGAAGCACAGGTTGCCAGATGGATTCCTGAGAAGAGCTGATGGGCACCTGAAGGACACTGGGTAATACAGGAAACACAGCTGGGCTAAAGACTATAAGAATCTTCGGTAATACTTGGCAAGGTGTGCACACAGAACAGTAGTGAAAGCCAGGCCAGGGGTCAAACACAGTAGATCCGGCAAGAGGAGGAGTCAGGTTGCAGAAACGGGGACAAGCCAAAGGTCTGGTATCAGGAAGCAGGCAGGAACAGGTAACTGTAGCAAAGTCCATGATACAAGCTGGGATCAGGGACAGGAGAAGACAACAAGTCGGGAAAGCAAGACAGGGGGTCAAACCAGGAGAGCAGATCAGACAGGTCAGGAACAAACCGGGTAACAACAGGAATCCAAACAGTAATTTGCACAGAGGCTCAGGAACACAGGAAAACTGGCAAACCAGCAACTGCAGACACTAGCAGACTTCCTTATATAGGCCTATGTGACCTGCTGGTAGAGATACTGGGTCCTAGAGCCCCTCTCCTGCCAGAGATGCTGGGTTCTAAAGTCCTTCTCCTGCCATTGGTGCTGGTAGAGATGCTGGGTCCTAGAGCCCTTCTCCTGCTGTTGGTGCCAGTTCTCCTACGGCCATTTCCCTGACAATACAGATATAAGTGACCTTCACGCTACTTGGAGTGTAAATGGCTCTCTAAAAATTAATAAAGAATGTGTCTAAATAATGCAGCAAAATCTATTCGTGTTCACAATAACAAAACACTAAAACCAGAAGTATACATAAAGTGATTTCGCGCAAAATAATTCTCTACGTAAATTTACAGTACCGCAATATTACTAATAAGTGAATAGAGGAGAGTGAAAATCATCAAACAAATAAAGTGTCACTGTGCAATTAATATCAATATAAGTAGTGACAATTAATGGCCAATGTTAAAAAAGACCATAAATAAATAAGGATTATAAGTATTAAAGGGTCATGTGCAAACAGTGATATGACATTTCTGGTGAGAGTCTTCTAATGAGTCTAATCACATAGAAATAACAGCAGGTAAAAAATAGGTGGACAATAGGTGAATGGATAAAAAAGTTATATATGAGTAATACTAGATATTAAATTGTCCATATAATGGAATATTAATGGTAGATAGTTCATAAACAATATGATGAATACATTCTCCAAGTCACAGTGATAAATATCAAGAGTATTTCAAATAAGTCACTGGGTATGATAATTGGAGTTGATAAGTGATGTTATTCAATGGTGTTGTTCATATAAAATTCCATACAGTGTCTCCTAGAATATGGTCTCACAGGACTCTCACCTTAAAGCTAAGTAGTATTCGCATCAACAAGTAATTGGTGTTATCCAGATACTTCTAGTTTGTGTTGCTGTAACCTGCAACTGGAGTCAATGGTGTTTCTCCCTTTTAAATTCCTCCGCACGTGTGTCCTAGATCACGCAATTATTTTTCTTGATTTCTTTTAGTGTTTCTTAAAGCCAGAAAGTTGCCATTTGAAATGCCTTTAGTTTTTGGCCATGTCTGTGATCTGCTTTTTTTCTACAACAATAAAATACTGAAGGAACATCCTCAGGGACTGGTGATTCTATAATTTTTGCCAGGGGTTGTAGTCCAGTAAGAGACAAGGTGCTTCATGTTGAAATGTCTTTTTGGGATTCATTTGTAACATGATTGTCCTATCTATTTTATTTAATGTTGAATCTGATTTTCTATCCATAGATCATCATATCCCTTCATTTTGAATCTTTCTCCAATTTGTTGACCCTGGGTCTTGTAATCTTCTTCTTTAGTACAATTCCTTTTTATTCTTATTAGCTGTCCCTTTGGGATATTATTTAGCCAGGGTTTGTGATGACAGCTGTCAGTTGACAAGTAGCTATTAGTATCCACATTTAAAAAAAAAGTTTTCGTCACTACTTTGCCTCCTTCCAGACTGATGTTTATATCCAAAAAGTCAACCGCCTTTTCATCTATTTTCCATACCAGGCTAATATTTGTGTTATTATCGTTTAATTTATTTAGGTATAATTTGAGAGTGTCTCTATCTCCGTTCCAAATTCGTTTGATGATTTTCACTCTCCTCTAATCACTCATTAGTAATATTGCGGTACTGTAAATTTATGTAGAGAATTATTTTGCGCGAAATCACTTTATGTATATTTCCCTAACAATGATGTTTAAACTTGTACCTGTTATGATTTTAATTATGTTCATTGCATCTTTCTTGTTGTTCCTTAGCATGTTGCCATTAGGGATGGGTGAACTTTGGTTGTTTCGGATGTTTGGTGAACACCAAACAAAATACGGTGTTCGTGGCAAATTCGAAAGCCGCGGAACACTATTTAAGTCTATGGGACACTAACATGAAAAATGAAAAGTGCTCATTTTAAAGGCTTATATGCAAGTTATTGTCATAAAAAGTGTTTGGGGACCTGGGTCCTGCCCCAGGGGACATGTATCAATGCAAAAAAAAAGTTTTAGAAACGGGCGTTTTTTTCGGTATGGTAAGGTATGGTCATTTTTTTTTTTTGGCGCAGACCTGAAGTACCTGGTATGGATTTTAGGGGACTCCCACGCATTTTTTTAAAAAATATTTGGTTTTATTTAATATTCCTACCAGACCCAAAGGGCCTGGTAATGGTCTGGGGGGGAACCCATGCCATTTTTTTCAATGAGTTTTATCTATATTGCCGAGACCCAAAAATTCATCAGTTTTAAATAACTTTTTTCCTTTAGAAATTTAATTTTGCTGTGGTACTGTTCTAAACATGGGAAAACTGCGCCACTTTACAGGCATACTATAGACACCCCCCAGGCACGATATTTAAAGGAATATTTTATTTTTATTGTTTCACTTTAAGTATTATTAAAATCCCTGCTCCTGAAAAAAATGCAGTTTTTAAAACTTTTTTTTGCATTGATACATATCTCCTGGGGCAGGACCCAGGTCCCCAAACACTTATTATGACAATCACTTGCATATAAGCCTTTAAAATGAGCACTTTTGATTTTTCATGTTCGTGTCCCATAGACTTTAACGATGTTCATCCAAATTTTTTGCCTGTTCAGATATTCTGGTGCGAACCGAACCGGGGGTGTTCGGCTCATCCTTAGTTTCCATGCCAAGTACAGTCTACTTTCTCCACTGCAGGTGGCACTCAACCGCAACGACGTTGCAAGGGGAGAGGAAGTCAAAAGGAACATGGTTCCTCCATGCTTTCCAGGGTCACTAGGGGAAGCTATCCAATTGGATGCTGCTGCGCCATGTAACTCTAGCAGCCATCTTGGGTCAAGCAGAGCCTATTTAAGGCCCTGGCTCTCAGGCATGGCACGCATTACGTGTGTGGGTAGTATAGGGACAGATCACCTGTCTGACAGGGGCAGTGATTAATGGCAGGGAGAGGTTGCAGACAAGTAGGGAAAGGACAGGGACACACCATACTACCCGAAGACCTCCCCATTTGGGTCCAGACCAGCCAGGTCGCATTCTGCCCCCCTCTCTTCTCTTTGTGCATTCACAGGACACGAAGGCACAAAGCAGGAAAGTATAACATGTTTATTATTTTATTTAAAAAAATACTCAAGATTTACAATCACTTTAGGGTGTTACTCCAATTTTGTTGAGAAAAAAATACCCTGTGGGTGAATAATGTACATGTACAGGGATTTTACCAAATGTTGTTGAAAATGTTTCTGTTCTGAAGAAATTGCTGTTTGTTTCACAGTGTCTTTTTCCAGACTGAGGCTGGGTTCACACTATACTACACAACAGTAGTACGACTCTCATCCTACTTTGCTTTGCGACATCAGTCCTACATTGGTTCTACATTGATCCTACATTGGTCCTACATCCATCCGACTTTCATGAACAGGATACTACTTTGATCCGACTTTTCAGATAGTACACTTGTCCTTTGACCAATCAAAGCTAACACACAATGGGAGGGGCTACAGCAGGGGGGCAGGAAATAACACAATGTCGGATGCCAAAGTTGGATGGTTAGGACAAGGATCCGACTTTAATCCGACTTCAATGATAGTCAATGGGCTGAAGTAGGATCAAAGTCGGACCAAAGAAGTACAGGGAGCATTTTCAAAGTCGAACCGACTTGTGTCGGACCAGTTAAGATGGCTCCCATAGGGAAACATTGATTTTCACACGTCATGCGACATGAGCTCCCAATGTCGGAGCGTTTGTCGGACCAGTGTGAACCCAGTTTAAGGCTGGGTTCAGCCTTCAGCCTGTGAACCCAGCCTTAGGCTGGGTTCACACTGGTCCGACAAACGCTCCGACATTGGGAGCTCATGTCGCATGACGTGTGAAATTTAATGTTTCCCTATGGGAGCCGTCCTAACTGGTCCGACACAAGTCGTTCCGACTTTAGAAATGCTCCCTGTACTACTTTGGTCCGACTTTGATCCTACTTCAGCCTATTGACTATCATTGAAGTCGGATCAAAGTCGGATTGCCGTCTCGCATGATCCGACTTCGGCACGCGACTTGTGCTCAGATCATCTTGAGGGGGAACTCCGCGCCAAATTTTAGATAAAAATCCGGCATGGGTTCCCCCTCCAAGAGCATACCAGGCCCTTGGGTGTGGTATGGAACTTGAGGGGAACCCCCTACGCCGAAAAAGCGGCGTGGGGGGTCCCCCCAATCCATACCAGACCCTTATCCGAGCACGCAGCCCGGCCGGACAGGAATGGGGGTGGGGACGAGCGAGCGCCCCCCCCCTCCTGAACCGTACCAGGCCGCATGCCCTCAACATGGGGGGTTGTTGCCTTGGGGGAGGGGGGCGCGCTGCGGCCCCCCCACCCCAAAGCACCTTGTCCCCATGTTGATGAGGACAAGGGCCTCTTCCCGACAACCCTGGCCGTTGGTTGTCGGGGTCTGCGGGCGGGGGGCTTATCGGAATCCGGGAGCCCCCTTTAATAAGGGAGCCCCCAGATCCCGGCCCCCCACCCTATGTGAATGAGTATGGGGTACAGCGTACCCCTACCCATTCACCTAGGAAAAAAGTGTCAATTTAAAAAAAAACACTACACAGATTTTTAAAGCATTTTATTAGACAGCTCCGGGGGTCTTCTTCCGACTTCGGGGGTCTCTCCGGTTCTTCTCCACGCTCTCCGGATCTTCTGCCGGGCTCCTCCGCTCTCTTCTGCTCTTTTGCCGCTCTTTTGCTAAAGCGGAGGAGCCTGGTCTTCAATCTTCTGCCTTCTGCCTTCTGCCCTCTTCTCCTGATGTTGACACGACGCTCTCTGGGGCTAGAATGCTCTCTGTGCGCTCTGCTCTGACTTATATAGGCGGTGACCCCGCCCCCTTATGCCGTCACAGTCCCTGGGCATGCTGGGACTATGACGGCATAAGGGGGCATGGTCATCGGGTGATGACCACGCCCCCTAAAACGTCACAGTTCCAGCATGCCCAGGGACTGTGACGGCATAAGGGGGCGGGGTCACCGCCTATATAAGTCAGAGCAGAGCGCACAGAGAGCATTCTAGCCCCAGAGAGCGTCGTGTCAACATCAGGAGAAGAGGGCAGAAGGCAGAAGGCAGAAGATTGAAGACCAGGCTCCTCCGCTTTAGCAAAAGAGCGGCAAAAGAGCAGAAGAGAGCGGAGGAGCCCGGCAGAAGATCCGGAGAGCGTGGAGAAGAACCGGAGAGACCCCCGAAGTCGGAAGAAGACCCCCGGAGCTGTCTAATAAAATGCTTTAAAAATCTGTGTAGTGTTTTTTTTTAAATTGACACTTTTTTCCTAGGTGAATGGGTAGGGGTACGCTGTACCCCATACTCATTCACATAGGGTGGGGGGCCGGGATCTGGGGGCTCCCTTATTAAAGGGGGCTCCCGGATTCCGATAAGCCCCCCGCCCGCAGACCCCGACAACCAACGGCCAGGGTTGTCGGGAAGAGGCCCTTGTCCTCATCAACATGGGGACAAGGTGCTTTGGGGTGGGGGGGGCCGCAGCGCGCCCCCTCCCCCAAGGCACCACCCCCCATGTTGAGGGCATGCGGCCTGGTACGGTTCAGGAGGGGGGGGCGCTCGCTCGTCCCCACCCCCATTCCTGTCCGGCCGGGCTGCGTGCTCGGATAAGGGTCTGGTATGGATTGGGGGCGACCCCCCACGCCGTTTTTTCGGCGTAGGGGGTTCCCCTCAAGGTCCATACCAGACCCAAGGGCCTGGTATGCCTCTGGAGGGGGAACCCATGCCGGTTTTTTATTTAAAATTTGGCGCGGAGTTCCCCCCTAAAGATTCATACCAAACACAGTGCCGGCATTGGCGGGGATCCAAGTCGGATCCCCGTTCATTGAAAGTCGGACACATGCCGGCTTCATGTCGCAGGGCAAAGTCGGATCCAAAGTAGGACGGCTGTCGTGTCGCACCAGTGTGAACCCAGCCTCAAACCCAGTTTAAGGCTGGGTTCACACTATACTACACAACAGTAGTACGACTTTCATCCTACTTTGCACTTCGACATCAGTCCTACATTGGTCCTACATTGATCCTACATTGGTCCTACATCCATCCAACTTTCATGAACAGGATACTACTTTGATCCGACTTTTCAGATAGTATACTTGTCCTTTGACCAATTAAAACTAACACACAATGGAGGGGGAACCCATGCCGTTTTTTTATTTAAAATTTGGCGCGGAGTTCCCCCTCAAGATCATCTGAGCACAAGTCGCGTGCCGAAGTCGGATCATGCGAGACGGCGATCCGACTTTGATCCGACTTCAGTGATAGTCAATAGGCTGAAGTAGGATCAAAGTCGGATCCAAAGTAGTACAGGGAGCATTTCTAAAGTCGGAACGACTTGTGTCGGACCGGTTAGGACGACTCCCATAGGGAAACATTAAATTTCACACAACATGAGCTCCCAATGTCGGAGCGTTTGTCGGATCAGTGTGAACCCAGCCTAAAAGGTAGGTTCTGGTTGTTAAACCACCTGGTGCCCTTTCAGTGTTGTAATGAGGAAAGTTGCAGTGCCTGCCTTTCCTTGGAAGTATTTAACCCTTGGGGAGTATCTCACCAAAACTGAAATTCCCATTGCAGGAAATCCCCAAAATTAAAATTTTAAATTAATTAGACTTCCAAAAAAATCAGTGAGCCAATCACACACGCAGGAAATGACATTTCTGGGGGCACCTCACACACCAACAGTGTACAGAAAGCTTTCAGGTTGCAGTATTGCAATGATTTTTTTGACGGCTTTAGAAAATGAAAGTGCATGCATATTGAAATGAAAGGGTCATTTTTCAAAACATGAAATCGGTATTAAACCCAGAACTAACATATAATCAATTACATCTTACCCATCATTAGATGTGGCGGCTGCGTTCATTTTCTTTGTTTAGACTTTTTTCCCCCAGTTTTCAGCCGGTGATCCACCCACACCTTCTAAGTGCCCACACTCTGGGTGAAGGTGCACAGGGACACCTTTAGACAGCAGCATGTCAGTCTGGGGGGATGGGAGTGTTATGCTGGCCATACACTATACGAAAAAAATCGGCCAAACCCATTTTCGAAAAACAAATGTTCGATCGTGACCGCAAACGATCGTGCCATCATGTAATGACTGATAAATCGTTCAGTGGACATAAATAAATCATTTTTTTGTTTGTTTTTTTACATATACCTAGTGCAGACAGTTTGGACGGGAAACACATTAACCTTGCAATTTATCGTACGTTCGGCAGGAATTTTCCAAACTTGCCGTTCTTTTTTTCCACAAAAACAGCGCAAACGATTATCGATTTGTGCCCATTAACTTGCCGAAAAACGAACGAAGTGTCTATATGAACGGTTTTTCGGCCAATTTTTTGTATAGTGTATGGCCAGCATTAGATGCACTAGCAGATTTAGATACACTAACACATTTCAGTCAAACTCCAGCTCACATTGTATTTACACAACCAGTTACAGCAACATTTTTTTTTTTTTCATTTTTCATTTGGGATAAAGATTTGCCATGATATAAATAAAAGCTGATCATTATTAGCACCTCTGTCCGTGGTAAATGGTTTGTCTCAACAGTCTAAGTGCTACATTTTCAGGAGAGCTTATTCCATTGAAAAACAGTAGACCTACTGGCAGGATCACCAGTTGAAAAAACAAGAAAGAAAGCCTGTAGAAGAATGTATCCATCTCTCACTTGCTAGTACAGAGGTTACCAGTCACAAGAACAGTTCTATACACACCAACAATACAAGCTCAGTCCACAGGGAGTCATTTTTGGATTTATTGCTGAATAACCTGAAACAGGAGAAGGATTCAGGATACTCTAAAAACGATAAATAGGACAGCAAACTTCTATCACAAATACTTTTAGCTGCAGACACACACATGAATGTCCCAAACACAAGTCTTACTTACAATGTCCTAGAAGCTGTCTTCCACCCAGCTTCCGCAGGTAGATCCTCAGTGAGGGAGACAAAAATTCCTTCTCTAGAGTAGAAAAATCCATTAGTAATTTTATCCAGGCCCTCATCCCAACACCTGCTGACACCCAGACTGAAATCCTTGACTCAGAATAGCTGTCTGATGTCATGCTCTTCACCTCTAATGCCGCGTACACACGGTCGGACTTTTCGTCTACAAAAGTCCGACAGCCTGTCCGACAGACTTCCGACGTACCTTCGGCGGACTTGCGGCAGACTTTCTTACGAACGGACTTACACACACACGACCACACAAAAGTACGACAGCCTAGTACGCGGTGACGTACACCAAGTCCGACGAGACTATAAAACGGAAGTTCAATAGCCCGTACGACACCCTTTGGGCTCCTTCTGCTAATCTCGTGTTTATCTCGTGTTAGTAGAAGTTTGGTGAGAGACGATTCGCGCTTGTGAGACTCTTATTTTTCAGTTCGTTTTAACTGTTGTTCAGTCTGTGCTTGTGAGGTTTGTATCTGCTTTTCAGTGCGTTTGGTCAGTTGGCATTGAGAAATCTTTGTTTTATTGGCCGCTCGTTCCTGATTTTCAGGTCGTTCTTCACAGGCCTTGCTGTTCTTCAGTGCGTTCTGTTTAGTGCGTTCTGACCAGCCGACCGTTTTGAAGCCATGTTACCTGTACGTACTCGTCGTAGAGCTCGTGCATTGTATGTGCTTGGTGCTGTAGTTTATTCTTCAGCCCAAGACCAGTCCATGAACAGGGCGAGGAGGAGTTCATGGACCAAGAATTGGTTGCTTCAGCGTGACCAGTTCTGTCACATGCCTTTGCTCCGTGAGATCCGTGAGAATAATCCTGAGGATTTCAGGAACTTTCTCCGGATGACGGACCCCGTTTTTGACCGTTTGTTGGCTTTGCTGACCCCCTATATCAGCAGGCAGGATACCTGCATGAGGCAAGCCATCACTCCGGAGCAGAGGCTGGTCGCTACCTTGCGGTATTTGGCCACAGGGAGAAGCCTGCAGGACCTTAAGTTCTCGACAGGCATCTCCCCCCAGGCTCTGGGGATCATTATCCCAGAGACCTGTTCTGCCATCATACAGGTCCTGCAGAAGGACTATATTAAGGTAAGATATTTTTCTTTTATTAGCATCACATGTTCTTTTATGTAATCTTTGATAATATAATGTATTTCTTGCTTCAAACACTACTTACCATCATTGCAATATAGTGTGAATGTCCCCTTTTTATCCTCACACATGCTGGATTTTTTTCCTGTTATTTTTTGTCATGCATGTATATTTTCCTTCAATAACCTTCCCAGCATGAAGTGATGGGAACATATCCACCTAGTCTACTCATTTGGAATGTATTTTGTTTGAGTGTATTTAGTGTGCTGCTAATGAGCAATTATCTAGATTTCACAAACCCCCCCCCCCCACCTAAACTCACTCCAAATAGTGTGCTGCTAATGAGCAATTATCTAGATTTCACAACCCCCCCCCCCCCACCTAAACTCACTCCAAATAGTTTGCTGCTAATGAGCAATTATCTAGATTTCACAAACCCCCCCCCCCCCACCTAAACTCACTCCAAATAGTGTGCTGCTAATGAGCAATTATCTAGATTTCACAACCCCACCCCCCCCCCCACCTAAACTCACTCCAAATAGTTTGCTGCTAATGAGCAATTATCTAGATTTCACAACCCCACCCCCCCCCCCACCTAAACTCACTCCAAATAGTTTGCTGCTAATGAGCAATTATCTAGATTTCACAACCCCACCCCCCCCCCCCACCTAAACTCACTCCAAATAGTGTGCTGCTAATGAGCAATTATCTAGATTTCACAACCCCACCCCCCCCCCCCACCTAAACTCACTCCAAATAGTTTGCTGCTAATGAGCAATTATCTAGATTTCACAACCCCACCCCCCCCCACCTAAACTCACTCCAAATAGTTTGCTGCTAATGAGCAATTATCTAGATTTCACAACCCCCCCACCCCCACCCTCGTTAAAATTTGCTGGAATGTTCTGTGGTGTTGATTTGTCTAAAGCAAATATATGTTGCACTTTGCAAAATGCATGTGCACTCTACAAGTGCATTTGTTCCAGTGCTTTAGTAAATGAGCAGAAGCTCTGCTGATTTCCATCATCAAATCATATGCAAGCCTCAAAGTGTTTTCATTAATTGCCCTTGCATGTGATTGTGTACTCCTTGCAACATGAATGCCTTTTTACATTACCTCATTTACTGTAAGCTGGTTAGCAACTGCACCTGCAGAGTGCGACAACTGCAGTCTTGTAGCCTTTTTAGTCCCTAAATTCCTGCGTGTCCTAAAAGTAATTTTTTTTAGGGATTTCACAACCCCCTAAAATGTAATCAATGTTCCATCAGAGGGGGTGAGCAATCTGATAAGTGTGCCTTTCCATATTAGTTATTCCAGAACAATTAAATTATTGAATGTTATACTGATGCTGGGGAATAATGTTTTTAATTGTCTAATTTTCTTGCAATGTTAGCTTCCAAATTAATTGATTTTGGTTTTCTTGTTTGATTTCCCAGTTTCCTTCAACGCCACAGGAATGGCAGACTGTGGCATCCCATTTTGCCAGCCGTTGGGACTTTCCCAATTGTGGAGGGGCTATAGATGGGAAACATGTCCACATTGTGCCACCACCCCATTCGGGGTCATATTATTTTAATTATAAGGGGTTCCACAGTATTGTTTTAATGGCGGTGGTGTCGGCACACTATGATTTTTTATATGTGGACGTGGGGAAGAATGGCCGGATGTCGGATGGAGGAGTATTTGCCCAGACGGAGTTCTGCCAGCGTCTCCAGAGTGGTGGCCTGGGATTGCCACCTGATGAGGATAACGTGGAAGGACTCCCCTTTGTCTTCATTGCCGATGAAGCCTTCGCTCTCAGCAAGCACCTCATGAGGCCATTCCCCCAAAGAACACTCACCCCGGAGAGGAGGGTTTTTAATTACCGGCTGGCCAGAGCTAGAAGAGTGGTTGAGAATGCGTTTGGAATTCTGGCCAGCCGGTTCCGCCTGTTTCAAACAGCCATTAATTTGGCGGAATACAAACTTAATTTTATCATTTTATCGTGCTGCATTCTGCACAACTTTTTAAATAAGCATGCTCCAAATTATATAGGCACAGTTGGGCCTGAGGCCGGACAAATAGAAGCCAACCTTACAGGCCTGGATACTGTCCGTACTGGCTTGGCCCCCCAAAGTGCCCGTCAAGTTAGACAGCAATATGTTAATTATTTTATGGGTAGGGGGGCCATTGCAATGGGCCAGGATATATAATTTTTGACAATAAAAAAATTATTGATGAAATCTTGCATTATATTTATTGCTTGCCTTTCTTTTGGGCTGTCTCCTAGGTTATGGTCGAGCAGTTGTAGTGCCAACTGTATTGTAATTTTAAATGTCTAAATAAGCTCCATTGCCACTGTAAACAACTTTTTTACAATTATAACTAAAATGATACTGAGCCTTGAAATAACAAACCACACATTTATTTAATTCCTATAAGGAGATGTTTTTATTAATGGTTGTTATGCATTCAGTTCTGCATTTAGTAGAAAATGTTCATAGACAAAAATAGAATGATATCTTAATAATGTAGCAAAATATAATTATATCTAAATATTTATACCTAATCCACAAAAAAATATTTTTGGCTTTTTGATTTTCACAAACAGGCTTTTTTTTTTGTTTTGGGAAAATCAAGTTTTGTTTTGTGTTTTTTTTTTTTTTTTAAAGCAATTTTTTTGTTTATGTTTTTTTTTTTTTTAGCAAGTTATTTTTGTTTTTATTATTTTTTTTTAAGAAAGTTTGTATATTTTTTTTTTTGGTTTTTTAAAATCAAGTTTTTTATTTTTTTTGCTTTTTTAAAATCAAGTTTTTTATTTTTTTTGCTTTTTGAAAATCAAGTTTTTTATTTTTTTTTGCTTTTTTAAAATCAAGTTTTTTATTTTTTTTGCTTTTTGAAAATCAAGTTTTTTATTTTTTATGGTTTTTTAAAATCAAGTTTTTTATTTTTTTTGCTTTTTGAAAATCAAGTTTTTTATTTTTTATGGTTTTTTAAAATCAAGTTTTTTATTTTTTATGGTTTTTTAAAATCAAGTTTTTTATTTTTTATGGTTTTTTAAAATCAAGTTTTTTATTTTTTATGGTTTTTTAAAATCAAGTTTTTTATTTTTTTTGCTTTTTGAAAATCAAGTTTTTTATTTTTTATGGTTTTTTAAAATCAAGTTTTTTATTTTTTTTGCTTTTTGAAAATCAAGTTTTTTATTTTTTATGGTTTTTTAAAATCAAGTTTTTTATTTTTTTTTTTTTTTGTGTTTTTTTGAAAATCAATTTTTATTTTTTTGTGGATTTTTGAGGTATTTCCGAGAAACAGCCCTCCTTTTTTACATTAGGTTAAACAGCCATTTATGTTCTGGCAAAAAAAAAAAAGAGAAGGCCCAGAATGGGGTCAGCAAAACAGGAAATGAAGGACATGATTGATGTTTTGGGGTTTAAAAAAGGGCATTTAGATTCGACCCAAAACATCAATCATGTCCTTCATTTCCTGCTGCATACGATCCAGCCGATTCCGCATTTGATCGATCTCCCCATTCCAGGCCATGATTTGAGCAATTAGCCGTTGGGCACTGTCTGTGGTGAAATAGTCAGTTGGACCTAAAGTGGAATGAAAAAAAAAATATGTTTAGAAATATGCACACATAAGTTTACCTTACCATAAAGCTGGTGTCTCAAACACTGACCTGGTGGGGTGCCCATGTCGCAAACTTCATGAACATCCTCGGGGGTGGCGCTGTTGCTTGACTCAAGCACAACCAGATCACCTAAAATAGAGTAGAAAAATTACATAAAATAAAAGGCAGCCATGCATAGATTACCGTAAGCTGGTGTGTCAGACACTCACCTGGTGGGGTGCCCATGTCGCCCACCTCTCCTTCCTCC